>NC_081368.1:62397000-62706967 GCF_030684315.1 Stegostoma tigrinum
TTTAGCCTGGTCAAACCACCTAACTTGCACATGTTTGGATGGTGGAAGGAAACCAAAGCATCCAGCAGAAACCCACACAGACACAAGGACAATGTGCAAATTCCATACAAACAGTGGCCGCAGGCTGGAATTAAACTTGGGTCCCTGGTGCTGTGAAGTAGCAGTATGAACCACTGAGCCAGCCTAAATGATGCCAGCAAAACATGGCAGGGTTTGATTTTAACAGAAGATAACCCAATTTTAATCAGACATAACTTACTGAGAAGTGCTGAACTCTAGCAGCATCATTTAAGATACTTAGCTCACCACCACCTTCTCATCGGCTACTAGAGATGGGCGAGAAATGTTGGCCAGCCAGCGACGCCCACTTCCTACAAATGAATAGGAAAAAAAAAGCTTTCAATAGATTGCCGCTGCATTTGATAGCTTTCATCTTAATCTCCCTGCAGCAAAGCAGTTGATTTACAGTCCCAAGTATTTCATGCCAACAAAAGCAAGAAAAATTTCAAACTGCCTTTCCTGCTGTTGATGAATCTACTCTTATATCTTGTCTCCAGTTTTCCTTCAAGATCTCATGTTACTAGTCTCACTTTAGCCTTACATAGTCCATATGGCAACATCTTTATCATGCACATCTCAATGCAATAGGGCTCATTGACCCTCTCTGGCAATTGTGTACAGTCCAAATTCCCTTCAGCGTTTTTAATCATCGTTGTTCATCCTGCTTTACTAACTTGCCTTCTACCCTGGTTGTGGCCACCACGACTTCCTAATCACATTGGCTTCTGCTTCAGATGGTATTCCTAATTGGTATTGTATTCCTCACACTTATTAAACTACACTCTCTAACTACATATCTCTATCTCTCTCTGGGTGATTTCTATTTGACATCCCCCGAGTATAATTAGGATTTATTTCAACTATCCATTATTCCTTCTCCTACTTTGTTCATTCCCGAGCCGATATTACAGTAGTAACTTGTATTCCTCACTCTGTTCAATCTGTGTGTCTTTGTTTGGTATGATCTGCCTGTACTGAATACAATACAAAATTTTTCACTGAACTTAAGTACATGTGACAATAATAAATCAAATTAAATTACATTGAGCTTACATTGCTTTTTCATCATTCTTTCTTTGTGCTTCATATTTCTTAGGATTTTTTTTAGTACATCTAACATTTATTCTAGCAGTGTATGATTATTTGTAAGTATATCACTCACTAAAACTCAAAGTCTGTCCATACTTGATACTTTGACACAGTCCAATAACTTAAATGCCAACACAGACTTGGGGGGTACTGTTCAAATGTATTCTCTGTAGTCTCGTATACAATCTGCAGAATTCCATTATGTACCAAACTCAATTTTTCTAAACTTGTCAAAATCTGATCACACAACATAAGCAGCCATTAAATCATCTTTTTGAGAAATTTTATCCTTGAAAGTTAAACCATTTATCCGAACTTCCATATGTATTTAAGTCCTCACATGCCAGCTCTGAAGCAAAAAAACCTTCCTATCCTACATCTTAACAGCAACAAAAGTAACATAAGGCTAAAGTCATACCTTACTTTCTGTTTGGTGAAGAAGCAAACCAGGCACACATTGTAGCTTTGTTGCTTCTCTGGCCATAATGCACATTTTCAGAAAACAGGCTTAGGTAATCATAACCTATAGCATTGTATTTTGACTCTACCATCCTCTGAAACCAATGTTATATATAAGAAGATAATTGTATTTCCAAGTCCACACTTATGCAACCGATGTTCATCCAATGAACACATAGCTAATTTATCCATCATCCGTTTCCTCAATCCATTAGGTTTCAGGAATCCCTTCAGGTTATGTTAGAGGATAACACTGATGGCACCATAAATTATGCAAAGACAAAATAAGCAAGACTTGATGAAAGCAGTCTTTTCTTTTATTATCCCAATAATCCAAAGAAGCTTCTTTCTCTTGTTCTCTTCTGTTGGCTGGTGGCACTAGCATGATCACAGCAGCAGCAACGGTATTACCGAGTCCACAATTTCACGACCACTTTCCAAATATAAAGTGCACAGCAACACAGTATCAGATATAGTCTTAAAGATCTTCAACATCAGGTCCCATTTGAAACCTGCCAAATAAATAATTGCTCCACTTGTTATTATCTCTTGTTTAATTTTAAGTCTTCTGAACTGCTAAACAAAGAGAAAGAAAACACTGCTCATCTGCTAATGTGGTACTCTGTATCTGCTGTTCCAGGTGTGGTCTCCTCTACATCGGGGAAACCAAGCGGAGGCTTGGGGACCGCTTTGCCAAACACCTACGTTCAGTTCGCAACAAACAACTGCACTTCCCAGTCGCGACCCATTTCCACTCCCCCTCCCACTCCTTAGATGACATGTCCATCCCGGGCCTCCTGCAGTGCCACAACAATGCCACCCAAAGGTTGCAGGAACAGCACCTCATATTTTGTTTGGGAACCCTGGTATCAATGTGGATTTCACAAGCTTCAAAATCTCCCCCTCCCCCACTGCACCCCAAAACCAGCCCAACTCCCCTAACATGTCCTTCCTCCCACCTATCCCCTCCTCCCACCTTGAGTCCCACCCGCATCTTCTACCTACTAGCCTCATCCCACCCACTTGACCTGTCCGTCCTCCCTGGACTGACCTATGCCCTCCCTAACTCCCCACCTACATTCACCTTTACTGGTTCCATCCTGCCTCTTTCACCTGTCTGTCTCCTCTCCACCAATCTTCTCCTCTAACCATCTTCGATATGCCTCCCCCTGTCTCCCAATTTATTTCAGAATCCCCTTCCCCACGCCCATTTCTGAAGAAGAGTGAGGGCGTAAAACGGCAGCCTTCCTGCTCCTCTGATGCTGCTTGGCCTGCTGTGTTCATCCAGCCTGACACCTTGTTATCTCAGATTCTGCAGCATCTACTATCTCAGAAAGAAAACACTGACTGACCCCACCCCACTACAATTCACCTTTCTACTTGTTGATTGGTCATTCATCCTTCGGCAAACCTAGGTCAAATGTGCGTTTCTTGGAACATCATAATGTCATAACCAGGAATTCTTTGAGAATATGCACCAACCCACTTTGTTCTTAAAGGGTCCTCACATAAAAGAAAATAGGGCTTTTAAATCTAGCTGGAGAATCACTAGTTGATCGAGGTGAGTACAGATCAAATTGCACAAGGTCTTCAAAACAGGCAGACTCAATTACATGGGAATGGCGTTAGCTTGTTTCACACTGTTTTTTTGAAGAAAATGCACTTGTTATTGTCACCAAATGATCGAGTAGGGAATTTAAGAGAAATCTCTTTATGCAGAATGCAGCCAGAATGTGGAACTTTCTACCACAAGCAATAGCCAAGAAGAGCAGCATATTTGAATTTAACAAGGAGCTAAATGAGCATGGAATCATAGAACCCCTACAGTGTGGAAACAGGCCCTTTGGCCCAACAAGTCCACACTGACCCTCTGAGCACCCACCCAAACCCATTCACCTATAACCCACCTAATCTACACATCCCTGAACACTACAGGCAATTTAGCATGGCCATTCCAACCTAGCCTACACATCCTTGGACTGTGGGAGGAAACCAGAGCACCGAGAGGAAACCCACACAGACATGTGAAAAATGTGCAAACTCCACACAGACAGTTGCCTGAGGCTGGAATTGAAGCCAGGTCCCTGGTGCTGTGAGGCTGCTGTGCTAACCACTGAGCCACCCCATGTAACCAAGAATGGAATAGAAAGCAAAGCAGTCAATGTTTGATGTGAATCAGCAGATGCTAACATGGAATTTGCACAGGAGAGTGGGCCCATTAGGCTGAATGGCCACTGTCAGTGCTACAAATTCTATACAATGCTGTTGTTGAAGATCAGAACTATTTTCATTCTATGCATCCAATGCAAGTGAAGCAAACTCAGTTCAGGTATACTAACCTCATCCCACCTCCTTGACCTGTCCGTCTTCCCTGGACTGACCTATCCCCTCCCTACCTCCCCACCCACACCTTCTCCACCTATCTTCTTTACTCTCCATCTTCGGTCCGCCTCCCCCTCTCTCCCTATTTATTCCAGTTCCCTCCCCCCATCCCCCTCTCTGATGAAGGGTCTAGGCCCGAAACGTCAGCTTTTGTGCTCCTGAGATGCTGCTTGGCCTGCTGTGTTCATCCAGCCTCACATTTTGTTGTCTCAGTTCAGGTATATTGTCTTTAAACAAAAAGGCCCCAACATCATCCGTCATGCCAAGCTCAGGCAGTGTTTTTCAGACATCAGTCTCTCTATTAACTGCACCAGATGGGATTAAATTGTCAATAATGTTAAACTAAGAGCAGTTTTATAACGTAGACCAATGGCCACTGGGGAAACAGGCAAGAAAGAACAACTGATTTACAGAGAGTGAATAATTACATAAAGGAAACTTTCATGCATCTAATTAACTGGATTGTGCAGAAATCTCTGATAAACCAGTATTTAACCCCCTTGAATATCCATTTATATCCTTACCACAATTTGTTTTAAACATTTTGTGGAGACGGAGAGAGAACATGATCTTTAATATGGTATCGCAATTTCATGATGAAACTACAAACTCAGTATCAATGTGATTTCTCGTCAATGTTCTCCAGTTAGTACTCATTACTCTGTCAAATGCATTTTGTGATATTATTTTAGAACTCTCGTTATCCACTTAAATTATTATTATTAACTCTGTACGGCTATATCCTTTTTATTAGGTAATTCTACTCATCCATTTGAACTACGTCTCATAGTTGAAAGCACGGCTATAACAGTGAGAGAGATGGGCTTCAACAGAATGAATCGAGTAAAGAAAGGCGACTTGAGCTGCATCACTAGATTCCATCTTCAATCTGTGGCAGTCCCTTGTGCCAGCTATATTTCAACTAACATGGCAACCAAAGGCCGGTGACTGGGTGACAAAGGCTATTATCAAGAGCATATTTCATAAATTCAGTTCATAAACCACACACACACGAACTGCACCTACCGAATGACAGCTATGCTACTGCAATAAACGTTACATAGCAGGCAATAAGAGCTGTGAAGCAAACGGCTTTATTGTGTGAACCTCAGTAGAAAATCCCTACAGTATTCAACAGAACAAATTACAGTATTCATGACGATGCATCGCATCCTACACAATCTTCACAATCGTGTGGGATCAACTCTTGCAATCAGCTATCAGGTGGGAAACTAAGGCCGGAGCATGAGGAGGAAGAGAATGAAAAGAGTGAAGAGGAGGAACTGGAATAAATTAATGGAAAAAGAGAAGGCACCTAGAAAGTCTTTTCCTCCTTTCGCTGTCAGTGAATAACCTATCCAACTACAACAACAGTAAGCTGATTCCCAATTCCGTCATTGACCAACAATCCCACATTCTTTTATTTCTCTCCATCATGGAACATTGTTCTCTTGGTCACAATGTGAAAAACAGAACTTGCCACAAAATTTTCATTCCAAACTAAATGCGTACATGAAATCTGCTGTATTGCACACACATATGCAGTTTCCCTAATTCCAGTCTTCGATATGCCATTACCTGCCCTATTGATCACCCCAGTTGCTATTCTGTGACAAGGGCTTCTTGCAGAAGATCAACAATTCGTGATTCCAGTTTGTGCACAACGAGACCCACGCTACGACAAGAATTGTGAAGAGAAAGAGTGAGACGAGACAATTATTTCACTCCCTGATCACTCTGGGGGAGCTCTATGGTCCCTAACTGGGTGTACCTCCAAGATTCACTGTTGTCTCCTACTCTCTGCATAGCCACACAGTTAGGAAAGTCAGCTCTTATACCAACTGGCCGGTGAGGAGCTGAGGAGCTGTGGATGAGGAAGAAATAGATGGAGTGAGGCTGTGATCTAGATAATCTCTTTCAACACATGTTGTATAGAAAGACCTAACTGAAATGTGATACCTGCGTACTTTGACTCCTCACCTTTCCCTGTCAGGTGCCACTATAGTATCCAATTGGCCACAATGTAAAAAATGCACAATGTGCAATGCAGGAGACCTTGAGAAGTTCTAGGCCACAGAAGGCTCAGCTTCTGACTGCACCACCTCAGCATGGGCAGAATCAGTCTGTCTTGGTGGTCGGCTAGGCAATAACATGGGAACTGGCTGAGTGGCAGCGGTGAGATTAGCTGGAAACTGCTAGGACAGCAGGTTCGTGTTCCAATGGCACTGGCACCTCAGGAGGTGGATTACCTTCAGTAATTCCAGATTCTATTTGAGAATACATACTCGACTGTGATGATGCCCTGGAAAGACTTTCAGAAGACAAATATTGTAGCTATTATGGTGGCAGTCTGATGCATGTGAGAGCCAACTGGCCATCCCCTGGAAGCACTAAAGTAATGATTGGATCAGGTTCCATTGCAATCAGATGTTACGGGCTTTAACCAGAAGGCTGTGATAATAAAATGTGAGGCTGGGTGAACACAGCAGGCCCAGCAGCATCTCAGGAGCACAAAAACTGACGTTTCGGGCCTAGACCCTTCATCAGAGAGGGGGATGGGGTGAGGATTCTGGAATAAATAGGGAGAGAGGGGAGGCAGACCGAAGATGGAGAGAAAAGAAGATAGGTGGAGAGGAGAGTATAGGTGGGGAGGTAGGGAGGGGATAGGTCAGTCCAGGGAAGACGGACAGGTCAAGGAGGTGGGATGAGGTTAGTCGGTAGGAGATGGAGGTGCGGCTTGGGGTGGGAGGAAGGGATGGGTGAGAGGAAGAACAGGTTAGGGAGGCAGAGACATGTTGGACTGGTTTTGGGATGCAGTGGGTGGAGGGGAAGAGCTGGGCTGGTTGTGTGGTGCAGTGGGGGGAGGGGACGAACTGGGCTGGTTTTGGGATGCGGTGGGGGGAGGGGAGATTTTGAAGCTGGTGAAGTCCACATTGATGCCATTGGGCTGCAGGGTTCCCAAGCGGAATATGAGTTGCTGTTGCTGCAACCTTCGGGTGGCATCATTGTGGCACTGCAGGAGGCCCATGATGGACATGTCATCTAAAGAATGGGAGGGGGAGTGGAAATGGTTTGCGACTGGGAGGTGCAGTTGCTTATTGCGAACCAAGCGGAGGTGTTCTGCAAAGCGGTCCCCAAGCCTCCGCTTGGTTTTTCCAATGTAGAGGAAGCCACACCGGGTACAATGGATGCAGTATACCACATTGGTAGATGTGCAGGTGAACCTCTGCTCCCACGATGAGGCATTCCACTCCCGCATATCCCAGATGTCCAAGTTCTTCAAGGACCGCAACTTTCCCCCCGCAGTGGTCGAGAACGCCCTTGACCGCGTCTCCCACATTTCCCGCAACACATCCCTCAAACCCCGCTCCCGCCACAACCGCCCAAAGAGGATCCCCCTCGTTCTCACACACCACCCTACCAACCTCCGGATACAACGCATCATCCTCCAACACTTCCGCCATTTACAATCCGACCCCACCACCCAAGACATTTTTCCATCCCCACCCTTGCCTGCTTTCCGGAGAGACCGCTCTCTCCATGACTCCCTTATTCGCTCCACACTGCCCTCCAACCCCACCACACCCGGCACCTTCCCCTGCAACCGCAGGAAATGCTACACTTGCCCCCACACATCCTCCCTCACCCCTATTCCAGGCCCCAAGATGACTTTCCATATTAAGCAGATGTTCACCTGCACATCTGCCAATGTGGTATACTGCATCCATTGTACTCAGTGTGGCTTCCTCTACATTTGGGAAACCAAGCGGAGGCTTGGGGACTGCTTTGCAGAACACCTCCGCTCGGTTCGCAATAAGTAACTGCACCTCCCAGTCGCAAACCATTTCCACTCCCCCTCCCATTCTTTAGATGACATGTCCATCATGGGCCTCCTGCAGTGCCACGATGATGCCACCCGAAAGTTGCAGCAACAGCAACTCATATTCCGCTTGGGAACCCTGCAGCCCAATGGTGTCAATGTGGACTTCACAAGCTTCAAAATCTCCCCTTCCCCCACCGCATCCCAAAACCAGCCCAGTTCGTCCCCTCCCCCCATTGCACCACACAACCAGCCCAGCTCTTCTCCTCCACCCACTGCATCCCAAAACCAGTCCAACATGTCTCTGCCTCCCTAACCTGTTCTTCCTCTCACCCATCCCTTCCTCCCACCCCAAGCCGCACCTCCATCTCCTACCGACTAACCTCATCCCACCTCCTTGACCTGTCCGTCTTCCCAGGACTGACCTATCCCCTCCCTACCTCCCCACCTATACTCTCCTCTCCACCTATCTTCTTTTCTCTCCATCTTCGGTCCGCCTCCCCCTCTCTCCCTATTTATTCCAGAACCCTCACCCCATACCCCTCTCTGATGAAGGGTCTAGGCCCGAAACGTCAGCTTTGGTGCTCCTGAGATGCTGCTGGGCCTGCTGTGTTCATCCAGCCTCACATTTTATTATCTTGGATTCTCCAGCATCTGCAGTTCCCATTATCACTCAACCAGAAGGCTGTTCCTGGAATTTGGCCACCAGTTCCATATTGGATAAAGAAGAGCTTCAAGCTCAGCAGAGAGCAAAATACCAAGTTTCAGCTGAACTTCAGCATTGTCTTTGACACTAAATGTCAGTCCAATAACATGGCTGCTCTTAGGCAAAAGGCTTTTGCCCAGCTCCATGTGAATGGCTCCAAACTGTCTGCAACATCTTCAATTATTGCCTGTTCAAAGAGCTTTGCATACAATGCCTGCCATGAGTGTTAGGTTATTTGTATTTCAAAACACACAACACCCTGTAAATGACTGGTCTTAAAACAGATCTTTCTCATTTCAGTCCACACTTTTAAAAAGCACAAAAATTAAAATAAAAGACATGGCCTTGACAGAGGAGTAAACCTGAAGGCACATTTACCTTCAACGGTTTTAGAATTTCTATTGGAATCTGTTCCAAACATGTATCACAACAGGTTGCAGCTGTGGTGAATATGGGAACATGCAACTAATTTTGGTCTGGCCAATCGTGTCCACATATCGTGAACAATTTTTTAAAAATTGTTGCTTGCTGTGTGAAGACAGCAGGTGTTATGTACTTGTTTGCTTTTGCACAGCCACTGTGCAATTTCTACAACATCCAGGTTTCTGAATGCCTTGGAAGTTCAAAACTCTACCCCTCAAACAGGCCAAGAACAGTATGATCACATGGAGGGGGTTGTTTAGTGAGCAGATGCTACTACTAACCCTGTTATAAACACGTACAAGGGTCCTGTTTCCTGTTGACGTATTTCCAGAGGCACAGACCAATGGGGCACACAAAATTACAGTACATTGAGTCACTTACATATACGTATGATAAACCTCCTCATGCTTAAATGATTAGCTGTCAGTCTCTGCACATAAAAGTCTCTTAAATCATAATAAACAGCCACAACTGGCTGTTACAGAGACTATCTGAATCCTGCTGTAAAGCATTTGGTCTGTGCATGGCTGAACTGGCAGCCAACAAAGAATTACTGTATAATTGGAAGAGGAAGAATAAAGTTTTTTCATATTTCAAGCAAGCACTGGAAAGGAGGAGATAAATAGTGTGGCAGAGGTTATGTCCATGAAACCTGCTTGGTTCTGCGTCAGTGAGACGTGTAATAGTTTTATCTTCTTTCAATGATGTGGCGTAGAATTAATAGTAGTATGTGAAAACGTAATAACTCTAGACATATAGAGCATTTAATGTTAAAAATGCCTCCAAGAGCTCACCCCAGCCCACCAATAAGATAAAGAAGAACTATCAAGTTCTGTGGCTTGCCTTTCATTTCATTTTTGAGTTTTGTATTCCACAACTTCCTCGAAATAAGATCAACTCAGTAACAAATTATTCCTGCCCTTTGTTTTTACTGAATTTACCAATTGATACAGATGGTTCACAAATGAGAAATCCTACCACAGACTGTGATTGGTCAGTCTTTCTTTTGACTATTAAAAAGTTAATAGGGAACATTAATTTTCAATTAGGACAAAGAGAAACAAATTGACTTTGAGTTCTAATTTTAAAAGTTCTGTTCCATTGGGTAAAGCTGTACTCCAGAGCTAATGATACTCCATAATCTATTCATCCAAATTGCCTTAGTCCTTTTCTTTTCTGACATGCATTTCTCTACTCCCTGAACGTACCACTCCCCACCCTCTATTCCACATGCTTCTGAATTCCCCTCCCGCCTGCTGTGATCCATTCCCTGTTAAAGTAAATGGGTAGGAATTCATTCAGCTAGTAATGGAGATAAGAAAGTCCAACCTACAACTTTAAATCAGAGCTCAGGCTGCCAGTGAATGAGGCCAGTGGAGATCAGCTTCTGACCTTTTTAGATTCCCTACACTGTGGAAATAGGCCCTTCATCCCAACAAGTCATCACTGCCCCTTGAAGCATTCTACCCAGACCCATCCCCCTATAACCCACACACCCCTGAGCACTATGGGCAATTCAGCATGGCCAATCCACCTAGCCTGCACATCTTAGGACTGTGGGAGGAAACCGGAGCACCCGGAGGAAACCCACACAGACACGGGGAGAATGTGCAAACTCCTCACAGACAGTTGCCCGAGGCTGGAATTGAACCCAGGTCCCTGGTGCTGTGAGGCTGCAGTGCTAACCACTGAGCCACTGTGCTGCCAACTTGTACCAGAACTTAGAATACAGGTACACAAATTAAACTCTAATGGGTGTCACTGAGACATTAATTATTTTTAATGACTTAGCACACACTTTGAGAGCTGGAACATTGTGAAACATTGCTTTAAAATGAACAAACACAATAGGTTACCACAGGCTATCATTTTGTTAAATCCAAACAATGCAGTATATTACCACACACCCAGTATTACCAAGTATGTAGCAAAACATTTCACTGTTCATTTATATCAGGATTGACCTGAACATAATAGCCAGCAAATACTCTTTCATTACAAATTGTTTTGAAATCACATTGTTTTCAATGTATCGTTTGATAAATAGCTGATTCACAATTAATATGGAGCAGGAGGGCATGCCAGGAACAGCACCAGGAAATGAGATGCCAACAGGAATATTTGCATGCCAAGCAGCAGAGGTATCATGCTATAGGCAGTACTAAGTGAGCCCACCAACATACCAGATCAAAGTTCTGCCATTTTCAATTGTGAATCGTGACAAACAATTAACCAATTATCAGGAGAAGACAGTTCCACAAACATTCTCATCTCCAATAATAGAGGAGCCTGGCATTTTACTGCAAAAGATAAAGCTGAAGCATACACAACCGTCTTCAGCCAGAATTGCAGATTGGATGATCCATCTTGGCCTCCTCCTGAGTTGCTAAATGCCACTGATGCCCGTATTCTGTCAACTTATTTCACTCTATGTGTTACCAAAAAGAACTGCAGACGGCACCGGACACAGTGCAGACTATATAAGGATATGACAAGCTCTGAAAGGATTGCCTACTACGATAAATTCATATGGACTTGAAGACAAGGAGGTTCATGCTTATATCTTTAACTGAAGGTTCTTCCTTGTTGAATCTTGCCACCAGGGTTTCTTCTGGAAGGTTCTCAAATGTTCAACTCTTCTCTGCCTCTGACAGTCTGTTATAAGTAGGTGGCATAAAGCTAAGTATGCATACGTTGAAAAATCTTTATAATTCCACTGCTCCCAGCATATTGTATAAGGGAGCTACATTAAATTCACACCACTGGTCACCATATGCAGCCAAACCAAGTCTGCACACTACTATCGTCTTTAAGTGTAAGGATGTATAGCATCTACTTGGTGTGGTGTAATACAGAGAAAACACTTGCTGGTCTAATATAAGAGGTTCTTGTACAGGGAATAATTTATTCAACACGAGCAGCTAATTCGAGATCCTAACCTCAAATGACATCATAACTTCACTAATTCATCAGAAAGCTTCTGAAATGCATGAAAGTTCGTTTCCTACACTGATCAGTTTTTCTTCCATAAAATCTATTTTCTGATTCAGCTTTGCACATTCTTGCAGTTTTGGCACAAACTTTTTTTGGTCCTAGATGATTGCTAGTCCACTTTATCCTGTTTAGGCATATGAGCTTGGACTGCCACTACTGCACAAGCAGGCCATTTTTCCTGCCAAACCTCTTTACCTCTCTCACATTAACTGCCACTCTTGAAATTTTTGGAGATGTTAAGAATTTCAGATCTGTTAAATCATAATCTGGTGTAAAATCTATTCCATTCCATAGGCAAACAATGAACAAATCCCACAACAACAATTCTATTTCCCAAGTAATTTCATAAATTAAGTTTGTACAAGAGAACTGGGTTCATAAGGAAACAGTAAGAACTGCAGATGCTGGAGTCAGACATAATACAGTGTGGAGCTGGAGGAACACAGCAGGCTAGGCAGCATCAAGAGGAGCAAGAAGATTGATGTTTCGAATCAGGAATTGTATAAGGCAGAAGAAAGTTCCCAACCCGAAACATCAACTTCCTGCTCCTCTGGTGCTGCCTGGCCTGCTGTGTTCCTCCTGTATATTTACAACTCAATTCATAAGTCAGTTATTAACAATTCTTCTCTCATCACACAATATGGAACACAAATTGTTCCAACTGTCACCATCAATAACTGATCCATCCCAGAACTTCTCAAAATATTAATTCACTTACTCTGTTTTTGGAAGAGTAAGGAAATACTTCTCCCTTAGCGATAAAACCACTACAACACTCATTAAGCCTGATTCACTTTGACAGCATGCAAAAAAGAATTCCATTGAACATCCTGAGCCACATCCTCCAATCTCATGAGTTCTGAAGGAATACATCTTGCATGCACATTTGTCACTGTTTTAATGCCAACTTTCTTTACCACTTACTGTCTTTTCTGAAAGTTCTTAAATCAACAATTTTGTTTTACCCTTGCAACAATTTCCTTTTAAATGTCATAAGATCATAAGAGGAGCAGAAGTAGGCCATTAAGCCCACTGACCCTCCTCCACCAATCAATGAGATAATGGCTGCCTGATCATTCTCAAGTCCATCTTCCTGCCTTTTCCCTATAAGCCTTGATTCCCTCACTGAATAAAATCTGTCTGAGTCGGTGATAACAAAGTGCAGGGCTGGATGAACACAGCAGGCCAAGAAGCATCAGGGGAGCAGGAAAGCTGACATTTCAGTTCTGGATCTTTCTTTCGAAATGGGGGAGGGGAAGGGGGTTCTGAAATAAATAAGGAGAGGGGTAGAGGCGGATAGAAGATGGATAGACGAGAAGATAGGTGGAGAGGAGACAGACAGGTCAAAGAGGCAGGGATGGAGCCAGTAAAGGTGAGTGTAGGTGGGGAGGTAGGTTGGGGACAGGTCGGTCCAGAGAGGACGGACAGGTCAAGAAGGCAGGATGAGGCTGGTAGGTAAGAGGTGGGGTTGGGGCTTGAGGTGGGAGGAATGGATAGGTGGGAGGAAGGGTAGACAAGTTAGGGAGGTGGGTACAAGTTGGGCTGGTTTTGGGATGCGGTAGGGGGCAGGGGTTTTGAAGCTTGTAAAGTCAACATTGACACCAGGGGGCTGCAGAGTTCCCAAACGAAATATGAGGTGCTGTTCCTGCAACCTTTGGGTGGCATCGTTGTGGCACTGCTGGTGGCCCAGGATGGACATGTTGTCTAAGGAGTGGGAGGAGGAGTGAAATGGTTTGCCACTGGGAGGTGCAGTCGTTTGTCACAAACCGAGCGCAAGTATTCCACAAAGTGGTCTCCAAGCATCTTCTTGATTTCCCCGATATATAGGAGGTCACAATGGGTAGAGTGACTGCAGTATACCACGTTAGCAGGTGTGCAGGTGAACATCTGATGGATGTGGAAGGTCTTCTTGGGGCCTGGGGTTGGGGTGAGGGAGAAGGTGTAGGGGCAGGTTAGCACTTCCTGTGGTTGCTGGGAAAAGTGCCTGGTCTGGTGGAGCTAGTGGGGAGTGTGGACCAGACAAGGGAGTCACAGATGGAGCGGTCCCTCCAGAAGGCAGATAAGGGTGGGGAGGGAAAAATGTCTTTGGTGGTGGGGTCGGATTACAGATGGCAGAAGTGTCGGAGGACGATGCGTTGGATCCAGGAGATTGGTGGGATGGTACATGAGGACAAGGGGGATTCTGTTTTGGTTGTTGTTGCGGGGACGGGGTGTGAGGGATGAGTTGTGGGAAATGTGAGAGACACAGTCGAGGGTGTTTCCGACCACTGTCGAGGGGAAGTAGCGGTCCTTGAAAAATGAGGACATCTGGGATGTCCGGGAGTGGAATGCCTCATCTCGGGAATAGATGCAGTGGAGGCGAAGGAATAGCAGATGGCATTTTTGCAGGAAGGTGGGTGAGAGAAGGTGTATTCTAGGTAGCTGTGGGAGTCAGTAGGCTTGAAATGGATATCAGTTGCCAGGTGGTTGCCAGAGATGGAAACAGAGAGATCCAGGAAGTAGAGAGATGTATCAGAGATAGTCCAGGTGAACTTAAGGTTGGGGTGGAAGGTGTTAGTGAAGTGGATGAACTGTTCAAGTTCCTTGTGGGAGCACAAGGCGGCGCCGATACAGTCATCAATGTAATGGAGGAGGTGGTGCTGGGTAGGGCCAACGTAGCTTCGGAAGAGGGATTGTTCCATGTATCCTACAAAGAGGCAGGCATAGCTTGAGCCCATGTGGGTACCCATGGCCACCCACTTTGTCTGTAGGAAGAGGGAGGAATTGAAAGAGAAGTTGTTTAGGGTGACGATGAGTTCGGATAAGCAGATAAGATTGTCAGTAGAGGGGGACTGGTAGGGCCTGTGGGACCAGAAGAAGCAGAG
Organism: Stegostoma tigrinum; assembly: GCF_030684315.1. Taxonomy (NCBI): domain Eukaryota; kingdom Metazoa; phylum Chordata; class Chondrichthyes; order Orectolobiformes; family Stegostomatidae; genus Stegostoma; species Stegostoma tigrinum. The sequence goes on from NC_081368.1 coordinate 62,411,798, forward strand.
GGCCTTTAGGCCATCTGCATGGGGAATGCTAGTGTATAGGGACTGGACATCCATGGGAAAGATGAAGTGTTGGGGACCAGGGAATTGGAAGTTTTAGAGGAGCTGGAGGGCATGGGTAGTGTCACAGACATAGGTGGGGAGTTCCTGGACCAAGTGGGAGAAAATGGAGTCGAGGTAGGTGGAGATTAGTGGGGCAGGAGCAGGCAGAGACAATGGGTTGACCAGAGCAGTTAGGTTTGTAGATTTTGAGAAGGAGATAGAAACGGGCCGTGTGGGGTTGGGGAACGATGAGGTTAGAGGCTGTGGGTGGGAGGTCACCTGAGGTGATGAGGTTGTGGATGGTTTGGGAGATAATGGTTTGGTGCTCGGGGGTGGGGTCATGATCCAGGGGGCGGTAGGAAGTGGTGTCGGAGAGTTGGCGTCTGGCCTCGGCAATGTAGAGGTCAGTGCGCCATACTACAACTGCGCTTCCCTTGCCCGCAGGTTTTATTGGTGAGATTGGGATTAGAGCAGAGGAAGCAGAGGGCTGCACGTTCTGTGGGGGAGAGGTTGGAGTAGGTGAGAGGGGTGGAGAGATTGAGGTGATTGATGTCACGATGGTAGTTGCAGATGAGGTTGAGAGAGGGTAGGAGGCTGTGGGGTGGCGCCCAGGAGGAGGGAGTGTGGTGGAGGTGGGAGAAGACATCTGCAGAGGAAGGGTTAGGCTCGCAATTAAGGAAATAAGCGCGAAGGCAGTGGGAACACTATTCAACATCCAAGCATGAGCGGTATTTGTTGAAGTGTGGATGGAGGGGGATAAAGGTGAGCCCTTTACTGAGGACTGACCATTCGTCTTCAGTGAGGGGGAGGGGTGGGGCAAATGGTGAAGACCCAGCAAGGCCGGTCTCAGTCTGTGGTTCTGTTCATACAACTCCTTCAGCGCTATGAACTACAGATAATCGCTGCTGGTCTCAAGCTTCTTGGATGGCCAGTCATTTCCTGTCCAAATACAACTGTACTTATTTAAATTATCTTGTTACCTATAAACAGTTCATCTTCGGTATACATTTTATTTTAGAGACAAATGTCACCAGTGTGTTTATCATTCTAAGAACATTACTGCTTTAAGAAGGCAGAAAATCAGTCAGCAAATGAAGTGAGATTGTTGACAAAAAAACAGCAGCAGAAGTGGAAGCAGAAAGAAAGAGAAGTTAGTACTTTAAAGGCAAAACTTTGTTGACAAACACTAAAAAGCACTGGGGCAAGACTGCGGACTGAGAAAGAAAAGCCAATCAAAATTAGAAAACTTAGATGTATTAATGAAGGTGGCTCTGAACAGAGCACCTGAAAGCTCTGGGAAGTGATATTAGAGATCTCTAAAAGTTAAGGAAATAAAATTTTGAAAAATGAACAGAGACAGGGAAGAAAAGGCAAAAGATTATATAAAGAGGTCTCACAATAAGCATAACCATCAGATTTGATTCGACTTCATATCTTACTGTCACATGTACTGAGGTACAGCAATTTGACTTCATAGAATCCTGACAGTGTGGGAGCAGGCCATTGGGCCCATTGAACCCATACTGACCCTCTGAAGAGCATCCCACCCACACCCATTCCCTACCTAACCCCTGCATTCCTCCCTAGACACTATGGGTAATTTAGCATGGCCAATCTACCTAAACTGCATGTCTTTGGGAGGAAACACACACAGACATGAAGAGAATGTGCAAACTCCACATGGACAGTCACCTAAGGGTGGAATCGAACCCCAGCCACTGGTGCTGTGAGGCTGCAGTGCTAATCACTGAGCTACTATGCTGCCCCCTTTTTTCTCTACAAAAGAATTTTATTTGCATGCTTTACAGGCAGATCGTACAATACAAGTGCATCAGGGTAACAGAACAGTGCAGGCTGCAGTGTTATAGCTGCCAAGAAGGTGCAAAGACAGATTAACATTAACATTAAAGAGATCCATTCAAAAATCTGATAACGGCAGGGAAGAAGTTGCCGTTGAGCCCTGATGCCATGAGGTGTAACTGCAAGGAAAGTTGAAGGTGCCAGAAACAAAATTCAGACAATGGTTAAGGAATTGGGAAGACCACCAAACTTATTTAAGCTGAAATCGAGCACATTTATCAAATTCTAGTGAATCTAGAAGAAGATGAAAGTGTGGGGGGGGGGGGGGGGGGGGGGGGCGGTGCGGTGTGGTGATTTGAAAGAATCAGGGCACAAGAATAAACTGTGGGTTTTGGTGGTTGGGAAGAGAGTGGACTCTGGCTGGAGCCAGAGAATTTTATTTAAAAATTGCTATGGAAGAAAGCGCTTGGTATTTAGATCATGAAAAGCAAGAACACATCCGTTTACCCAGTGAGATGCAGGAAACCTCCTTCTTAGCTGCAGAGAGTGAGAAATCGCTGCAAGAAGTGCATAGTCACAATTTTGATCTTAACCAAAAAAAAGGGAAAACCCTGAAAAGGAGGTAAAACTCAAAAAGCGATACAACCATGCATTATTGAAATGAAACATATTTAAAAAGGCTTGAAAACAAAACAAAATTACACAATAGCCAGTAATTCAATTTAAACTTTATTGAAGAATTTAATAGTCTTACAGTGCCAGAATTTAAAAGAAAACACTGGTAATAAATGCACAGAGTCTGGAAAACTCAAGAGTAATTTAATTTAAAGTAGTATTTATGAGTACAAGGGTATAAATTGAAGGAACAGCAGATGGTGATAATTTTTCTTTGTATGGATTCTTTGTGCTCAGGAAACCTGTGCTTTGAGAGAATGTACCATTCCTCACACACTCAATTTCAAGAAATTGTTATCTTTTACTGATGCAAAATATTCGTTCCAAGCAATTCTGCATCGAGGTAGGGACGAAGCTAGTTGCAATGTGTCAAAAGGTCACTATCTGTTCATTTAAATGTTTCTTCAAATTTGTGAAAGTTTCTGCTCCTGCCACCTTTTCAGACAGAGGGTTCTAGATATCCACCCCCCAACTCAGATGAACAAACTCATCCTCAAGCTTTTCTAAACCTCCTGCCTCGTACCTTAACTCTATGTCCCTTAGTTATTGACCCATCTCTTCAAGGAGAAACATTTATTTCTATCTAGCCTATCTATGCCCCTCATGTATCTCAATCAGGGGCCTCCTCAGCCTTCCGTCTTCTAAGGAAAACAGAGTAATTAGTCTCTCTTTGTTGCTGAATCGCTCCAGCTCTTGCAACATCCTAATAAATATCCTCTGCACCTCCTTTAGCACAATTGCATCCTTCCTATGAAGTGTTGGCCAGAACTGCAAACAGTACTTCAGTTGTAACTTAACTAAAGGCTTATACAGAACTAACACAACATCCTTGACAATACCTTCACAAATAAACACAAGTGGCCCACATGTTTTCTTAACCACTATCCACTTTAACACTATCCACCTGGTATGTTGCTTCAAGGATCCATGGGCATACATACCAAGGTCTCCCTGTTTCTCTGTAGTTCTTAAATTTTGTGTTTATGCAGCAGATTCCAATGTGATAATGACATGTTATTTGATTTCTTTGATGCTGACTGAGGAATAAGTATTAGCCATGACACCAACGATAACCTCACTGCTCTTCTTCAAAACAGTACCATGAAATCTTTCACTTCTATCTAAGAGGAACATAACACATTGGCTTAATGTATCATCCTGCCCCACTGTACTACAGGGAAGCTTCAGCCTAGTTTTTGAGCTCAATGGCTGAAGCAAGATTTGCATTCAGAAGATCTCAACTTGAGATGACAACGCTACACACTGAGTCACAGCTGACACAGTATAAATGCAGAGCAACCTTAATAAGGGACAAATACACACAAAAAGTCAACAGTGTGGAGGTAATGTGCATATCAACTATTTTTGTAGCTTTGCACATTTAGCTGGCAAATCGTTCATTTGTATAAATGGTGGCATGAGAAGTTTTTGAATCTGTTTTTAACCGTAACCCCTAAATTGAATGCTGTTCTTTCTCTTCTCTCTGAGTCTTCCTTAAATGGTCCACTCAGTCCACAGACTGTTGTCACTTTCCAGGTTTTATTCAAGTGGCTAATACTGCAGGTTATACACAATGAACAAGCAGTGGACATCACAAATCTTGGTCCTTTCCTCACCTATCATTCTTGTGAGTATGCCCAATGAGAGCTTGATACACGGGCACAATTGTCAGTCTCTCAGGGTATCATGCCCAATGAGAGCTTGATACACGGGCACAATTGTCAGTCTCTCAGGGTATCAAGTGATATATGAGGAATGTGCAGAAAATGAATTGAATCCTAAGATCAATCATGCTCATATTGAATGACAGACCAAATTTCTTAGGCCCTATCTTCTACACCTACTGCTGTCTGTTGTGTCCTTGGTTAAATCAGCACAGAATAGAAATTGAACCCAAAATTCTCAGCCTATATGTTTCAAAGCTATAATATTTAACTTTGAGTCAAAATATTTTTATGACTACTTGACTTCTTGAGAGTTAATTCAAGCTATAAGATGAGATTTATAACATCTTCGATCAAAAACATCAAAAGCCAAGTAAGTATCCTTGCAACCAGTCTCTGTGCTGATAACACTGCAATACAGATTTTTAAAAAAATATCAAAATACACTATTCAGTGGAATACTGAGATCAATTAGCAGCCAAAGGCACCAATCATGGGTTTTATTCATACAATATTTATCAAATTGAGTCCTAAAATAATTCTGGGGTTGTTTGTTACATTTCAAACTAAATATAATGTCTTGGGACCCGGAATTATTGATTGATACATCCCTGGGGAATATTGTTGTAGCAATTGGGATGTTTGAATTCAATTTTGATATGAATTACATGGGTTCAGAGAGGACCAATAGCAGAATTAAGCTATTTGTTAGTGAAATATGGATGTTAGTTGCAGGCAAGAACACGGGATAGAATGATGCACTCTGTGGGAACAAGAAACTAACATTTGTTGGAAAGTCATAAAAAAAGAAAAGGGATAGACACCATTTCCAAAGGCTAGGATAATGAGCGACTGAGAGGTTATAGACATTCAAGGGTACCATTATGTCTTGTGTGTGAAACATGCTCCCTTTGTGTTACATCACTCGTGCCAGATAATTGCCCCACTAGGATCAATTAAAATCTGCACAGTCAGGAATGGAGAATCTTTTCAACTCGGTAACAGATTTTGTTTATAAGCTGTTGATCAGTTCAGTGGGTTTGATCATTTCTGATCTATTGTAAAGACATTAAAACGGAGTGGATGAAAGAGCGCATGTCATTCCACAATCACTTAGCCTCTGCGAATGCCTTGGCACGTTAGGTAAAGTCTACACTCCAGAAGCATAAAGGCCTTCAGCTGGAAAAAATTGTGCTTGTCACTGTTGCAAAACTTTGCCCCAGTATCTGAATATCAGGTGTGAATACCAAAGTTGAATTATCTAATCTCACGTCAACTCATACGATGCCAGCATCAATACAGGCACATTTCACACAATGGACAATGGTTTCAACTTCACATCATGCTTTTTACATCAGATTATTTTCATTCTTGTTAATGAAAGATCTGATAATACTTCTTAATTGGAAGACCAGTAGAATTTTGACAAAATATTCTCACTCGATTCATATCGCTCAAGTGATTAAACAATCATTATCATAGTGCTGTTTGTGGGACCTTGCTGCATGGTAAATTGGCCAACCTGTTTCCTGTATTGTAACAGTAACACCAAATCATCACTTGTAAGGTATCTGAGGTGATTGTGAAAACATTATAAAAATATAAATATCTCTCTTTCACTGAGTGCTGTGTTCCGATATAAGTTGTGAGCTAGCGCTTGATGACAATGGTTATTCAGCATAAAAAGTACTGGATAAGGCTAAAAATAACAGGAGCTGATAAAAGGATTTACAATGGGCTAATATGAGATACATCCGGGACACCATCCATGCCCTCCATCTCTTCCAAGACTTCTAATTCCCTGGCCCTCAACACCTGATCTTCACAATGGACATCTAATCCCTCCACATTTGTATCCCTCATGCAGATGGCCTAAACACCCTCTACTTCTTCCACTCTCACAGGCCCAAACAGTTCCACCTCCACCAACACCCTCATCTGCTTAACTGAATTCTTCCTTGCCCTTAACAATTACTCCTTTAACTCCTCTCACTTCCTTCAAACTAAAGAGATGGCCATGAGTTCCCACATGGAGCTAAGTTTGTCTCTTCATCGGATATGTGGAACAGTGTCTTTTACGCTGTCACACTGGCACTATCTCCCACCTCTTCCTCTGCTACATCGATGATTGTATCAGCACTGCCTCGTGTTCCAAAGAGGAGCTTGAACAGTTCACCAACTTTACTAACACCTTTCACCCCAATTTCAAATTCACCTGGACCATCTTCGATACCTCCCTCTCTTTCCTGGATATCTCTGATGACCACCTCGAAACTGATATGTAATTCCAGCCCACCAACTCCCACTGCGACATAGGCCACACCTCATCTCCCAGCTTCCTGCAAGAATGCAAATCCCAACTCCCAATTCCTTCACCTCTGTTGTGTGGCCTCCTCCAGTGTCACAATGACACCACTTGCAAACATCCTCTATCTCGGTGAGACCAAGCAGAGGCTCAGAGACTGTTTTGTAGAATTCCTGCACTCTGTCCACGACAAACAACAATACCTTCCAGTTGCAAATCATTTTAACACCCCCTCCCACTCCCTGGGTGACATGTCCATCCTGGCTCTCCTCCAGTGTCACAGTGACAGCAATGTCCCGCAAACTAGAGGAGCAGCACCTCATATTCTGCCTCAGGAGCCAGCAGCCCAATGCCAAACTGTGGATTTCACCAGATTTAAACTCTCTCTACCCCCTGCCTCATCCCATGACCAACCCTCCCTCTCATCCCCCCCCCCTTTGACCTGACACAACATGTCCACCTTCTCTCTCATCTATCCACCCCTTCCACCTCACTGACCAATCTCCACCACTCTCTGCCTGCACTCACCTATCATGACCCCACCTACCTTCTCCAGCCCCACCCTTCCTCTCTATTTATTCCTGAGCTCCCTTCCCACTCCCTCATTTCTGAAGAAGGACCCTGATCTGAAACATCAGCTTTCCTGCTCCTCTGATGCTGCCTGGCCTGCTGTGTTCCTCCAGCTCCACACTATGTTATCTCTGACTCCAGCACTGGCAGTTGTTGCTATCTCTGAGGAAACCATTAACTGCAGTCTGTACCAATTTAGGACGAAACATTCGGGATTGGTCATGTGCTCAGGTAATTCCAAATAAGGCATACACTTGGCACTGAGACCTGTGTAGGAAGCAGCCTGAGAAAATCCTGGATTGTCAGCAGAACTTCCAAGAATGACTCTGCAGGAGGTACCATACATCAGGAGACATGGCAAAGATGTTGGTAAGAGTTCCAACCTGGCGAGTTGCCAACTCTCCCAGGAAATAATTTTTAGGATTAGTTACAAAGCCCAAAGTTGTGAAAGACAGTGATTGAGATGCCTCTAGTAGTTAATAGTGTGTATCATTTGTTTAAATACAAAATAAATTAATTTAGTTTTATAGAGCTCTAGGTGTCTCTGCTTTATCTTTGCCTATGTATATGTTGTTGTTTCACAGAAATGGGCAACAGTAGCAACATTAGAAATAACAGAAGGATTTCTTTTCAATCAACTCAGTATTCTATGTTCAAAGTACAGGGAGAAGGTTGAGTTAGGATCTCTTCAGTATTTACTTCCAAATCAATCTTAGACAGCAACCCACTGTTGATGGTGAATTCAACTCCTTTATCAGAGATCTAGTGAAATTGACATCGGTAAATCAGCAATCTTCCAAGTACTCATGATTAGGCCAAAACTACTAACACTCATTTTACTTGTGACAGCTTCATATTGGAGACAGCTACTATGTCAGTCACCCAGCCCAAATAGGTTTCAACGTGGAGCTGTGAGTAGAAGCCAAGGACAGAACAATTGCTGGTTCACTGTGGCATTCTGATAAATTGTCTTGGTAATTTGTTGTGAATAAGACAAAATCCTTTTCGTATTCAATTTATTTCTGCTACAAATCACTGCTTGATCGAATCAATCACTATAGTAAATGGAAAAGTTAAGATCTCTTAGGAGAACTCCACCATTACTTTATATATTTTCTGTGCTTACTTATTGATAATTATAAAGAAAGACATTGGAGCCTCAAAATTAAGATTGACATCTTTAGTTGATGAATACTTAGGATACCTAAAGATAGACATGTAAGCAAACTACTTTTGTATCGTTGTATTTATTGGATAGCACAATGAGAAAGGAATAGTTATCAATGTTCTTTACTTGGAATGTCTGTCATGAAACTGTACAAGGACAAAGACAGAAAGAAAAACACAGATGAGCACAGATATATATTGTATACGGTAATAGTTCTGAAGGAATTGATGCTCAAGTTACAAAAGCTCTAATCATTCTACTGATGTCTCTCATCATCTGAGAATGGAAACAAGGAGTTCTACTGTATCTTTTAGTGGGAACAAATGTTATTTGTACAAGCTCCCTAAGGAGCTGTAATTGTTCATATCATGCAATAAATCTTATTATAATCTAAGAACAGTGTCTCTATAGAAGTATATATTTTACTACCAGACACTAGATCGACCCAAGACAAAGCAATGGTGAAGGCAGGTTAGTCGCAGCAAACAACCTTTACCAAGTCCCACTGGTAGAAGGCAAATGCCAAAAGATGTAAGCAATAGTCATCTGTGGAAGTACACGCGCGCGCGTACACACACACACACACACACACACACACACATACAGACACGCACATACAGACACACCTGTTAGCGAGTTTTCAGAAGATTTGTAGCTCAGGTTGAGTTTCTGGATGTGAGTTTGCTCGCTGAGCTGAAAGGTTAGTTTTCAGATGTTTCGTCACCATTCTAGGTAACATCATCAGTGAGCCTCCGGTGAAGCACTGGTGTTATGTCCCGCTTTCTATTTATATGTTTGAACGTCTGAAAACTAACCTTTCAGCTCAGCAAGCAAACTCACATCCAGACACACACCTGTTGCAAGTTATTCAGGCTGGGTGACTACATTAGCAATCTTCGATATTACATTGTCACAAGTAAAATGAACTCTAGTAGATTCTGTCTAGTCCTATGTAAGGATTGCTGCTCCAAATTCACACAGCTACAGCATTACAGAAATAGTGAAGCAATGACAATGGGACATGGTGAGAAACAATTCTTTTCTGAATAAGCTCACTGTATTTTAGGGTGAAAAGCATGCAGCGAGACACACTGAAAAAAAACTGATGTCTCACAAATGTGATCCTCCTGGCTACTGGGGTGCAGAAGGATTTCTGAGAAATTAGTGATGACAACATCATCTCTGGTGTTTCCTCCAAACTACACAGCATTCCAACTTCAATCTGTTTGGCTATCCATTTCTCATTGCTGGGGCACTTTCATATCATGGTACTCGTTTCACTGCACTACCAGCAAAGCTGATTCAACCACTATTTTCCTGAGCACAATTTAAAGATGAACATCAAATGTTGCTTTTCCCATTAATACCCATTACCCTATGTATTACCATTTGTTTTAAATTATACAGGAGAATAATTGACAGGCCACAATTGTCTCTTCATTGAACTTTAAAAATATAAGCACAAATCTCTTATGGGCCTAAGATTCTGTAATGTTATATCATTTTAACTGAACTGCATTGACTATTTTTTTATTTTATAAATATGAATTTTTGTGACATTTTTATAAAACAGCAAATAAATAATTACTTTTGGCTTCTATTCATGAGAACACATGAGAAAGTATGCGTGAAAACACACAATACAATAATTTTATTATGGAAACCACTGGAAAGCATTTAACTGCCAGGCTTGCTCCGACAGAGCCAAGTAATTGTTCAGCTTTCTTAAGAAAAAGGAAAGTGCGTCATTTCAGAGGGCTGTTGTTATGTTGTATGTTTAAAAGACCTGCAGCCAAGATTTAAGTTTACATTTATCTTTTCAGAATTTTCTGTTTAATTTCTGTAATGTCACAACAGAGAAACAATATATGCCGACTAAAGATTATTCATTGAAATAATCTTATATTTCCAACCATTCAAACACCAAAATCTTGCATCTGTTTAAGTCTATAATCGTATCATAGAACCCCTAGAGTTTGGAAATTGACCACTGAGCCCATCAAGTCCACACCGACCCTCCAAAGAGCATCTCACCCAGACCCACCCCATCTCTGTAACTCGGCATTTACAATGGCTAATCCACCCAGCCTACACATCCCAGGACACTACGACCAATCCACCTAGCCTGCACATCTTTGAACTGAGGGAGGAAACCAGAGCACCCAAAGGAAAGCCACAGAGACGCAGGCAGAATGGTCAAACTCCATATAGACGGTCACCCAAGGGTGGAATTAAACCTGGGTCCCTGGGTTGTGAGGCAGCAGTGCTAACCACTGAGCCACCATGAAGCATGCATGCTATGGCCATGACGGCTAAATATACTCTCTCCAAGTGCACTGTACCTCAAAGCCAAGGCTTCCTCAAAAGTACACAGCCAGAAAAGCAAGGACAAAGTACATTGGCAATGCCATCTTCTCCAGGTTTCCTTTCTTGTCATAAAGCATCTTGAGTTAGAGATCTTTTACCATTCTTTCATCATCACTCAGTTAACCTTCAGGAACTCCAAATCTTTAAGCTTTCTGGGATCAGGTGCAACATAACCACTATGCTAGTTCAAGAAGACGGCAGTCTCCAATCTTCCAAGGGCAAATAAAGCTAAACAATAAATATCCAGAATACCCATGTCCCAAGAAGTTTAGTTTTTAAAACAGTCAGATGTGGGCTTTTTTTTTATTTTAGCTGAGGTATGACAGGATGAGAACATTTATTTCCTAACCTGGTTCCTCCAACACATTATTTGCTGGCGTTCCATTTTCTATCTTCTGCAGACTTAAGGTCATCCAAAAAATTCCACAGTCCATGTCCTAACTTGTACCAAGACCCATTCACCAATCAGCACCTTGCTTGGAAACATACACTCGCTCCTGGTTGAGCAATATCTCCACATTAAAAATCTGACCCACGTATTTTCACATCTTTTCATAGCCTCACCTCTTCCGACCTCTGTAATCTCCTCCAGCCCCACCACCCTCTGAAATATTAGCACTCATCTGATTCTGACCTTTTGGGCAACTCTGATATGAAACACGCCTTTACTGGTAGCCATACCTTGAGTTGTGTCAGCCTTAGACTCTGAAACTCTTACCCCTCATCCACCCCCAAACCTTTGTAGCCTTTCTGGCTCTTTGACCTCCATTCCTTAAAACCTACAATTTTGGTCATCAATCCAATGTTCTCTCTCATGGCTCAGTGTCAGATTAGTTCGATAATGCTCCTGTAGAATCCCTTGGAACATTAAGCATCATTAAGCAATGATGCTATTCAATTTCAGGTTTTTGCTGTTCTGCAAACAGGTGACTCAAAGTAGTCTGCTCCCTGTGACAAGAAACCTTTCAAAAAAGGAGACAAACATTTTTCACCCAACAAAGTTTTGTCCTCAGTGACTGCATACCTGTCGATCACATTTCTCCAGTTTATCCCCTCCTCCCACCTCAAGCTGCATCTCCATTTCCTACCTACTAACCTCATCCCGCCTCCTTGACCTGTCCATCCTCCCTGGACTGACCTATTCCCTCCCTACCTCCCCACCTATACTCTCCTCTCCACCTATCTTCTTTTCTCACCATCTTCAGTCCGCCTCCCCCCTCTTCCTATTTATTCCAGAACCCTCTCCCCATCCCCCTCTCTGATGAAGGGTCTAGGCCCGAAACGTCAGCTTTTGTGCTCCTGAGATGCTGCTTGGCCTGCTGTGTTCATCCAGCTCCACACTTTGTTATCTTGTATTCTCCAGCATCTGCAGTTCCCATTATCTCTAATCACATTTCTGTGCCTCCTCTATTTCTACACATCTATCTGCTGGCTAATGAAACTATCAAGGAAATCCACAGGAGGATTAGTCTGAACACATCAAGAACAACTAACCCCTGCCTCGACATAAATTTAAGTTCTCTGTGTTATTTAAAAATATGTAAAATAGTGAACAATTCCACAGATACAAAATAAGAAACTGTTCTAATCCCGCCGAAACTGATAACTCGTAAAAAGAGATTTGTATTCCCAGCAATCAATTTAAAGGATCACAGTTTAAGATTTTATTTTTGAAATTTGTATTATAACAGGATAAACATATTCAATATCAACTAAACATTATGAGGCAACTTATGCAGCTAACTGTAGAAGAGAAAGCGCTTTAACTGCTTTAACACAATCAGAAAATTTTTGCCTCATTTATAGATTATGCAGGACTCACCACAAAATTGCGGTCTTTAAAGAAACCAGCCCAAGTTACTCACAGCAAACAACAGGCTCAATTTTCTCTGTTTTTAATTAAGTCAAGTCAAAACACCATATGTCCACCAAAAGTCATTTACCTCAGTCTCCTGGAATAGTAGGAACTGTAGATGCTGAAGAATTCGAGATAACAAGGTGTAGAGCTGGATGAACACAGCAGACCAAGCAGCATCATAGGAGTAGGAGAGCTGTCGTTTCGGGCCTAGACCCTTCTTCAGAAAATGGGGGAAGGAAAGATGGATTTGAAATAAATAGGGAGAGAGGGGGAGGCGGATCTCCCCCTATTTATTTCAGACCTTCCTTCCCTTCCCCCATTTATGAAGAAGGGTCTATGCCCAAAATGTCTGCTTTCCTGCTCCTATGATGCTGCTTGGCCTGCTGTGTTCATCCAGCTCTACACCTTGTTCTACCAGTTTGCTGATAACCACAGAACAACTTTGGTGATACCTTCTTCAAGGTACATCAGGGTGAATTTTCCAGTGTCTTTAAATCTCTATTGGTTCTGCCTCATTGGCCAGAGGCCTTGCATGCGTCAGAATTCCTCCCAGTAGCTAACAGAGGACATCCTTTCTGTATATCACATCTCTCTCTGCTCCTCACTCTCTCTTCCAGGGTTTCTGATTAATTAAATTTAAGAGTCTGTATGTCTGCACAAAGCCAAGTAAACTGATTCTTATTTTATCTGACACTTGGATGTCAACAGAACTTTACCTGGCCTCCCAGTTCAGATGGAAACCAGATCATATCAGCTTAACGCTCGTCAGAACTAATGAAGTAACATGCTCCATTACACAATGAATTAAGAGAGGCAATTTGAAACATAACCACCACATAAAAGTTAACGTTTCTTACAATTCTAAGAATGTACATTGATGTCTTCTTAACCTAAAGTGCTTTCCACCCAATGAAATTAACATGTAGTCACTGTGCAGCCAATCTGTGCATAGTGAGTTCACACAGATGACAAAGAAATAACAAGCTTCGATAACACAGAGTGGAACTGGAGGAACACAGCAGGCCAGGCAGCATCAGAGGAAGAGGAAAGACCTCGAACCAAAACGTCAGCTTTCCTGCTCCTCTGATGCTGCCTGACCTGCTGTGTTGCTCCAGCTCCACACTGTGTTATCTCTGACTCCAGCATCTGTAGTTCTTGCTTTCTCAATAACAAGCTGTGTTTATTTTTATTTTGCTGTATGCTAGGCATAAATCGTCTCCAGAATTGGAGAACTCTCTTGCTCTTCTTCAGAGACTGCCATGACATCTTTTCCTCTCACTTAAGCAGATACACTTTGCTTAACAATTCATTCAAAACAAGGCACTTCTGACTGAGCAGCACTCCTTCAGTACTGCACTGGATTGTTACCCTGGGCCGTGCACTCAGAGGCAAATGCACTAACACCAAGTCGAAAGGCCCAAGTGAAGCCCATTACACTAAACCTTTTGTAATCAGAACAGCAAAGGCATGGGGGAAATTGGCATTAGATAATATTGCCCATTTAAATTTATAGGCACAATGAGCTGAATGACCTCGTCCTGCACTGTTTGTATGAACCCTAGCAAAAACAGCTGTTGTCTTTCTCAATATACTTCGGGATAACACCAGTGAGAGAACATAGGTCAGAGATGCAGCTGAAGAGATAATAAACCCATCATCTACCATCAAGCATTATGATTTTACAGATGTTACAACTTAATTCCGACGTCTTTCAATTTTCAGAGAGAAACAAAGTGCATTGAAGATTGTGATGTCAACCACTGCTAAAAATAATGCAATCCAATGTAATAATAAAAGGATTTAACTTGATAATTTTGAAGCAATATCCTTGATCTTAGGCCTTTACCTCCATAGAATCCCGACAGTGTGGAAGGGGGTCACTTGGCCCATCGAGTCCACACCGACCCTCTGAAGAGCATCCCACCCACACTCAGTCCCTACCTTATCCTATCCCTGCATTCCCACCTTGACGTGACAGGGAATTTAGCATGGCCAATCCATCTAACCTGCACATTTTTGGACATTGGGAAGAAACTGAAACTCACACAGACATGGGGAGAATGTGCCAACTCCACACGGACAGTCACCTGAGGCTGGAATTGAACCTGGGTCTCTGGTGCTGTGAGGCAGCAGTGCAAACCACCGAGTCACCGTCGCGCCCAAACTTTAGGCTATTGTTAAATGCTACCTTGTTTTATTGCATTATCAATAATTTGAAGCTCATCATCAGATGTTGTAAGTGAACAAGTTTGCCCAAAAACCTTCTAAAATATCTACATCCATCTGATCTAGCTTAAGTTCTGAATCTGTCACATCAGGTAGTGATAATAAAGTGTGAAGCTGGATGAACACAGCAGGCCAAGCAGCATCTCAGGAGCACAAAAGCTGACGTTTCGGGCCTAGACCCTTCATCAAAGGGTCTAGGCCCGAAACGTCAGCTTTTGTGCTCCTGAGATGCTGCTTGGCCTGCTGTGTTCATCCAGCTTCACACTTTATTATCTTGGATTCTCCAGCATCTGCAGTTCCCATTATCACATCAGGTGAATTGTGCGAGACAATGAAAGAGTTTACTGCGAGGAGGTGTCAAAACAATTTCCCATCCTCGATGATGTTGAATTCCAGAACATCAATGCAAGAGACAAGGCTGAAGCATTTGCCTCCATCTTTAGACAGAAGAGCTGAATGGATGATTCTTCTTGACTATCTCCTTAGGCCCCTCGCATCACAATGGCCAATCTTCAGCCAACTGAGTTGCAAAGACCTTTTACTTTTTCTCTACTTTTTATTGTAGGCCAAAGTGGCTAGAAGATTTTTTTAAAGCCAAGCATGTTTACAGGATTGTTGCACTTTTTAAAAGCATGGCTACCTGACACCTATTGTAAGTGCTGGTCACACTGCTGTTTGTTCAAACAGCAGTGGAGATGTGATAAAATGTAAACAAGGGGCATACACAAATAGGGATTAACTTGACAACAAGTAGCTGATTGGTCCATAGTAAGGTTTTGGTGACAAAGGTCAACTGCCTGTCAACAGCTATATGTTTGGCTTCCAGATAGATGAACAGTTGGTAGGTGTGAATGTCTGAGGGAAAAGCCATTGGATCTCCGAGACGGAAAGCACTGTCCCTGTCCTCTGCAGTTAAAAACCACCCAAAGCCTGAAGAAAACCCTCAGTTTTCCCTCATCAGTTGCAGTAAGCCATACTTGTTCAACAACAAGTCAAAGGCTTTCTAAGTGTGAACCAGCTGCCCATGGCCATACAAACAAGTGAAAGGTCCTCAAGAAGGAAGATCAAGGTTCTAACAAGCAAAAAGGATCATCTCAGTGAATCTTGTGGATCGGAATCATTGAATTGTCTGTCAACTATCTATGCGGCACAAGTCAGAAGTGTCGTGGAATATTCTCCACTTGTCTGGATGAGTTTAGCCCCAACAACATTCAAGAAGCTTGACACCATCCAGGAAAAAGCAACCTGTTTGAGTGGCACTACATCCACAAGCATTCACACACTCCACCACCAATGCTCATGGGACACACTGTGCCAATCTACAAGATGCAGTGCAGAAATTCACTCAAGATCCTCAGACAGCACTTCCGAAACCCACAACGAGTTCCATGTAGACGTACAAGGGCAGCAGATATATGGGAACACCACCACCTCCAAGATCCCCTCCAAGCCACTCACCATCCTGACTTGGAAATATATCACTGTTCCTTCACTGTCACTGGGTCAAAATCCTGGAATTCCCTCCCTCATGGCCTTGTGGGTCAACCCACAGCAGGTGGGATACAGCAGTTCAAGAAGGCAGCTCACCACCACCTTCTCAAGGGCAACTAAGGATGGAGAAAAGATGCTAGCCAGCCAACGACACCCATTCCCACAAATGAATAGAAAAGAAACCTCCCTTCCCTTTCATTCCCCCCACCCATGCCAGCCATTTTATCTTTGTCAGCATCTGTCAGCTTGTATGTGTAGAGGGAGTTTATAAGGGGTGTTCGAATTTTAAATATTAGAGTTATATGCTGATGGCTCATAATTGGTTATCTGTAGTTAAAATCCATTTATCTGTAACAAATAGTCATTTTTGTTAAGAAGAGGTTGTGTTTTCTTTTCAGCAGAGTCTGAAAGACAGGTAAATTGGAAAATTCTTAAGGCTTTTTAAGACTCAGGTGTTTTTCAAGATCTTTAAATTTTGTGATGGCATGGCTTGATTTCCAGCATTCTACCACAGCAACACATGACATAATTTGCTCCACTTGGTATGAAGAAAAAGCTAAAGGTGTTGGGTAATGGAAAAGCTATGGGCCTTACCTATGTTTTGGTCAGCGTAGTGAAAACTTGAATCCCAAAACCAGTCATACCCTCTAGCCAAAGAGATAACAGGGTGTGGAGCTGGATGAACACAGCAGGCCAAGCAGCATCAGACGAGCAGGAAAGCTGACGTTTTGGGCCTAGACCCTTTTTCAGAAATGGGGGAAGGGAAGGGAGATCTGAAATAAATAGAGAGAGAGGTGGGAGATGGATCTCTCCCTATTTATTTCAGATCTCCCTTCCCTTCCCCCGTTTCTGAAGGAGGGTCTAGGCCCGAAACATCAGCCTTCCTGCTCCTCTGATGCTACTTGGCCTGCTGTGTTCATCTAGCTCTACACCGTGTTATCTCAGATTCTCCAGCATCTGCAGTTGTGATTATCTCTGAAACAATACCCTCTAGCCACGTTGCTCCAGTACAGTTATGACACTAGCATCCACCAGACAATGTGGAAAATTGCCCACGTATGTCCTGTATACAAAAAAACAGAACCAGCCCAACCTGGTCAATCACCATTCTATCAGTCTACTCTCATTTTATCGCCATCTTCTTAAGAGTATTTACAAATCAGCAACAAGGGCTGGCTCCACCAACAAAATTTTCCGATCTCAGTTTCTATGTTAGTTTCCTTAGAAACTGGGAGAGGTTATTTCTTTTCTCAACTTCCCATTCTGATTTTTCTTTCAAGTGGGGTCCATATCAAAAATTCAATGGATGAAACCATGGATTCCAACACAACAACAGGAGAAATTAATTCAGAACAGGAGTGCAAATGGATGGTTAAAGTGAAACGTACCACTTTAAAGTAGGAGTTAAACTGTCTGTACACCAATGCACAGTGCCCATAATAAAACAGGAGAATTCAAGGCCATGACATATTGCAAGAATTCAACTACTGTGTACACAGGATTACTGAGATATGGCTGCAGAAAAGTCAAAACGGGGAACTAATCATTGCAGGATATAACATATACAAAATGATAAAGGGAACATGGGGAGGTGGAGCGACACTTATCAGAGGTAAAATGACAACCAAAAATGCTTCAGCTATCAGTAAGACAAAAATAAAATCCACGTGGATAGGTGTAAAAGGTAATAACGGTTCAATCTTGGTTATAGTGTCATTGCAAAACACTTAAAGAAGATACAGGAAGAAATCTGCAAACAAGTTGGGGAAATGAGTAAAACAAAACATTATGGGAGCTTTCAGCAAAACTAAAATCAACCAGGCAGATTTGATGTGACCAAACATGGGCTGAGGAAATAATAAAGGATTATCCCTCAACTAATTGTTTTAAGGCAGGGGACAGGCAAATCTTTTGTTGCCTGGTCATCAACGCAGCCCAATGTGAACCATTCTATTGATTGGTTACAATGGTCAACAGGAAGCATGTGATGCTAGGACGATGTACAAATAGCTTGCACATCTTTAGGATTCTCCCATAATAATGGCAGACTCAGGCTACAGCAGCTGATAGAACAGTGGCAAGAAGGTTTTCTTGAAAGGAAGAAGGCTGATAATGGAGCAGCAGGTCAGGGACAGGGTTCCCAGGTTCACAGATATGGCAGCAGAGAGCTTAGTTTTACATAATAGTTTTACTACAGGGGGTCAAGAGGACCCTGGGAAAGGAATGATGTAGATGACTGTGGAGGTCAATGATAGAATTTGGCCCCACTGACCAGGCTAACATACTGGAAAAATTTTTTTTCAGTGACCACGTACATATGTTCAAGATCAATGAAAAAAACCCTTCAAATGGCACCTAGTCTCCATTCCTCAGCCACCCATCCAGTCCAATGTGACACAACACAATGACTTCACAAGCTTCAAAATCTTCCCTTCCCCAACAGCATGCCAAAACCAGCCCAGCTTGTCCCCGCCTCCTTAACCATTCCTCCCACTTCAAGCCCACCCCCATCTCCTACCCACTAACCTCATCCCGCCTCCTTGACCTGCCCGTCCTCCCTGGACCGACCCATCCCCTCTCTAACTCCCCGCCTACATTCACTTTTACTGCCTCTATCTCTGCCTCTTTGACCTGTCTGTCTCCTCTCCACCTATCTTCTCCTTTATCCATCTTCTATCCGCCTCCCCCTCTCTCCCTATTTATTTCAGAATGCCCTTCCCCTCCCCCATTTCTGAAGAAGGGTCTAGGTCCAAAATGTCAGCCTTCCTGCTCCTCTGATGCTGCTTGGCCTGCCGTGTTCATCCATCTCTACAACTTGTTATCTCAGATTCTCCAGCATCAGCAGTTCCTACTATCTCTCACCATCACTTATGCACCAACAACCAAACACTCATGACCAACATTCAGAAATTTTGTCTCACCCTCACACACTTAACATTGCTACTAACCGCAGCCCCACCTCATGTGGCATCTACACACTTCCAGCTACTCAACTATGGCAACCACATAGCCCAGACACAATACATTTGTTGACATTCATCCCAATCTCTTGCCGGGTAAGTTTACATATAGCTGGAGAGTGTAACAGAAAACTGTTTCAGAACAAGATGTAGATGTTAACACTGAGAAACATTGAGAATATTAAAATAAAGAACAAATTAAATATTAAAAAGAGGCCACGTGTGGATAATGACATAGCTGAATAACTGAATGTAAACTAAAACATACTCTGAGCACCTGGACAGCAGGGTAAACCATGGCAAGAGAAAGATGTTCAGAGATAACAAGGTGCAGAACTGGAAGAACATAGCAGGCCAGGCAGCATCAGAGGAGAAGGAAAGCTGACAATTCAGGTCTGGACCCTTCTTTTTCCAGCTTTCCTGCTCCTCTGATGCTGCCTTGTCTGTTGTGTTCATCCAGCTCTACACCTTGTATATCTCAGACTCCAGCATCAGCAGGTCCTATTATCTCCCAAAGGTGTTTGATTAGATTCCGTACCGTGTGCAAACAGGCCCTTCGGCCCAACAAGTCCACACTGCCCCTCGCAGCACCCCACCCAGTCCCATCCCCCTATAACCCACGCACCCCTGAACACTATGGGCAATTCAGCATGGCCGATCCACCTAGCCTGCACATCTTTGGACTGTGGGAGGAAGCCAGAGCACCTGGAGGAAACCCACACAGACACAGGGAGAATGTGCAAACTCCACACAGACAGTCACCGAAGGTTGGAATTGAACCTGGATCCCTGGCACTGTGAGACTGCAGTGCTAACCACTGAGCCACCGTGCCACCCTAACTTAGGATAACATTTAGGATAACTACTTTTTTAAAAATTGGAAGGCACGGAATTAAATTATCAAGGATCAGAAAGGAAGATTGTGGAGCACCTTACAGGCACATCAGTGAAAAAGTAAGTGGGTCTGGGAATAAGACGCTACGGGATGGACAGGATAAAAACACACAGGCAGTAAAAACAGATAGACAGAAATCTTGAAGAATTACTTTGTAGTTGTATTTACCACAGAGACAGATCAAATGGACAAGACGTCAGAGATGAGATTAGAAATGATGTAAGCACATTAAAAATAGAAAAAGGAGACTTATTAAATAAACCATCAAACTCAGATTGGTGAAAAGCCACGGCTGGAATAGACTACATTTGTGTATTTTAAAATAAACCAGGAAAGAGATGACATAGAAAATATTTCATGTAATAATCTGTTCACTAAAAGCAGATGGTGACTTTGTTTGTATATTTAAGAACAGGGAAAAAAAATCAGTTTATGATTTATACAGAGATAATGGCTTTTGTGCTCCTAAGATGCAGCTTGGCCTGCTGTGTTTATCCAGCTCCACACTTTGTTATCTACTATTTACACAGCACTGTTTCCAGCCACTCTGCTATTGCTTTCAGGGAATTGATAGAAGTCTGCATTTAGCGTCACTTGAAGTGGCTCAATAAATAAACACGTTTCTTCGCAATATGTTCAGCTAATGATAAGCCAGGCAGACTATTTGTAAAAATAATGAATTAATATTAAAGTGGAAAATAGAAAAACATTTAGAAACCAAAAATATAAATATCAATGAACAGTGTGGATTTCAAAACAGAAATTGTTCCTTGGCCATTCTCCTTGGATTCTTTAAAATTAACTGAGATCGGATACAAGGCTAATGCAGTGTGTAATACATCTAGATTTCCAAAAGATCTTCAATGATAAAGCATAAATTTGGAACATGCAGACGGTAGAACAAATAGCTAGATGGCTTCAAGACACAAAACAGAGTGCAGCAATAAATGTTAACTTATTTAGAGTGGCAGAAAATGAAAAGCTTGGTCCCACAGGGACAAGAGTTAGAACTATTCTCATTCACAACTTCAAAAAGGCAGTTTCTAAGTTTGCAGATGTTGTAAAATTGAGTAAATAGTCTATACAGAGAATTACTGCAGTAAACCACAAGATGAGAGTAATAAACTTATGGAATGGACATATAATGGCAAATGACAATGTCACATTTTGGTAAGAAAAAAAAAGTTCATATATTCCCTGGAAAATAGGAATCTAAATGGGGTAGAGGAGGAAACGATCTTGGAGTAAAATAAATAAATCACTAACAATGGCAATACAGTTGGCCATTAAAAAGGCAGACTAGGACTTATTTCTAGAGTGGTAGGATTGAAAGACAAAAAGTTATATCAAATCTGTATTATCTCTTCAGTCAAGTCTGTAGGAATTGGCCACCACATTGCACGAAAGGAAACAGTGTGACTGGAGAGATTGTGAAAGCACCTTACACAGATATTATGAGTAATGTGATGTCATAACTGATTAGGAAAGAATAAAGCAGTCTGGGTGTCTTTCACCAGAGACCATGTAAGTATTATTTTGAATGTACTGGAACCAAGTACGCAAGTCCCATTGATCGGAGGGTTAAACCCCCCAGCTGCAGTATTGGGGCCACGAGTTGAATTTCTGCAAGCGGCAATGGAGCAAGCAGGAAAGCTCCCCCACCCTCAGGGACTTTTGGGTGGCACAGTGGTTCAGTAGTTAGCACTACTGCCTCACAGTGCCAGGGACCCGAATTTGATTCCACTCTTGGTTGACTGTCTGTATGGAGTTTGCACATTCTTCTCGTATCGACATTGGCTTCCTCTGGGAGCTCCGGTTTCCTCTCACAGCCCACAGTCCAAAGTATGCATGTTTAGTGGATTGGCCATACTACATTTCCCATTGTGTCAAGGGCTGTGTAGTCTAGGTGGGTTAGCCGTGTTAAATACAGAATTACAGGGATGGGGTGGGATGCTCCTCAGAGGATCAGTGCAGTTGATGGGCTGAATGTCCTTAATCTGCATTGTAGTGATTCTATGACCTGCTGCTGGGCTGCTACAGTTTCGTCTTGCAGCAGATTCTCACAAAAGTAAAGTGCTTCCAGCATTGGGAAGTGCTATTAATTAGTCAAGTACTTACAATAATTCTTCTCATTTCTGGTTCCTAGGCCGCTGCACATTCCCACCCAGTGTTGGTGAGAAACCATTAGGATTCTCCTCCAAAAATCTTTGTACTGATAGAGATAGACAAAGATGGGAGAAGGCTGTAGTGCAGTATAAAAACCTGATAGATATCTGTTGTACAATCAGCACAATCGTATGTAACCATGTTAAAAGGGGAAACGTTACAATTCATTAGGTCTGTTATTCAATACTCCTTTCATCCATTGTAATTGCTTCTGCTAAATTGTATTCACATGGAATTGTTATTAAACAGATCAGCGAACCATTACTACATTGAATAGCAATGAATAGAAAATTATACAATAGCAACTATTCACATTTAAGTATTATCTTGAACATGACAAAACATCCCGAGGCGGTTCATAGGAGTATTATCATACAAAATTTGACACCAACCTATCCAAGAGATATTAGGACTGATGATCTGCTTGGTTGAATAGGTTTTAAGAGCGTTTAAGGCGCATCCTGGTAAATGGAAGTTCAGAGGCAAGGATCCTTTTAGAAAGCATTCCAGGGGATAGGCTTCAGCAGGTGTCACCGGTAAAGGAATGAAAGGAATACAGAAACCTTAAAATGTTGTAGGGTTGGGGAAGGTTACAGAGATAGGGAAGGGTGAAGTCAAACGGGGATTTGAAAACAAGGATGATAATTGTAAAATTCAGGAGATTTTAACAGGAAACCAATAAAACAAACAGTGGGGCATAAGGAGACCAACTCGTCCCCGCCTCCCTAACCTGTTCTTCCTCTCACCTATCCCCTCCTCTCACCTCAAGCCACACTTCCATTTCCCACCTACTAACCTCATCCCACCTCCTTGACCTGTCCGTCCTTCCCGGACTGACCTATGCCCTCCCCACCTCCCCACCTATACTCTCCTCTCCAACTATTTTCTCCTCTATCCATCTTCGGTCCGCTCCCCCTCTCTCCTTATTTATTTCAGAATGCTCTCCCCATCCCCCTTTTCTGATGAAGGGTCTAGGCCCGAAACGACAGGTTTTGTGCTCCTGAGATGCTGCTTGGCCTGCTGTGTTCATCCAGCTTCACACTTTGTTATCAGGGGCACAAGATGTTGACCGAACTGGACTTGTGTAAGTTATGAAAATGACAGTAGGTTACAAGTGAACTTTAGTTTGTGGTATACTAAAGGTGGGATATGGGAAGCTAGCCAGGAATGCATTTAAAATAATTTTACAGCTAATCAATGACACTACAATCCCATTTCTGACACCTTTATTAAATTTTGCATTTATTACACCTCAGAATACTATGTCACTATATTTATCTCCAAGAGTATATTATTGGCAATTGGACTAAATTTTAGGTTTGACGCAGGGCAAAATGAAGCAAGCAACAAATTGCATGACTACTGTCTGGAGATAATTTCCTGGAAGAACCTGGAAATTAAGTGATTTTTGTTTCTCAACAGTCTGAAGTATTTTGACCAGGGAAGCCAGAGTCAAGATGTTAAGGTAAGCAAAGTGTCAT
This sequence comes from Stegostoma tigrinum, assembly GCF_030684315.1. Taxonomy (NCBI): domain Eukaryota; kingdom Metazoa; phylum Chordata; class Chondrichthyes; order Orectolobiformes; family Stegostomatidae; genus Stegostoma; species Stegostoma tigrinum. The sequence continues at coordinate 62,435,462 of NC_081368.1, forward strand.
GGTTAACTCAGAGTGATCCAAGATATTGAAGATAGCTGGTGTGAGGACCGATCCCTGTGAGAGAGCCCACAATGTAGTGTCATTGATTAGCTGTTATACATGGGCTCCATGATTGGATCCCCAAGATGTACAGATATCTCAGTTACGGAGCATGGAGAAGGGGAGTGGTAGAATTTTCGCACCGCTGACTTTTGGCGAGTTCCAGCAGTATTCCTGGTGCATCCCACTGCATCATTGACACATGATCAGTTGACAAGAGGGATTCATTGCCTTCAGGAGTCTCTGGAAACCAGCCTCGATACGTGAGGGCAGTGTCTGGGTGTGTTGTGAGCAGTCGCAGCCTGAAATATCTCTGTACTACTGGGGCTTTTCTACTTCCAGGGTGAGACTCATTGTAAAGCAGAAGGTGTTGCAGGACCTCATTTGTTACTGAAGGCAGAATGATAGGGCAGTAGGTGTGTATGTGTCGCCAAGTACCCCCCCCAACTTGCCTGAGTATGAGATGTTTGGAGAGGTGCCAGTGATGTGAAACAACTTTACTAGCCTCTTCCTTCCCTGTGATCTAACATTTATCAGGGATTCTGGATAAATTCCATTAGGTCCTGCTACTTTGCCTGACATGGTTATAGTCAGAGAGCTGCCCATTCCTCCTGTGCAAGGTAGAGAGGTCTGCCTGATCTGATGCAGTCTTTAGAGACTGTTCCAGTGCTGATTTAACCTTCTGTTGATCTCCCCGACGGGTCAGTATCTTTGAGTTTATTATGAGTTGTAAAGAGTTTCTTGATTTTGATTTTGGCGCTCTGGTGTGGTTATGGCTGAACTGTTCCCAGGCAATGTGGGAATTTCTCTTCCTTTCAACTTGAGTAAGTGACGTCAATGTTTTCTGCTATTTCTCTTCAATTCATTTAGCATCTTTCGTTAAAGGACTCGGGGAGGGCTGCTGCACATCAGAGCCTTCATTTTCCCTCTATTCTTCCGGGTGTCATTCACTTTTCATTCCAGCAGGGAATTAATGTTTTTCTGAAGCTCTGGGGATCAAACTGGGTGACTGCGAGTTTCAAAATAGCGTAAAATGTTTATAGGTTTGGGAGAAGGTTAATGGTGGTTTCTAAGTATGTAAATACAACCTAGTGTCTTTTCTGCAATTTTCTGCACAGTTTTGGCTTTGCGTTTATGGATGGTAGTTCGAGGTCAATGCATGCGAGTGTTGGGAGCTGTTGGGACTTGTTGAGAGCAAATCAGTAGTTGGCAGTCAATGCCGTGGGTCATCAATTAAAGATTAGGCAAGTAGCCCTTCTTCCACTCTGCAGAATGGAAAATGCTAGGCTGGTGGTATACCATACTCAAGTTTTGGGACATTCATCAAGTCTACCAGTTGTTATTCCAGTGTTTTTGATGACGTAGCCAAACATGAGATGCTAGCTGTTGAAGTCACCAATGTAGATGGTTTGGTGGGCCCAGACTATAAACAATATTGGCCACATGTCATTTGGTGGTTTATAGACATTTATAACAGGCAGTTGACCTACCTTGAAGAAGATGGAGCTAGGGCTAACCTGATTTTATGTCTTTTGTATCTTTGGTGAGACATTTCCTTGATATAAGTGTCCAGGCCATATGTGATAAAACAGTACAAAACAGAAACAAAAGTTGTTTTACTTGTCCACACACTATTTTTCATGTTACTATTCCCACAATACTGCGAAGTATTACCCAAATAATTTCAGGACAACAGTTTTTATTCCTGAACAGTAGATTTCTAGACTAGTAGGGGTTACATTATTCAAAGTAACTGTTTAATCTTCTTCCCTATGATTAATTTTTTAAAAATTACAGCAAGCCTCATTTTCCATAATACTCCATTTTCCTAAAAGGTATCAACAGGTTGATAGAAATAGACAGACACATGCAAAAGATTACAAGGGATTTTTGTCAATCAAAATCTGAATCGAATATGTTATTTTGTAAGCAAAACAACTTAATCAAACATTTGGAAGAATTATTTCAACTCAATCATTCAGAAGAAAAGACCCATTGAACATGAACAGCTCAATGGTCTCCCTGATATTAATGGAGTCTTGCTGTGTGCAAATTGTTTGGTGTGCTTGCTTGCGAAACAGCAGGGACTATGCTTCAAATGTAATTCATTGTTTGCAAAATACTTAGGGAGCTCCTGAAAAATATAAATGCAATTTTATTCCTTCCATTTAGACTTCTTGCCTAGGATTTAGAGAGATACTTGCTTGGAACAGGTTGATATACTGGAAATTTATGCATGTTGATACATTAATTTAGCAGGTCATACTGAGTCCTATGTAAAACTAAGCTGTACTGTACTATAAACCTTATAAAGCCTGATACCCCACAGAAGATGTGCTGTTAATTCTGCTGCATACTTATCATGTATACAGAAATAGATAATTGAATAAACACTAATAGAGACACATGCACACCAAATTCTCCTTGTCATTTCAAAGTTAGATTTTTGAAAACACTTTAGGGGAAAGGCAAGTGCACAGAATATTCTATTATAAAACTGGAACCTGAACAAAACAAGATTGTAGGGATTTGGAATTCTCTTTCCCAAAAGGCTGTGAATGTGGGGACAGTTGGAGCACCAAGACTGAAGTAAGTAGGCTTTGCTAGGTAAAGTGAGTGAGGTGGGAAAATGGACCTGTGGTGCAGATTGGCCAACTGAGCAGCAGCAAGGCAATGTCCAGGAGTATAAAATGTCACTATTCCCAAATCCCAGTGATTTGTCTGGCAGGCTGTACAATGGGATATATTTCCTTGAGTATTCACATTGTGCTGCATGGTAAAATACTGAATAGCACTAAGTGATGACGTTAACACATCAAAATGTCACACTACACTAAACACCAGATCATTGAATATGAAACAATACTAATAGTGTGACTGTAATATTATAAACTGAACACAGGGCGAAAAAAGAAATTAACAACTAATAAAGTGCCAGGAGGGAATGAAAGCAATAAAGATTTTGAAAGATGTGCTGAGTGCAAGACTCCAAACTGGACATTGCTGATGAGACTTATTGAAATGGCGCATAAACTGGTCAAAATGTTTGGCAGCAGTATGAAGGTAAAGCAAACCTATGGTGACATCAAGACAAAAGAAGAAATGATGATTAAGGTCAGAATTTAAGCCCAAGAATCCATGTGCTCGATTAAACATTTGACATGCCATATTGCGTGTAAGGAGAATAACTCTGGTGCCCTTAGCTTCTCAGGTGTTGTAATTTCAACAATAAATAAGGCCAGCATCAATTCAACACAAGACTTCTGCATGCATTGGCACTATTTGTGCTTCTGTTTTCACGTGAAGCCCTTATCACGAGCTTTAGAGAAAAAAAAGTAACAATGCTTGTGATCGGTATCAACACCACTAAAAGATTCACACGACGAAGTTAACCACCAAAGCAGTAAGTTAGCAAATTACAGGAGCCAAATCAGACAAGCTCATGAACAGAACTCACCTGCATAAGTTATGAAAGTTCAAGCATTGCTCATTTGTCCAGTCGTATGCTTCCAAATATGGAGCTTGAAGACAATTAATGTAAAGGAAGGGGAACAGTTGACTATGGTTGCAGGATGTGAGCAGATGGAGGAAGGTAATGAAACAGTGGCATCGCTGAATGCCAAGTAATGGCACTAAACTACCTGAGAGCAACAGATCCGACTCTAGTCCTGCTGCACATCCCAACCTCTCAAGGGGTAATGAGCAGAACAGGGCACTCCTCTTAAAAAAAATAAAGAACCCAGTTTCAATTAGCCATACGAATGGCAAAATGTACTGCTGCTTCTAATCCTCCAGACACAACTCTGCAACCATCAGGGAGGGGAAAAGGAAGAAGCAAAGCTGTTCTGAATTCAGTAACTTTGGCTAGGCTTGGCCAACAACTGGTGTCTGTTGCATACGGGTTCTAGCTAGTTCCTTCACAGAACCTAGCAGCAGTAAGTAAATCAGAGTTATGCATCAGTTATACTCGTCCAGCCAACAGCAACTATACAAGGATGGTGAGGAAGAAAAAGAGTAGTTTGGTGCTTTGGTAGAAAGTTATTCATCCAAGTGATAAAAGAAAACCACATTTGATGTTTTGAGTATGGTAATCTTTTAAAGCCCATTATAAGTGGCTGTTCAGAATCAAGCATATACATTGTTAGATTGGGTCATCAACATTAACAATAAGACCGAAATACTGCCAGAATTAACTAATGCATCATGTCACAATCAATCAACCTAGCAGAATACAAATCCAAACTTATATTATTATTGTTGTAACATTAGGAGCTGTAATTATTTTCTCTTGTATTAAGTCAGTGGGACCTATGTAGCCACCATTGTGCTCAGTAAATTGAAGATGTGCATTAAAATAAATGACCAGAATCGCTCTAAAGACTACCATATTCTGGAACAAGGCCTGCTTTTTTAAAAAAGAATCTGTTGAAATAATTATTTGAAAATCACTAACAGAAGCTTCAATAGCATAAGAAATATATAGGGGCAGTGCACTGGCATCACAGGCCAGCGCCATTCATGTTAATGCAATGTTCTTCATTTTTATTTTTCAACAGGAACCATCCACTCTAGTTTCCTTCCTGAAATAACCGCACAGAGGCCAGGTCACATCACCAAGTCACCCCTTATTTACTTGTGCACAGTATACTGGCCATGGTTAGCCAGGCCAGAATCAGTCCTCAAACTTGAGGAGATTCGAATCTCTGGGTTATATTGCTCAGCCAGGGCTTTCTGATTGGTTGACAGCCCCTATCAATGACTGCTTAGTTAATGAGGTCCACTTGGTCCCAGTCACCACACCCATCCCCCAGTAAGTCTGGGGATGTAGGCCTAGACTTTCGCTTGTTGCTTCTCCTGCGGTGTTTTCCTCCCGGTCCAGTTCTTCTGACTCAGACTCATTCATAGGTGGCATGTAACAGACCCTCGCTCGTCTCTTGAATCTGGAACCTCTCGGTAGAGTTTCCTCATCTTTTTCCGGCACCGATGGTATCAAGGCTGCATTCATTTCAGCCTCTGAGGTTTCCTTGACCCTGGACAGAGGGGGAGCACCTGTGGTTTCCATCAGACTTTAGCCCTTTTGAGGGGCCAGGTATGTTTTGCTCTTGTCCTGTTTGCGAGGTAACAGCTTTCAGGTAATCAACGTGTTTGTTCAGGTGCACCTCACCTACCCCAACTTTGTGGGTCAACCTCACCTCGTACCCATACAGGCCATTTCCATGGTTCCGGCGCCAAACCTCATCCCCTGAATTAAATTGTCACTCTCGCATGGAGGAGGGATTGCCTGGCATTGGCATTCCCGCTGCTGTTTCATTGTCTCCGCCGGGTCTGGGAATTTCAAGTTTAACCTGCTGGAGTCTTCTCCCCATCAGCAATGCTGCTGGAGCTATCCCTGTTGCTGCATGTGGGGTGGCCCTACAATCAAACAGGGACTGGAACAGTTTGGTATCAATTGATGCAGTAGGCTGCTTCTTTAAGCCTCCCTTCGATGTTTGAGCCAGTATCTCCACTAGCCCATTGGACGATGGATGGTATGGAGCTGTCCTAACGTGCTGAATGCCATTTGACTTAAGGAAACATTCAAATTCCCTGCTGGTAAATGACACCCCATTGTCCTTGACCAATACATCCGAAAGTCCATGCATCACAAATGATGCGCGCAGCTTCTCAATCATTATCCCTGAGTTTGCTGAACAATCTTTATACACATCCAACCACTTTGAGTGGATGTCCATTATGACCTGGAACATTGACCCCGTGAAAGGACCAGCACAGTTGACATGCAACTGAGACCAGGGTTTACCTGGCCATCCCCACGAATGTGGGGGTGCTGCAAATGGCAGTTTTTGTTTTTGTTGGCATTCTAGGCACTGGTCCACCAATCCTACCAACTCTGGTCACCAGATGTAGCTTCTTGCATGCATCTTCATTTTGGAAACCGCTGGAAGATCCTGGTGTAGTTTGATAAGTATTGGCCTCTACTTGAGACAATCATTCTTGCTTCCCAACGTAATATACCATCCTCTACAGTAATCTCATCTCACCAGGTCCAGAAGGTTTTCTATCCTGGTTACAATGGGGGTAACGGGAGGGCCATTACCACCAGCTGTTTTGGTTTTGCCAGGGTCTGACTGTCCACAGTCAGAAATTATCCGTGGAGTATCTGCCAGTGGAAGGCAGCTCAAGGGAACTGCATTAGCCACTCAACTTCCTCAGTGGAGGCTGACGTCCCATCACCAAGTCACTCTTTTTTTACTTTTGCACAGTAACACTGGCTGTGGTTAGCCTGCTCAGAGTCGGTCCTCAACTGAGGAGATTCTCATCTCCTGGTTATATTGATCAACCTTTCCTGATTGGCCCAGGTTAGCACCTCCATTCTAGAACCTCATAGTCAATGAGGTCCACCTTGTTCCAATCACTACCCTTTTCCTGAATGCTTTGATACCAGTCCATTTAAAATGCCTGTAAAAACTCATTTTTGGTCAGGCTACAGTTTTCACTTCAATTTACTGATTAAATCTGTAAACGATACTGATGAGTTTCAGATACTTGTTAATGAAAATCTAGTTTGTCAGTAAAACAATGGACTTGATTTTTTCCCTGTTGTAAATTGACAGAAATGACCAAAAGCAGGTTTCTCTCACAGTACTTTTCTTTCAATTTATCAGAGACCCTTTCCTCTGTTCTCTCAGGATTTTCAACATAACTTCCAACATTTTCTCTATTAGAATCATACAATCCCTACAGGTCTGAGAGCAGGTCATTTGGCCCATCAAATCCACACTGACCCTCAGAAGAGCATCCCACCCTACTCTATCACTGTACTCCCCACAGCTAATCCACCTCACGCACACATCCCTGGATACTACGGATAATCTAGCATGGCCAATCCACCTAACCTCTGCAACTTTGGACTGTAGGAGGAAACCCACACAAACAAAGGGAGAATGTGCAAACTCCACGCAGACAGTCACCCAAGGGTCTAGCCTAATCATTTGCACTGTGAGGCAGCAGTGCTAACCACTGAGCACCGTATTGTTGTTGTAATCAAACGTGAAGAATTCTTGAGTAATATAGGTCATGCCAAGTCTGAACTTGTACCTTCCTTTGAAGCAGAGACGATCACCTCAATTTTTTTTGTATACAATTGATCTTGCTATTAACTCTTACACTTCCAAACCCACCAACTGCTCATGAATTGTTATTTTTACTGTAAGGAAAGTTGTTTGGAATAAGGAAAGATAGTTTAATGAAGATTGGTTCTTGCTTTCGAGTGTAGGGTTGTGATATTCAATCCGCTCCTCTTCAATCTCATTTAAGCCAGCAGCATTCAAACTCTATGCTACTTCTACATTCCCATGATCTCTACAAGCAGCTCTACACAACCCATGCAGCTGACAGGTCCCTGGTGTGCATGTAACACAACAGGAAAATCATGTTTGAGTAACCTGTTCATGTTTTTTGAGGGCATAACAAGCAACAGGAATAAAAAGAAATCTGTAGATGAGCTGAACTGGGATTTACAGAAGACACATTACAAGGTCCCACTCAAAGGTTACTATGCAAAATAAGAACTTACAGTGTAGAGGATAACATAATAGCACAGATAGAGAATTGTTTAGCTAACAGGAAAAATAATGTAGGTGTAATTCACTGATTTCTGTGTCGGTACGATGTGATGAATGGGAGTGCCACAGGGATCAGCACTGGGGCTTCAACTCTATACACTTTCATGACTTGGAAACAGAAACAAAGTATATGAATTCTAAATTTGCCGATGACACACAACTACGTAGGAAAGTAAGTCGTGAAGCAGACTTGAGGAGTTGGTAAAGACTTTTAGGTAAGTTGAATGAATGGGAAGAATAGAATCAGATGTTATATAATATGAGAAAATGAAATTGTCCACATTAGTGGAAAGAATAAAACAAAAATGTATTATACAAATGGAGAGCAATTACAGAACTCTGAAGTACAGAGAACTATGGGTGTCCTGTTACATAAATCATATAATCTAATTTTCCAAGTGATTATGAAGACAAATAAAATGTCATTGTTTATTGCGCGGAGATTGGGATATCAAGTGGAAATGCTTTACTGCAGTTATATAGGACATTGATATGACCACATCTGGATTACTCTCTGCAGGTTTGGTTTCCATATTGAAGGCAGGATGTAACTGGAATAGAAGCAATTCAGAGAATGATCACTCAACTGACTCTTGGGAAGAGGAAGTCATCTAACGAAGATTGGCTGAAATATTTTGAATCAGAGGTAGTTTTATTGAAAACAAAGAAGATGTTAGGGGAACTTGATAGGATGGATGCTGAAAGTACGTTTCCCTTTCTGGGAGAGACTGAAACTAGGGGACTCAGTATAAAAAATAAGGGAGCTTCCAATTTAAGTGGGGATGAGGAGAACCTTTCTCTCCCAGCATGTCATCAGTCTGCAGAACACTCTTCCCCAGGGAATGGAGGAGGGAGGTTAATTGCAAGGTGGACTGGAAAGCTTCTTGGTTAACAAGGGAGCCAAAGATTATTGTGGATCAACAGAAAAGTGGAGTTGAGGTCAGAATTAGATCAACCAGAGTCTTATTGAATGGTGGGACAGGCTCTAGAGGCAAAACTCTTGCTCCATTTGTTCCTATATATGTATGTTAGGTTGAGGAGGTGACTAGTAAAAAAAGGTTTAAAAGAACTGAAGGAATTTTGAAAGAGTGGATACTCTATCCTTTCTCCTGTGCGAAAGAGCACAACTAAAGGCCACTCAAAGAAAATAAGTAGTAATTTTTATGTGCTGTATTCCTGCATGCACCTTGCTCATGGTAGAATGTGTTCAGTAAGAGCAAGTAATCGTAAATTTAAACAACAAAGTTAAGGACGCCATTCATTGTCTGTAGACATATTAAAAGCTAACAGGAACCATTATCTGATGCATTTCTCTTTCTAAATTCAGTATTAACAGAAACCTATGAGACGTACTTAACTTAAAACAACTGAAAAAACATCAATTATAAGAATATCAAAGGCTGGCTAGTTAGAAACAGTGATCAGAAATCACTTTTATATTGCAATCTTAAAAATATTGGATGAGACCCAAGACAAAGGCCTTAAATTAATCTCTAAACAGGGGCTTATCTGCAGTTAAATCTCTTCCTCATGATTACACACAAAGGAGAATAAGAGGATTTATGATACTGCCAGCTCTCAAATTATGAAAGGGTTTTGAAGAATGTTGGGAATTAAAAGATTATGTGAGTAAACAGCTGAGCTGTTTGATAAACATTTTTCATTTAAGTAGTGCTGGGTCACTTCAACATTGATTTCTGATTCTCTTCAAAATTTTAAGAAGGAATATTCATCTATGTGGACCTTATAGTACATTCTTGCTTCAAGTCAGGAGATATGCTGGAATGTTGAGTGTTTGAGGAAATAGATTGTGACCAGGACAGTGCCAGATTCTGAAAAATCGCCCAAAATGGTGCTATCCATCAGAGGGATTCTGGGTAGGGCAAAGTGTCTTGCAGGTTAGAAGTATATTTGACCACAACCTAAGGTACTTTTTTTGGCTGGACATTTGGGTAAGAAGGTATTGACTGATGGGAGTCAATAGTGATTTCTTTATCATGCTGATAGCACGATCATGTGCCAAGAAGCTCATCCTGTGTACAGAATGTTTCAGAGTATGAGTAATTCATTATTTACCAGAATGTACAGCCCATCCCAATTTGCCCTTGAGCAGGGCAAGGGATGAAGCCAGTTGATCACTATGCTCAATGCTTCTTTGAAGTGGTGTTTACCATGGTACAGTCCTGACTCATTACCTGAGAGAAGGTTCAGTGGTAATCAGCAGGAGGGTTCCTGGCCCAGCGCTATTGGACTTTGTGAGGTCAAGAATCGATATTGAGGTTTCCAATGACCACCCCCTCCTGGCTATACACCACTGTGTCACCACTCTGTCTGGGTCTGTTTTGTCTGTGACACAGGGTATACCAGAAATCGTGATGGAGGAGTCCACGGTGTTGCCTGCAAGGTGTATAGTTAAGTGGGTGCGACAATAATTAGCTGTTGTTTAAAAAATACGTGAGGCAGTTCTGTCAATTTGGTCACAAGTTTGCAAACGTTAGTGAGGATTGATTGAGCTGTAATGTCTTTGCTATTTTCAATGCCTGGGTCAATGGCAGGTGGTTGACTCAGACATAGCCTTGTTTGACTTTTCTGTAGTAGTTTGAAATAATTTAGTGTGTACTGAGCTGTTTCAGAGGGTAGCAAAGTGTCAACCACATCACTGTGGGTCAGAGGTCACAAATGGTCCAGGCAGAGTAAGGAAAGCAGATCTTACACCAACTTAGGATTTTTATGACAGCATGAAAGCTCCATGATCATTATTGTGGGATTAGCAGATTAAACTAGATTTATTAACATGTTCATTAACTGCCCTGAACTGGTTCCATTTTGTTTTTATCTCTCTCCATGTAACCGAGGAATGACCTGTAATGAAAGACAGTAGGTACTGCCGATGCTGGAGTCACAGATAACACAGTGTGGACCTGGAGAAATACAACAGGCCAGACAGCATCAGAGAAGTAGGAATGTTGACGTTTCAGTTTCGGGACTCTTCTTCTTTTGCATCATGTGTACTGATTAACTCTGGTGTTTCCCAAAGATCAATCCCTGGCCTCCTCCTAATTCTCACCATCTGATAGAACCACGTTGGTTTCAACATGGACACTAACATCACCCGGAGCTTCAACACATCCACTTCCTTTGATATCATTGCTTGTGATTTGTCAAGCTGGTTGTCTAGTAGTTTACTGGATGAACAGAAATTTCCTCCGACTAAAATATAGGAAACCCAAAACTATTGGTGTTGAACCCCATCACAAACTTCATTCCTTTGCCATTAAATCCATCCATTTTTTTCTACCAACTATTTGTGACAGAACAGGGCCATTTCCAATACAGGTGTTGTATTTGGCATCAAGATGGCCACGTATCTACCTTAAGGCCAAGACCACCTAATTCCAGTTTGTAATATTGCCTTAATTTTCCCACTATAGCTTATCTGCTGGTGAAACATTCATCATTTCAACTGTTACTTAGAGCCAAGTCAACTGAAAGGTGCTCTTGGATGGAGTCCCAACTTCCATCCTCCATAAAATTCAGCTCATCCAAGACTCTGATGCCACATCCTGTTCATTGCCCTTCCCTGCATTGTTTCCTGGTCTGGAAACATCTCATTTTGAAACTTCTTATCTTTGTTTCTAAAATCACTCTTTGGATTCACCCCGTTCATGGCTTTGCCACTTCTCCCAACCTTACAACCATCAAGATCCCTGCCTAAGGTAACAAAGTGTGGAGCTGGATGAACACAGCAGGCCAAGCAGCATCTCAGGAGCACAAAAGCTGACGTTTCAGGCCTAGACTCTTCATCAGAGAGGGGATGGGGAGAGGGAACTGGAATAAATAGGGAGAGAGGGGGAGGCGGACCGAAGATGGAGAGAAAACAAGATAGGTGGAGAGGAGAGTATAGGTGAGAAGGTAGGGAAGGGATAGGTCAGTCCAGGGAAGACGGACAGGTCAAGGCGGTGGGATGAGGTTAGTAAGTAGGAGATGGAGGTGCAGCTTGAGATGGGAGGAAGGGATGGGTGAGAGGAAGAACAGGTTAGGGAGGCAGAGATAGGCTGGGCTGGTTTTGGGATGCAGTGGGGGGAGGGGAAGAACTGGGCTGGTTTTGGGATGTGGTGGGGGGAGGGGAGATTTTGAAGCTGGTGAAGTCCACATTGATACCATTGGGCTGCAGGGTTCCCAAGCGGAATATGTGTTGCTGTTCCTGCAACCTACGGGTGGCATCATTATGGCACGGCAGGAAGTCCAGGATGGACATGCGTCTAAGGAATGGGAGGGGGAGTTAAAATGGTTCGTGACTGGGAGGTGCAGTTGTTTATTGCGAACTGAGCATAGGAGTTCTGCAAAGCGGTCCCCAAGCCTCCGCTTGGTTTCCCCAATGTAGAGGAAGCCACACCGGGTGCAATGGATACAATGTACCACATTGGCAGATGTGCAAGTGAACATCTGCTTGATCTGGAAGGTCATCTTGGGGTCTGGGCTGGGGGTGAGGGAGAAAGTGTGGGGGCAAGTGTAGCACTTCCTGCGGTTGCAGGGGAAGGTGCCGGGTGTGGTGGAGTTGGAGGAGAATGTGGAGCGGACAAGGGAGTCATGGAGAGAGTGGTTTCTCCGGAAGGCAGACAAGGGTGGGGATGGAAAAATGTCTTGGGTGGTGGGGTCGGATTGTAGATGGCGGAAGTGTCGGAGGATGATACGTTGTATCTGGATGTTGGTAGGGTGGTATGTGAGAACAAGGGGGATTCTCTGGGGGCGTTTGTGGTGGGGGAGGTGTGAGGGATGTGTTGCGGGAAATGCGGGAGCCCCGGTGTGGCTTCCTCTACATTGGGGAAACCAAGCGGAGGCTTGGGGACCACTTTCCAGAACACCTCCACTCAATTCGCAACAAACAACTGCACCTCCCAGTCACGAACCATTTCAACTCCCCCTCCCATTCCTCAGATGACATGTGCATCATGGGCCTCCTGCAGTGCCACAATGATACTACACGAAGGTTGCAGGAACAGCAGCTCATATTCCGCTTGGGAACCCTGCAGCCCAATGGTATCAATGTGGACTACACAAGCTTCAAAATCTCCCCTCCCCCCACCACATTCCAAAACCAGCCCAGTTCTTCCCCTCCCCCCACTGCATCACAAAACCAGCCCAGCTCACCCCCTCCCCCCACTGCATCCCGAAACCAGCCCAGCCTGTCTCTGCTTCCCTAACCTGTTCTTCCTCTCACCCATCCCTTCCTCCCACCTCCAGCCGCACCTCCATTTCCTACCTATCACCTCATCCCGCCTCCTTGACCTGTCCATCTTCCCTACTGACCTATCCCCTCCCTACCTCCTCACCTATACTCTCCTCTCCACCTATCTTGTTTTCCCCCCATCTTCGGTCCGCCTCCCCCTCTCTCACTATTTATTCCAGTTCCCTCTCCCCATCCCCCTCTCTGATGAAGTGTCTAGGCCTGAAACATCAGCTTTTGTGCTCCTGAGATGCTGCTTGGCCTGTTGTGTTCATCCAGCTCCACACTTTGTTATCTTGGATTCTCCAGCATCTGCAGTTCCCATTATCACAAGATCCCTGCCTAATTCCAGTTCTGGCCTTGTTCTGCACATTCCCAAGGCTCCTTACTAAACATTGGAAGCTGTTCCTTCAGATGCCCATGTTCTTTGTCCTGACATACCTCAGTAAACCTCTCTGCATTTCATTCTTCCATAAAGACTCTCCTTATATTCCACCTCTTTGACTGATACTTTGATCATCTGCCGGTTCCATCTCATTATGCGATTTGGTGTCAGTGCTTTGGGATATTCATGATCCTCAAGACACAATGTAAAAACAAGCTATTATTATTGAGTTTAAATTGAACTTAACCTCTCATGACATTGCAACAATTCCTCAGCACTGAAAATGATCAAATACAGCATGACTCATGGTTTATTGGCACCCTCCATATAAAAGTAGATCAAGAGGTTGCATCTAATACATTGCTCTTTGATTAGGACATGGACTTGTATGGAAGGAGATTGCAAGACCTCAACTTGTAAGAGTACTCAGGTGAAAAGAAACATTTAACCTTCACATAATTATAAGTATAAATTCTTTATTTCAAAATAACCATAGTGACCTATACTTAAAGCACATATTTGAGTGATCTAGACCTGTAGGAAATAGGAATTTGGCAGTTTTCCATCTCATTATTGTTGGTTGATTCCATTATGGCTAATGTCATTGTTCTGTTTGTCATGGTTAAGCAAATTCGATCTCAAATCATCTTGAGTTTGAATTTCATTAATATATTCAGGACCTTCTCATAGAGGACCCACTAATCATATTTTTAGAAATAGTTAGCAAATCTCCCACAGCATTTCTTATGGTAAGTGAGAGGGGACACTGTGTATGAAGGACAAGATGTTCAATCTCAATGTAATATTCCCCTGCTAATTAAACCCATAGAATCTGTCCGGTCATATGTAAACACCAGGCGAGTTCATTTGTAATTTAATTTATTCATCATGAAGATTTAAACCCTGGTTTTGCTTGTGGGAAGGTGAAGTAACAGGTGGCAGAGCCATGAATCTGATATTTTGTCTTCTGGGAGAATCTTTGTGCATTCTTGATAACGAATCTTTTCTTGATTCTTTTTTAAGTGTGAAATTGCATTATGCAGTAGGATTGAAGACTGAAGTGTGACTGACAGGAAGCAGAGACATAAATAGGAACCATATACATTCTGGTTCTCACAGAGGGGGTGGACATTTGGATTGTTTAACTATCAGAAGTGGGCGTTAAACAGTTAGTGTGGGTTATTACGTGAAGAAAAATTGTGCAAAAGAAGTTACTCAAACTTTTGCTGACAAATTACAAAGAGCTGGCAGCTTGAATTTCAGTTTGGGATTTGAAACCTGATGCCTGGATCTTTTCAGGATCTCGATCCCGCGGCAATCCCACATTGCAGATGTAATACCATTCTAAAAGGCCAGTCCCTTGACATTGTTTCCTTGTTTTGTAGGAGGTAAATATTGCTGACTCGGCCAGGATCTGCTGTCCATACCTAATTGCCCTGCAGAAACTGTTGGGGAGCCACTTTCTTGAACATTGCAAACCCTGAAGCGTGAGACTGGAGGCAAACTCAGCATCCAATTAGACATGTTGAATACTGCCAGAAGGAAAGCTGTGGTTCTGGAGTGCGATGCACAAAGGCACCCGGCTATGATTGGGTTTACAAGATTGTTGCGGAATAAAGCAGCTAGGAGATCAGAGGAACAGGAGCAACATGATGCAGAGAAATAGACAAATGGACAATTAAAAAGTACTGTACCAACACATATGAATCCCTAGCATTTTCAATTTTATTTCAAGAAATACTCTTTAATGGCTTCCCATACTGCACCTGACAACTGTGCAATAATGTGCTAGATTGTTTGCGTTCCCCAATTTGCAATTGGGAAACTGCCCTCCCCAACTTGTTCAACAAGCTCTTCAAGGAGCATTATAAGCAGTTAATCAGAGACAAAAAAATTTACCTCATCCCCTCCCTCTGTCCTCATTTTCAGAGCAACATGTTCCAGAGGTTTCAGAAGACCGGTTCCTTTGGGGATGGAAATTCAAGACTCTTATAGCTTACAATGGAGAATCCTCAGGAAAGCCAGGGACGTGTATAGATGTAGTAAACCTGAGAGAGCAAACTATGACCTACTGGACAAACAGTATGCCATCATTTTGAGTACTCTTCTAATCATCATTTTACAATAAGCAGAGATGCTAAATGCCAAATCTAGAGATAGGCTTTAAAGGATTATGCAGATGAGTCTCTGACTTATGCCATATGTAACAGTTGCATCAGGGTCGTGTGAGAGAGACTCAACTAGAAGGTCAGAACTAAAGTAGTTTATGACTGAGATGTCTAATCCAGAATTATGTTAGTAGAAACAGTAAATAAGTACTGTTTGAAGAAACACCTTGATGTCTGGCCTGAGTTTATGTAAATAGAAAAAGCCATAGTAAAACATGGTCGCACAGGCAGAGAAAAGAACCTAGAGTAGCTGGCATTTTCCTCTGAAGAATCACAAGGAAATAAATCAGACAAGGCTTCTCAAAAGACTTCAAGGTGAAGACTTACCAGAAGTGTGGTATATTCTAACATGGCAGCCATGACAGTGCCAATTGGGCAATCATTTCTGCAGCCCCTTGAAGTATTGAAAGACCAATGCGGACACATAGAAAAGGTACTGTGGAAGGCACACTTTCACAGTTACAGGGTTGCCTCAGCTCTTCATTTGAAGCAACAACAGCCTCAGGGCAGTTTTTCCTCATTGGCATCAGGCCCTATTGTAGATGATGTCCTTACCCAACAAAGTGTAGACCTGACCCCTGGAAACCTTAGAGCAATTCTAGCAGCATTTGACCCTATTTTAGTCCCAAGAAGAACCTCGTTATTGAACACAATCAAAACCAAAAGAACTGCAGATGCTGTAAATCAGGAACAAAAGCAGAATTCAGTGTTCTAGGGAAAGGGTCACCGGACCCGAAATGTCAACTCCAATTTTTACTCCGCAGACACTGCCAGACCTGCTGAGTTTTTCCAGCAACTTCTGTTGTTGTTCCTGATTATTGAACACATCTGGTTCAAGCAATGGTCCAAGATATCTGTGGAATTGGTGGACTCCTTCATTAATAATTTTCTGCAGTTATGGCATGTTGAATGATGATCTAGTTTGAGAATGATGACTATTCTCTGTTCTCAATGACAGACTCACTGATTTTCCGCAGTTCACAGAAGACTTAATATTAGGGCAGATCATCCCATATACTACTACTAGTATATATACATATATACTAGTAGGCCAAGTGAACAGCTGTGAAAAGGCAACTGAGATCAGAGATGAAGGGTCTAGGCCGGAAACGTCAGTTTTTGTGCTCCTGAGATGCTGCTTAGCCTGCTGTGTTCAGCCAGTTTCACACTTTATTATCTTGGATTCTTCAGCATCTGCAGCTCCCATTATCTCTGATACAATTCCAGAAATGAGTCTGGCAAACCTTTGTTGTACTTCCTCTGTGGCAAGTGCATTTTTTCCTGGTGAGGAGACCAAATCCATGCACTCCAGGTATAGTACCACCAAAGCCCTATCCAGCTGCAGTAAGACTTCCTCGCTTCTGCAATGCAGGCCAAGTTGCCAAGTGCTTTCCTAGCTGCATTTTGAATCAGCATGCATGCTTTCGATAGCCATTCTACAAGGACACCCAGGTCCCTTTGCTCATCAACCTTTTCCAATCTACCACCAATTAAGCAATATTCTACAATTCTGGTGTTCCTACCAAAGTAAACAAATTCACATTTATCCATCTCATACTGCATCTGCCATATACTTGCCCACTTATTCATATTGCTTTCAAATTATGAGTAACACCATTTACTCAGCTGAATAGGTACTTTTGATTGAGAATCCCAAGCCATGTATTCAAAATTGCTCAAATTGACCCTCAATTCTATTTGTGATTACAAAATGGGGTATACAGCACAGAAGCACTCAACTCAACTAGTCCAAGGCAGTCAATGTCCTTTGACAATGATTCTAAATTACTGAGAGCATTCCATCACTGTTTGCTTTCTCAAGCCTTTCAAATTGATGCGCAGTTTTATTAAATTTTTGGCCATTCATGTTTCAAGGAATAAGCCCAAACTTTTCAAAACAAATTTAATGTCTGATTCCTAGCTAAATTCCAGTGAATGCTCTTTGTACTCTCGGTGGCCCAAAATTCCTTAGTAATAAAAACACAACACTAAACATGCATACACAAACGTGGGTCATAAATCTGTCCACATTTGACACACAATAGTCCAACTGTGTTCACATTTATATCAAAAGTATTTAACAGGCTGTAGACAGCCTGGAGTGGAATATCCAAGGTCACAGAAGTTGCTTTATGCTGTAAAGTGTCACTTGTTTGTGGGAGGGATCCTTAAAAATTTTATATCATGAACAATCAAAATCACAGACAATACACAGCACAAGATTATGTGCAGCATATCCCTTATACTCCAGGATTGAAGTGTGCAATTGAATATTTGCTTTAAAACCATGGAGACATGAAGATTGCACTCAGAGTGGGCGAAAGAGTATGCAGTATGTGAAAAGCTAGACTTAATTGTGAATGCAAATATTTCTTGTTTTCTTTTGTCAACAGCAATCTAATCAACATTTTCCATAAATTCAAGTCGACCTTCTTGCTCTACTATTCAATGTCCTGTGTATAAAAACCAGAAAATTATTTGAATGACCTACCTCATTTGAATTCATTCTGAGCATCAAAATTCAGATACACAATGCAATAATCAAAACAGAGCAGAAAGAGTGGATGCATATAAAATACCCAAACCTATGGATGCCTTGGTTAGAGGAAGGCGAGTGTAATCAGTAAGTATATTTTAGTTAGAAATTATATACAATTTGAATTTATATGTTTAAAGTTATAGTTGAATACAAAAAGTAATCGAATATTGAAATTCAATCTTTACTTGTTCTCTGAGAAACCGTGTTTAAGTGCAAATAAATGTAACTCCTGTTCTGTTACTTTGTCTTCACAGATCTGATTCAATTTTCTTCCCTAGCACACAGCTGGATGGTGTAGTTTACTTAATAAATGAACAGAACTCTTCAACTAAAATATTAATTCCATCACTGTTGCATTTTCCGCTGTTATATCTAAGTAAGGAGAGGTGATCGGCTCCCCTTCTTTTTAAACCCAAACAATCGCAACAAAAACGTTTATTTCTTATTTGTATCTAACTGGCACAGTCTAGCTAAAGCATAGTTCACCAGGAAACAAAGCAGTGAATTACCAGAGTTTTCCAGCGTAAAAGAGAAATTTTATCTTCTAGTAAGACAAGGAAAAAATAACAAAACGCACACATAGGTAATAAGCTTTGAAAAAAAGAGTACAACACACAGGAAGAAAGAAGGCTTTATGGTTTAAAAGCCCTTCACATCTTTCAGATGTTACATTTTAAACGGAACACCATAGTTGGGTAATTCATGACTCATACCAGCAGCAGCAGCAGGATCTTCAGATATCGCTTCAAGTCGATGAAGCATATGGAAGAATTTCAGCTCAATAAGGTGCAAACTCAGTTGACTTTCTGCTTCTGCTTGGTTAACATGCTGTGAACTATGAGTATATAAATCAATAGGAAGGGTAATAGAAAATATTTTATGCTGTTTGTTAGATTTAATGGGCTGTGCAATTTAAATACAGGTGGTTGAAATGGGGGAGATTATGAACAGATGAGACTTTGTCATTAAGAGGTGCACAATGTCATGGCACAGAGACTAGCTTTCTGCTCAAAATTGAGTGAACAATCATTTTTTTAAATATTAATAAACTTTGGAAAGTTTTGAAAAGGTGCATTTAGTTCTATTATATACAACTGAGAGATCAGCAATAAAACTCCCCTATGGTCTATTAAAAGCCAACCATCCTTATAAAATGGTAGCAGTCATCTTAGAAATAACTGTCTGTGTAATAATATTATTGTACAAATAAATGATGAGAAGCCTGCATCTTTATAAATTGGAGCTATATTCCATGCCTCAAAATTTACAAGATACAAAGTTCAAGATATAAAGTAAGGCTAGAAAGTCTGGGATATTTTTCACAGGAGTGGAGGTGTTTACCTTATAGAGGTTTAGAAAATCATGATGGGTCTCGATAGGGTTAATTGTTAGGTGTCTGTTTCTTAGGATGGGGGGTTTCAAGTCAAGGGGGCATATTTTTAAAGTGAGAGGAGGGAGATTTAAAAAAGACAGGAGGGGCAAATCTCTTACTCAGGGAGTGGTTCACTTGTGGAATGAACTTCCTGAGGAAGTGGTTGATGCGGGCACAGTTGCAACATTTAAAAGACATTGAGATAAGTATATGAATGGGAAAGGTTTGGGGGGGATGGGACAGGAGCAGCCAGGTTGGACTAGTTTAGTTTGGGATTATGTTCAGACTGGTTGGACCGAGGTCTATGACTCCATGACCCCATCCGTTCTTCGAAAAGGGATTACTTGCAATTGGCACAGATAAAACACCATCAATTAATGCTGATGCGTGACAGCTTAAATGTTTCCTATAAATGGGCAGAAAGTAAATCACAAAATTCAATAAAATGTCAAGTAGTAAGCCATGTGTCAGTTACATCCATCACTTAAAAGGGGAGGATAACTAACAGTTTTTGATTCAGACTTGATGCATGACAATTCAATGAATTCCTCACCTGAACTATTTTCTTCCTATTTGATTTTTCCAGTCAATATGTAGGTTAAAAACCTCATAACAATTGCCACAGCCTTTTGACATGCTACCATTAGCTAGGATAGAGTTGCTAGTAAGGCGTATGGTGTGTCAGCTTTCATTAATAGAGGGATTGAGCTCAAGAGCCGCGAAGTTATGCTCCAGCTATGCAAAACCCTGGTTCGGCCACACCTGGAGTATTGTGTCCAGTTCTGGTCACCCTATTACAGGGAAGATGTGGAAGCGTTAGAAAAGGTGCAGAGGAGATTTACCAGGATGTTGCCTGGAATGGAGGGAAGGTCATACTAGGAAAGGTTGAGAGAGTTAGAGCTTTTCTCTTTCGAATGATGAATGATGAGAGGTGACTTGATAGAGGGGTACAAAATGATAACAGATATAGATAGAATAGACAGCCAGAGACATTTTCCTAGGGTGGAGGTAGCTATTACGAGGGGACATAGTTTTAAAGCGAACGGAGGTAGATATCAGGGAGATGTCAGAGGTAGGTTCTTTACTCAGACCGTGGTAGGGGCATAGAATGCATTGCTGGACAGGGTAGTGAAGTCGGCTTTGTTAGGAACATTTAAGCGGCTATTAGATAGGCATATGGATGATAGTATAAGGTAGCAGTGGAAGTTAGATAGACCTTAGGTTTAGGGTAATAGGTCAGCACAACATCATGGGCCAAAGGGCTTGTACTGTACTGTACTGTTCTATGTTCTGTGTCCTATTCCTTGATTTCCTCTCCTACCATGTAGTTACTGTTAGGGGGCCTGTACACACCTCCCAAAAGTGATAGCTCCTCTTTTTTATTCCTTACATCTATCCAAATTGCTGCTGTATCCTGGTTTCCTGAATTTAGGTCATCACTCCTTATTGTGCGAGTATCAACTTTAATTCACAGAGCCACTCCTCCATCCTTTCTTAGCTTCCTGTCCTCTCTAAATGTCATATACCCTTCAATATTCAGGTCCCAGTCTGGGCATTCTGCTTAAATTTCACAGGATATCCTTTGACATAAAAATGTTCCAAAACATTGAGTAGTTTAATTTCCCCTGAAAGTGAGTGGGTTATCTTTTCCAAGAAATTGTTAGGCCAAAATAAGTTTGCTGTGAGTGTAACCTATTCCTTTCCTGCAAATCCGTAACTACATTCAACTTCTATATTAAGCATTTGATTTTGAAAACAAAAACTTAAGTATTATCACCTACATGATGTGTAATCATATCTCTTCTATGATTTTGATTTTGAAGGGAAATGTTGTATCTTTTCTCCATTTTTCTTAATGTATTGGTTCAACTTATTGCTAGAAAGAGTGTTTAAATCTGTATCTTTGCATATTGTTTATAACTGACTGCTATTTAATCTTATATTTTTTATATTCATGAATGTATTTTAAACTGAATTACGTAAGCGCTTGCTAGAGTCTGCACAGAATTTCCTTTATTTGCCAATTTTTTTGTAATTCTCTGTATTTCTCTGTAACTACTGTATTGCTGAAGTAAATTATTTGATAAAGCTTTAAATTGTATTACAAGCTATTCAGTCAGTGGAATGCACTTATTTTCTTTGTTATATTAACCTCAGTCTATCTATTACTGCTTGTGTTTTGCTTTCTGGGCGCAATGTCCAATGTAACAAACTGAAAGAGGTCCCTTGTGGAGGAAGTATGTTAGCAGATTGTAGGGTCACACTAGAACTTGCTAGGACTCTCCTAGTGATATATTAGCAAGGAACTGACATGAATGCGCAATATATTTGGGAGAGCAGGGCTGTCCCTTTCAATCTACCTCTTCAGATACTTGATTCAGCAGGCTGTTTTGGGGGCTATGGAGCTAGTATTTCCCTTCTTTGTTGTCAACCTCATGACAATGTTGCAGCTTACAGCAGCCATGGCTCAGTTGCAAGCTCTTTCTGAATCAGAACCTGTGAATTCAAGTCCTGTGCCAGGCTTGAGCACAAAAAACAAGCTGACATCCATTGTATTACTGAGGGAGTGCTCTGCTGTCAGATGTTAACCCTCAAATTAAATGATAAACTGCTCTCTCAAGTGAATGTAAATGATCCTGTGGAGTTTCGTAAAAGAGCAGGGGAGCTATCCTTCATCAGTAGCCTCAAACAACATAACTAAAAGCATGTTAAAGGCCTATCATCGCATTGTTGTACATGGGAGCTTGCTGTATGCAAACTACATGCACATTTCCTGCATTAATATAACTTGCACTTCACCGGTTGCAAAATTCTGTAGAAAGTCCTGCAGTTAATTACAATCACATATTGTAAATCCTACTTTTCATGCCCTTTCAAAATGTTCCTTTCACTTAGCAATACTCAAAACTACAAGCAGTTTGGAGGCTAAAATTTTCTGAAGAAGGGTCTCAACCCGAAACGTCAGCTTTCCTGCTCCTCTGATGCTGCTTTGCCTGCTGTGTTCATCCAGCTCTACACCTTGATATCTCAGATTCTCCAGCATCTGCAGTTCCTATATCTCTGTAACAGTTTAGAAACTAGTTGGGCCCGCGTTGGAACAAAAGTATGTTTCAGCATCCTGAGATAATGTGAACTGCAGATGCTGGAGAATCCAAGATAACAAAGTGTGAAGCTGGATGAACACAGTAGGCCAAGCAGCATCTCAGGAGCACAAAAGCTGACGTTTCGGGTCTAGACCCTTCATCAGAGAGGGGGATGGAGAGAGGGTTCTGAAATAAATAGGGAGGGGGGGGGAGGCAGACCGAAGATGGATAGAGGAGAAGGTAGGTGGAGAGGAGAGTATAGGCGGGGAGGTGGGGAGATGGGGAGGAGATAGGTCAGTCCAGGGAGGACGGAGAGGACAAGGAGGCGGGATGAGTTTGGTAGGTGGGAAATGGAGGTACGGCTTGAGGTGGGAGGAGGGGATAGGTGAGAGGAAGAACAGGTTAGGGAGGTGGGGACGAGCTGGTCTGGTTTTGTGATGCAGTGGGGGAGGGGGAGATTTTGAAGCTTGTGAAGCCCACATTGATGCCATTGGGCTACAGGGTTCCCAAGCGGAATATGAGTTACTGTTCCTGCAACCTTTGGGTGGCATCATTGTGGCACTGCAGGAGGCCCATGATGGACATGTCGTCTGAGGAATGGGATGGGGAGCTAAAATGGTGCGCTACTGGGAGGTGCAGTTGTTTGTTGCGAACCGAGCGGAGGTGTTCTGCAAAGTGGTCCCCAATCCTCCACTTGGTTTCCCCACTGTAGAGGAAGCCACACCAGGTACAGTGGATACAGTATACTACATTGGCAGATGTGCAGGTGAACATCTGCTTAGTATGGAAAGTCAAATAAACAACTGCACCTCGCAGTCGAGAACCATTTTAACTCCCCCTCCCATTCCTCAGATGACATGTCCATCATGGGCCTCCTGCAGTGCCACAATGCTGCCACCCGAAGGTTGCAGGAACAGCAACTCATATTCCTCTTGGGAATCCTACAGCCCAATGGTATCAATGTGGACTTCATAAGCTTCAAAATCTCCCTCTCCCCCACTGCATCCCAAAACCAGCCAAGCTCGTCCCCTCCCGCTACTGCATCACAAAACCAGCCCAGGTCGTCCCCGCCTCCCTAACCTGTTCTTCCTCTCACCTATCCCCTCTTCCCACCTCAAGCCGTACCTCCATTTCCCACCTACCAACCTCATCAGGCCTCCTTGACCTGTCTGTCCTCCCTGGACTGACCTATCTCCTCCCCACCTCCCCACCTACACTCTGCTCTCCACATATCTTCTCCTCTATCCATCTTCGGTCCACCTACCCCTCTCTCCTTATTTATTTCAGAACCCTCTCCCCATCCGCCTCTCTGATGAAGGGTCTAGACCCGAAACGTCAGCTTTTGTGCTCCTGAGATGCTGCTTGGCCTGCTGTGTTCATCCAGCTTCACACTTTGTTATCTTTGTTTCAGCATCCTATTAGACTCCAGTCGATCTATAACTGTACTCTTCTTACCTACTTTTGCTGTATATCCTTTGATACCATTACCAAATAAAAATCAATCATTGAGTTTTTAGGTTTGTATTATTTCCCATATTACATCAGTCACCCTAATGTTGGGTAATAACCTTTATGCTAACTGTCCTTTTAAGATTTATTGGGTGGTTTTTTAAGCTGGAAGTCCATCCCGCCGCTAGCTCTCCCCTTTTGTCTGAGCTGAGAGCCAACACCAATACGAATGGGTTCTCTGTGCAGTTGGCTGGGTTCAATAGTAATCTAACATTAAAACTTTAAATGTTTAAACTTTAAAGTAATATCCAACATCCACAACAGTCTGAGAAAGATTCCACATTTCCACTTCCCATCAAATATGTAAGATAAATGATCAATTATATATGAAGTGAGTTCTGGCTGTCATTAGTAACAAACTTGACGATTCTATTTTGTTATCTGTGGGATAGCTAGAGCTAAATCAACTTGTGCAGTTAAAGGCAAGATATAAATTGCAAATAGTGAAATAGGCAACTGTGATCTCAGTTTGTTTCCATGTGGGGAAAAATAATCCGGTGCTGCGTAAGGCTGGGCAAAAATTCAGTAATGGTTTTGTTTTAGCTCCCAAGATGAATTTTCTGTATTTTCTTTTTAAATCACGGTCACACTGACAATCAAGATGTTGCCGCAACCTCTTCGCTTCTTTAAAATAGACCTGGCCAGCTGCCTGTTTCAAAAACACAGCTGTCATGTGGCTTTGATGTGGTGAACTGCCTAAGGCACTCAGGGACTTGAATCATGCCAAAACCCTTAAACATGAGGACAGCTATAACCTTCACTGATATTGGCAAGGAAGATCTCACTGCATAATCTGTTTACAAAGCAACCTTCAACACAGAACAGCATGGAAACTATTTACTGTGACAAATAAAGTCACTTAGCGCTTCAAATTCTTTTCCCAATTAGAAAATCATGAACGTAAATACACACAAAGAGGCCAATCATCCCTTTATTTCCATGCTCGCTCTCTGGAAGAACTTGCCGTGTCATGCTATTCCCATACCCTTTCTTCAGACCCTATATGACCATTTTTTCAATGAATATTTATTTCGCAACTCTCAGAAAAGATGTATTCAATTGAGGAAAAAAGGTGATCTCAGAATTGGTTACATTCACCTATGGCTACTTCCGGAAGTTAATGGTGGTGTTAAATTGAAAGAAAGGGCATTCAATGAAGCGAGAAAATGAAATATGAGAGAACTACCATGAAACAAAAAGGCAAACAGTAAACCCTTCAACAGGCATATAAAAAGGAAAAGAGTAGCTAAAGTGTGCAATGGTAGTCCTTTAAGGGGTGAGACTGGGGAATTAAGTGGCAAAGACTTTGTGTTTATATCTACAGTGGAAAATACAAAAAGCATTTCAAAACAGAAGTAACCAGGAGGCAAAAAGGTATGGGAAAATTAAGACAACATCTAACACGAGAGAAGAAGTCAAAATTAATGGAAAAGTAACAGAATTTAAAACTGATCAGATACTTGACTTGATGCTTTACATAAGGTGGCACGGTGGCTCAGTGGTTAGCACTGCAGCCTCACAGCACCAGGGTCCTGGGCTTGATTCCACCCTCAGGCAACTGTCTGTGTGGAGTTTGCATGTTCTCCCCGTGTCTGTGTAGGTTTCCTGTGGGTGCTCCCACAGTCCAAAGGTTAGGTGGATTGGCCATGCTAAACTACCTGCAGGGTTCAGGGATGTGTGAGCTATAGGGGAATAGGCCTGGATGGGATGCTGCAAGGATCAGTAGGGACTTGTTGGGCCTGTTTCCACATTGTTGGGATTCTATGAATATTATATTATAAAGAAGAAGTGGATGAAACCAGAAAATGAACTAATGTTCTGGAGACACTGAGATAACAAGGTGTAGAGCTGGAAGAACACAGCTGGCCAAGCATCATCAGAGAAGCAGAAAGGCTGACGTTTCAGCCTAGAGCCTTCTTCAGAACCTGGTTCCAAATTCTGCTATAGTAGACAGTGCAATTTGGGCTTAATAAGGAATTTGGAATGAAGGGCATAATGATAACCATGAGTGCATTGTTGATTGTCAGGAAAGAAAAACATCTGGCCCACTAATGTCCTTTAGGGAAGGAAATCTGCTATCCTTACCTGCTCTGCCCTAGATGTGACTCCAGCCCACAGCAAATGAGGTTAACTCTTAACAATTAGGGATGGGCAATAAATAATGACTCAGCCAGAGATATCCACATCCCAAGAGTGAATTAAAAGAACTGAATTACTTAAGGTACCACATTAACTTAAT
Source organism: Stegostoma tigrinum (assembly GCF_030684315.1). Taxonomy (NCBI): domain Eukaryota; kingdom Metazoa; phylum Chordata; class Chondrichthyes; order Orectolobiformes; family Stegostomatidae; genus Stegostoma; species Stegostoma tigrinum. The sequence goes on from NC_081368.1 coordinate 62,461,648, forward strand.
TTAAAATTGATCACAATCTCCCAAAACTCCCCAGTTTCTAGAAAAGTCCCAGTAAATTGAAAATCAGAAATGTAACAACCTCGTTTAAGAGAACATTAGACAAAAAGAAAGGTACTATTGGCCAATTAGGCTAAGCACCAGAAACTCTTATTGTAGATGTAGCAGCAGGACATTTATTAAATCAAAATGTAATCAGGCAGAATCAACATGTTTTGTGAAAGGGAAATCATTCTCAACAAGTGCTTGGAGTGCTTGTAACAAGAAATGTGGATAAACCAGCAGTTGTTGTGCATTTGGATTTCCAAAAAGTATTTCAGAAGGTACCACAAAAAAGGTTATAACATAAGATAATAGGTTAAAGTGTCGGCTGCGATACACTTGCAAGGGTAAATGACTGGCTGATAATCAGGACACTGAGCATAAGGAGAAATGGATAATAAAATGTGAGGCTGGATGAACACAGCAGGCCCAGCAGCATCTCAGGAGCACAAAAGCTGACGTTTCGGGCCTAGACCCTTCATCATTATCACTCACACATAAGGAGAAATGGGTCATTTTCAGGATATCAAGTTGTAACCAATGCATCACAGGAATCAGTCCTGGATCGTTAACTATTTACAACCTATATTCAAAGCTCTAATGAAAGTAGTGACTGTATTGGAGCAAAATGCACATATGATATGACAATAGGTTGGAAAACAAATAGTGAAGAGGATAGAATAATACTCCATGAGGATATCGATTAAGTGAGAAATCAGTAGATGGTGTATAATGTGAGAAATGTGAGGTTATCTGCTTTAGCATAGAAACGCAGAATGATTTAAATGGAGAAAGACTATTAACTCTTGTAGCAGGGAGGTGTCTAGCTGTCCTTATGCAAGTCAGCATGCAAGGTGCCCTTTTTTAGCAAGGGGCTGGGGGTGAAAATATAAACATTGGAAAGTCTTGCTAGGATACTGCAGGGCATTAGTGACAACATGCCTAGATAACAGCATACAGTTATGTTCACCTTAGAGAGGGACACACTTGCATTAAAAGCAATAAAGAGAAGATTTGCAAGGCTGATTCCTGAGACACAGCACTTGTCATATAAGCAGATGGGACATATAATTCTTGAACTTAAGAAGAATGAGAGTGACCCTATGGAAAAATAACATCCTGTGGGGGCTGAGATAACAAGGTGTAGAACTGGATGAACACAGTGAGCCAAGCAGCATCAAAGGAGCAGGAAAGCTGACGTTTTGGGTTGGACCCTTCTTCAGACCCATTTCGGAAGAAGGGTCCAGACCCAAAACGCCAGTCTTCTTGCTCCTCTGATGCTGCTTGGCCTGCTGTGTTCATCCAGCTCTACACCTTGTTATCTCAGATTCTCCAGCATCGGCAGTTCTTACTATCCCAAGGGGGCTGACACGAAAAATGCAGAGAAGGCATTTCGTCTCAGGAGGGAATGGAGAATTAAGGACACAGTGTCAACACATTCATAGCAAACAGTACAATGAATTTCTTCCCTCAGAGGTTTGTGGAATTATCTTTTCCAACGCGTAGTGATAGCTGAGCCATTGAACACATTCAAGATAAGCTGGATAGATTTTTAGTCTGCATTGTTGATCTCATTATATGAATAATCTGTATCACCACTCCTCCTGTGTGTGGGCTCTCTGCACTGTTGATCACTTACAAGGTAGACTTGTTGTAAACATCAACTTCCAGATTAGGGATCCACTGAGTCTATTTTTGTTGAGTATGGCAGAGGAAGACCACTTGGTAATCTAATGAGAAGAGGCGTTGTCTTAAACACGATGTAGTTTGTTGCATGATCGAACCCATGAACAAGTTGAATTAATGTGACAGACATTGTCATGGAGAATATGCAGAAGACCCAGGTCTTGTTTCTTGGGGATCCAAAGCTGTCTTTCCACCAAGTCCAAATGACATCACCACATCAGCATCACTTTGGCGAAAGCTGAGCAAGCAAGTAGTACAAGCAAGATGCCATGAAGGTCTGGTACACACATAAAAAGGCAAGCTGCAGTGTAATGAAACAACTCGCTGAAGCTCTCGGAGAGAAACCCACGATGGAACTCCTCGATATTGACATTCATGCTCAATTTTACCTAAAATTGGCCATGGTCTTTATCCCAATTTCCTGCTCGCCCTCTTGTGTTGTATAAGCATGTAAGGGTCTGAGAGGGTTAACTCTGAGCAGTGTCTTACCCATCTTCTATTAAGCGTCCCGAGGGCAGGCAGCAAAGTGGAGTGAAAACCACAAAATCTCTGACTCTGTCCAGCTCAAACATGCAGCTGAGCACGTCCAAGCCCTTGGACTAAAGCTGGATGTTACCTTTGAATGACAGACCCCTTTGATCTGACTGGGGACTTCTCCCCTTTGGAGATGAGGCCTTTTGGTTGAAGCACACTCTGTGTAAGCTGCTGGCACATGCTGTAGGTGTGACATTGACATAGTACAAGTGTGCAGTACGACAAAATGTCAAGTGCCTTGACCGACTGCTGACAACTGAGACAAACCACCTAGTTTTGTGTCTGATCTCCACAACAAGGTGAGACAGAGGTACTGTTAAAGAGGTGAAAAAGTGCAAAAGGCATGGCAAGAGACATGGTGAGCATCCAGGTCGGTACAAAGTGAGTGAACACTAGCAAATCAAGCAAGAAGCCCTAAAGTGCACCTTGCTCTGATGCATCAGGTGGTGCCTGCCCCTGTGCCTATGAAGTGGTCTGGCAGTAGTATTGCAATGGAAGGTGTTTGTACATTCCATTCTGTAAGTGAAGTGGAGAACCACATTCTATGTGAGTTGGAGATTTGCCATGATGTATCAAGGCTGGTGTGTGTGTCAAATGCCAAGCTCCCTGCTCAGCGTGATGGAGCAGGTAGTCACTGTCTATGGGCTCGACCCTCAGCTGTTGGTGACTGCTGTCTAAGAAGGATGCTTGGAGAAGTGGGTGGGAAACTGGAACTCCCAGGTACACAGTCGGACATTTTTACTGTCTAATTTCCATTCGGAAAGAATGGAATATAAATGAGGTGGGGCTTAATATTAATAACATGCAAATGCATGCAAATAGACCTTCTACCGTTCACTAGCCTTGCTGTTCAAAGCCTCAGTTGAAAGATTGGTGTTTATCTTTTCAATATTGAGAATCTCATTTCTCCAAACTCACTGTCTTTTCCCTAATCTCTGGTCATTTCCCACGTCATTCAGGGATTGGGAATATTCAGCCCCCCAGCACAGTAGTCTTACTGAACCACAGAGTAGGCACATGAGACAAAATAGCCCCAACTTCATATGCGCTTGCTCAATTCAGGTCTTAAAGTCTGTACTGAATTCTGCTTCCTGTGTGAGTGATAATGGGAACTGCAGATGCTGGAGAATCCAAGATAATAAAATGTGAGGCTGAATGAACACAGCAGGCCAAGCAGCATCTCAGGAACACAAAAGCTGACGTTTCGGGCCTAGACCCTTCATCAGAGAGGGGGATGGAATGAGGATTCTGGAATAAATAGGGAGACAGGGGGAGGTGGACCGAAGATGGAGAGGAAAGAAGATAGGTGGAGAGTAGAGTATAGGTGGGGAGGTAGGGAGGGGATAGGTCAGTCAAGGGAAGACGGACAGGTCAAGGAGGTGGGATGAGGTTAGGAGGTAGGAGATGGAGGTGCGGCTTGGGGTGGAAGGAAGGGATGGGTGAGAGGAAGAACAGGTTAGGGAGGCAGAGACAGGTTGGACTGGTTTTGGGATGCCGTGGGTGGAGGGGAAGAGCTGGGCTGGTTGTGTGGTGCAGTGGGGGGAGGGGACAAACTGGGCTGGTTTTGGGATGCGGTGGGGGAAGGGGAGATTTTGAAGCTGGTGAAGTCCACATTGATACCATTGGGCTGCAGGGTTCCCAAGCGGAATATGAGTTGCTGTTGCTGCAACCTTCGGGTGGCATCATTGTGGCACTGCAGGAGGCCCATGATGGACATGTCATCTAAAGAATGGGAGGGGGAGTGGAAATGGTTTGTGACTGGGAGGTGCAGTTGTTTGTTGCAAACAGAGCAGAGGTGTCCATCATGGGCCTCCTGCAGTGCCACAATGATGCCACCCGAAGGTTGCAGCAACAGCAACTCACATTCCGCTTGGGAACCCTGCAGCCCAATGGCATCAATGTGGACTTCACCAGTTTCAAAATCTCCCCTTCCCCCACCGCATCCCAAAACCAGCCCAGTTCGTCCCCTCCCCCCACTGCACAACACAACCAGCCCAGCTCTTCCCCTCCACCCACTGCACCCCAAAACCAGTCCAACCTGTCTCTGCCTCCCTAACCTGTTCTTCCTCTCACCCATCCCTTCCTCCCACCCCAAGCCGCACCTCCATCTCCTACCTACTAACCTCATCCCACCTCCTTGACCTGTCCGTCTTCCCTGGACTGACCTATCCCCTCCCTACCTCCCCTCCTATACTCTCCTGTCCACCTATCTTCTTTTCTCTCCATCTTCGGTCCGCCTCCCCCCTCTCCCTATTTATTTCAGAACCCTCACCGCATCCCCCTCTCTGATGAAGGGTCTAGGCCCGAAACGTCAGCTTTTGTAGTCCTGAGATGCTGCTTGGCCTGCTGTGTTCATCCAGCCTCACATTTTATTATCTGCTTCCTGTGTTATCTCTGATCATGCTCTCCATGCTCTAGCAACCTAATGCATAAATCAAAAAGTTGCTATTGCTCTCCTATTCTTCTCTCTGCTTTATAATCTTGTGGGCGTATTCTGAGGGCCACCAAATAGTGAGAGAAACATGGAAACAATATATTGCAAGGAAATAGAAGTTTCAGAGAGGCAAAAGCTTATAGGAATGGCTCCCCTTATTCTGGTCATGTCTTGACCCACCACATTTTAATCAGTGAGAGATATTATTTTCAGGACCAAGCAAATGTCAGGTTTTCTTAGACAACATGGTGCAGAGCTGGATGAACACGGCAGGCGAAGTAGCATCACAGGAGCAAGAAGGCTGATGTTTCAAGCCTAGCCCTTTCTTCAGAAATGGGGGAGTGGAAGGGGTTTCTGAAATAAATGGGGAGAGAGGGGGAGGCAGATAGAAGATGGATAGAGGAGAAGATAGTTGGAGAGGAGACAGACAGGTCACAGAGGCGGAGCTGGAGCCTGTAAACGTGAGTCTAGTTGGGGGGGTTAGGGAGGGGATAGGTCAGTTCAGGGAGGACAGGCAGGTCAAGGTACAGGATGAGGTTAGTAGGTAGGAGCTGGGTGTGGGGCTTAGGGTGGGAGGAGGGGATAGGTGGTAGGAAGGACAGGTTAGCGAGGCGGGGGCAAGCTGGGCTGGTTTTGCGATGCAGTGGGGGAGGGGAGATTCTGAACATTTTCTTGTAAGTTTTAAAGAAACTGATAAATGTTTGTTGTTCAACACCCTAAATATGCAGCTACACCCATACACACATTCAAAGAAATGTGCACGCAACAAGAAAAAGCAATTTAAAAAGCAGTAGATATTTACATCTTACAATTTCAGGTGATTTCATGTTGTATTTGCTTCTCCCAGGGTGGACTTGAAATGATGCAGGCCTGTAATTTATTTAAAAAGGGCAAATTCACTGTTGACTTATGTTCAGATTGGCCCTTTCCATTCCAACCAAATTGCAATAGGGAAGCCCTGTAAAGGAACCTTGGCGCGGTTCTTAATGGTAGAGAGTTCAAGGCCAAATTGTCTCTCCACCTATGCATAGCCTAAAATTTGGTCTTAAACAGGATATTTTCTCCTTATTGGCGTAAATGTTTCTGTGCTGCGTGGACCATGTGTACCTTCATTGAAAAACCTTATGAAGCCTACTTTGTGCCATTGTTCTCATGAAGAATTTCTTATAGTTTGGCCATTGCCAGTCTACAGACTCCAAGTATCATTCAACCACAATCAATAACTTGATAAAATAATGCTTTTCACAACCATTTTCTGGATTTCAATTTGGAGTTGAAAAGTCTGCAATGATCCAGTTTTATTTTTAATTAGATGGGGAGGTGAAAGCATTAAAGAAAAAAAGCAGGAATAATCATTTGCATTTTAATGGCCTCTCAAAAATATACCGAGAAAGGCTATTTGCATTTCAATGACCTCATCAAGATTTGTTCCAATATGAAGTTTAGCTTAGAGATCTGCAGTTATGCGTGTAAAAGTAGGAAAGGTCACCTAGCCTCTCAACTCCATTCTGTTTTACAGGAAAATGCCCATTTCACAAAAATGCAAATTCTATAGAGTAGTCATGATGGGGTTGTCCTGATTAAGCCTGGAAGATCAGTATACATTTTGTATTGAAAACCGTAATAGATGCGGTCACAGCAAACAGAGTAAACGATCCCATTTGTGGAAGGATTGAGAATGAGAAGGCACAGATAGAAAATTATTAATAAACTAAGCAAAGGTAATATACGAAAACATTTTCATGCAGCAAATCGCTGCAGACTATAACTATAATTATTTGCTGCATTTCTGAAATTCCTGAGAGGTTCAATCAAGGCTTTTAAATTGGAATTAGATAGTTATTTGAAAAAAGAAGAATAAGAGGGAGAGGGCAAAAAAATGGCAAGAGGTGATATTACCATTTGGAGAGCTGGCATAGACTAATGGGCTGAATGGCCTCCTTCTGCATTATACCAGTTCTGTGATTTGATTTGATTCTCTGTAAAGGGGAGCGTCAGGTCCGATGTTATCTCAAGGAGATTTTTCTATTAGAGTGCTTTGCAGAACCGAAGAGGAAGGAAGCTCTGCTGAATCGACTTCTGGGGAATGAATTTGCTGAAGTGGATCATTTAGGGAATAGTAATCATAAAATTCTGATGGTTAGATTTTGTATTAAAAAGGATAAGGTGCAATACATACATATTTAATTGAGTGGGGATCAGACCCAATGGGATGATAAAGGATCTGGCCTCGGTAATCAAAATCAAAAGTTGGCACGATTAAATGATCAAATAATAGGCTGCCTTTAAAGAGTAGATTTCTTGAGTACAGCTAGTGAAGAGAAAGACATGACTAAAAACCATGGAGCAGCACGGATAATGACGACAGATAGAGTGTAAGATGCCATCATTAAGGAGAAGATGGTGGGGAAGTCTAAGATCTGAAGGTGGATAAGTTACCTGAGCAAGATGGACTGCACCTCAGAGCTCTGAAAGAGATAGCTGAGGAGATTGTAGAGGCATTGATGGTTTCAGGAATCATGTGAGTTAGGAAGGGAGCCAGAGAGCTGGAAAGTGGCTAATGTAACACCACTATTTAAAAAGGGAGGGAGGCAGAAGACAGGAAACTATAAGCTGGTTAGCCTGACTTCAATCATTATGAAGTCTTTAGAGACCATTTTAATGAATGAGAGTGTGCAGTACTTGGAAGTACATGTTAAGATAGGGCTGAGTCAACACAGATTCATCGAGGACAGGTCATACTTGACAAATCTGTTAAAATTCTTTGAAGAGGTAATAATGAAGTTAAACAAAGGGGAACCAGTGGATATAATATATTTGGAAGAGGTGCCACACAGAAAGCTCTCAAAGAAGATAACAGCCCATGGCGTTAGGGGCAAGATATTGGCCTGGATAGAACATTGGCTGACTGGCAGAAGACAGACAGTATGGGTAAAAGAGTCTTTTTCAGGATGACTAGTGAAGTTCCGCAAGGGTCAGTGTTGGGATCACAAAGTATTCATATTATGCATTAACAATCTGGACAAAGCAACTGAGAATATCATTGCTAAGTTTGCAGATGACAAGGATAGGTAGAGGGGCAGGTAGTGTTGAAGAAGCAGGGAGGTTGCAGAAGGATTTAGATGGGCTAGAAGAGTGGGCAAAGAAGTGGCAGTTGGAACACAATGTGGAAAAGTGAGACATTATGCACTTTGGTAAAAATTTAGTGGCACAGACTATTTTCTGAATGGGGAAAGGTTTCAGAAATGTGAAGCACAAAGGGACAGAGAAATCTGACTTCAGGATTCTGTTAAGATTAACATGTAGGTTTAGTTGGCAGCGGGGATATGAATGTAATTTCAGCATCCATTTCAATAGGTTAGAATATAAGAGCAGGGACATACTGTGGAGGAAGTATAAGCTCTGGTTAGCTCATATTTGGAATATTGAGAACAATTTTGGGCTCCATACCTAAGGAAGGATGTGCTGGTGCTGTAGAGGGGAGGGAGTCCACAGGAGGGATGAAAGATTTGTCAAATGAGGAGCGGTTGAAGTCTCTGGGTTTGTACTCAATGGAGTTGCACAGAATGGGGAGCATTCTCGTCAAAACTTGTGGAATACTGAGAACCCTAGATTGAGTGCATATGTAGAAGATGTTTTCACTAGTAGGAAAGACTAGGACCCAAAAACACACCCTCAGAGTGAGGGGTCAACCCTTTAGAACTGAGCTGAGGAGGAAGTCCTGCAGCCAGAGGGTGGTGCATCTATGGAACTCATTGCTGCAGAGGGCTGTGGAGGTCAAGTCATTGAGCATATTTGAGACAGAGATAGCTAAGTTCTTGACTAGCAAAGGGATCAAGGATCATGGGGAAAAGGCAGGAGAATGAGTTTGAGAACCATAGCTATGTTAGAACAGTAGAGCGGAAAAATGGAATGTGTGGGAAAAGAAAACGTTTGTGAAATGCAGGCAAAGTAGAAAGAAATCCAAAAGTCTTTTGTAGGCATATAAACAGGGAAAGGGTTGTAAAAGGAAGACTGTAGTCAATTAAAGACTGATGAAGGGGTATTACGCATGGAGTCGGGACATGGATAATGTCTGAAATTATCATTTTGCACCTTTTATCAAGATCATTGTGAAAGTGAGGGTGTTTGGAACACTGGATGGGCTAAAAGTTGATAAAATGCAAGAAAAAGGTAGGCCAGCTGTACTTAAAATTGATAAATCTTCAAACCACATAGGATACATCGGATGATACTCAGGAAAGTAAGAATGAAAAGTGCAGAGACAAATTGTGCATGCTTAATCCAAAAATAAAAGGTGTTAGAATAAGTCAAACAACTATGAGCAAGTTAGTTTAACCTAGCTGCTAGGAATGCTTTGAGGACAAAATTAACAGTCACTTGAAGAAATTTAGCTGAATTCGGAAAGTCAACACAAGTTTGTTAAAAAAAAATCAGATTTAACTAAGTTGATTGAGTATTTTGATGATGAGAAAGGTTGGGCTGATGAGGTTAATAAAGTTAATATGATTTACATGGTCTACCAAAGATTCTTTCTTAAAATGGAACTACTCTCAGTTGCTCTTGCTTAGAAACAGCCACAAACATGGCTTGTCAAATAGTTGCCTTTTGTGCTGTAATCATTCTGTTTCTTAAAACACTATCGTCTAAGTTACTCGTATAAACGGTCATGTCTTATTTATCCCAACATAAGCTCCTCAGCATGTCAATCTGCTCTACCAGAACACCTCTTGATATTGTAGCATGAAGATCCCCAATTTCGCCTTCCAACAGGCAGCACCGTGGATTAGTGGGTAGCGCTGCTGCTTCACAGCACCAGGGACCTGGGTTCGATTCCACACTTGGGCTACTGTCTGCATGGAGCTTGCACATTCTCCCTGTGTCTGTGTGAACACTCTCTTAGGTGCTCCGGTTTCTGCCCACTTTCCAAAGATAGATGGATTGACCATGCTAAATTTGGACGGTTGGTATGGATTAGATGGTCTGCTTCCACAGTCTTGGGATTCTGTGACAAAGTTTCTCATGCTAGGTATTGCATTAGTCAGTGGCATCTTTTCATAAATTAGGGGTTCAATCTATTTTCCTGTCAGGGCTTAAAGCTAATACTCAGCCAGGTGGAAGACGTTCTTTCCCAAAGGCATTTAAACTATGTAATAATATAATCGATGAAAGCAGAGACAAAGTCTTTTGGATAATAAAGTGTGAAGCTGGATGAACACAGCAGGCCAAGCAGCATCTCAGGAGCACAAAAGCTGACGTTTTGGGCCTAGGCCCTTTATCAGAGAGGGGGATGGGGTGAGGGTTCTGGAATAAATAGGGAGAGAGGGGGAGGTGGACCGAAGATGGAGAGAAAAGAAGATAGGTGGAGAGGAGAGTATAGGTGGGGAGGTAGGGAGGGGATAGGTCAGTCCAGGGAAGACGGACAGGTCAAGGAGGTGGGATGAGGTTAGTAGGTAGGAAGTGGAGGTGCGGCTTGGGGTGGGAGGAAGGGATGGGTGAGAGGAAGAACAGGTTAGGGAGGCAGAGACAGGCTGGGCTGATTTTGGGAAGCAGTGGGTGGAGGGGAAGAGCTGGGCTGATTGTGTGGTGCAGTGGGGGGAGGGGACGAACTGGGCTGGTTTTGGGATGTGGTGGGGGAAAGGAGATTTTGAAGCTGGTGAAGTCCACATTGATACCATTGGGCTGCAGGGTTCCCAGGCAGAATATGAGTTGCTTTTCCTGCAACCTTCGGGTGGCATCATCGTGGCACTGCAGGAGGCCCTTGATGGACATGTCATCTAAAGAATGGGAGGGGGAGTGGAAATGGTTCGCGACTGGGAGATGCAGTTGTTTGCTGCGAACCGAATGGAGGTGTTCTGCAAAGCGGCCCCCAAGCCTCCGCTTGGTTTCCCCAATGTAGAGGAAGCTACACCGGGTACAATGGATACAGTATACCACATTGGCAGATGTGCAGGTGAACCTCTGCTTAACATGGAAAGTCATCTTGGGGCCTGGGATAGGGGTGAGGGAGGAGGTGTGGGGACAAGTAAGCTCCCCTTCCCCCACCACATCCCAAAACCAGCCCAGTTCGTTCCCTCCCCCCACTGCACCACACAACCAGCCCAGCTCTTCCCCTCCCCCCATTGCATCCCAAAACCAGCCCAGCCTGTCTCTGCCTCCCTAACCTGTTCTTCCTCTCACCCATCCCTTCTTCCCACCCCAAGCCGCACCTCCATTTCCTACCTACTAACCTCATCCCACCTCCTTGACCTGTCCGTCTTCCCTGGACTGACCTATCCCCTCCCTACCTCCCCACCTATACTCTACTCTCCACCTGTCTTCTGTCCATCTTCCGTCCACCTCCCCCTCTCTCCCTATTTATTCCAGAACCCTCACCCCATCCCCCTCTCTGATAAAGGGTCTAGGCCCGAAACGTCAGCTTTTGTGCTCCTGAGATGCTGCTTGGCCTGTTTTGTTCATCCAGCTTCACACTTTATTAAAAAAGTCTTTTGGACATGAGTTTTGACATGCTCAGACCCAATAGTACTATTTTAGATTGAACACCAAGTCAAAAAATGGTGGTTTCACTCAACTGGAGATAATAATCAATGTTATTTTCAAGGGACAAGCCAGTGGCCTGAAACAATAGGTGGCAATCAAATGGGATTGGGCTTAAACAGTCTAGAAAAAACTTCAGACTTAAATCTAAATGATAAAAGCAATTGCTGTCTGAATCTTATGGACCCCTGGCTCATTGCAAGTTTGCTGTTGCGTACCTGCCTCAACCTGACCCTATCTTACCAAACTCGCGCATTAATTAATATTTCCGCATTGTGCAGTGGATCATTCCCAATCTCCACTCCATCTTACTTCATGCTGTTTCTCTCCATTCACTGGAGGCGTCCTCCAAATTGACTGCCATCCCTCGCACCCGTGCCATCTTCAAAAATTCACTGTGCACCCAGACAAGCACTGTCAGTTTGGAGTTCTTCTGCACAGTTCCTGACATCAGCTCCTGGACATGGCAGACAGTGTGGATAATTGGTATCCCGGCATTGTGGGCAGGATCCTAGGGGCCCTGCTGGATGGGATGATACACAGGCAGGACCTCCCTCTGCTCCCAGGACCAACAGTGAAAGCCACATCACTAGACCGTGCCAACCTGGTCTTGAGGATGCCACAGTAGGACAGAGAGACTCAAAACAGGTGACGTGCTACCTGTCATACAACTGCTCACCCATTATGAGCAAACAATCTGACTGTGACTGGCTTGAGCAGGGTCTATGGTGATATCAGATGCTTCCTGTGACCTACTGTGCAAGACCATTGCAATATGAGTCGCGTTTCTCTGGCTGTGAGGGTAATATGCAAAAAGGCAAGGTAGGGATGCTGGTCCCAGGTAGGCTCTGAGTGAATGAATGCTGCGACAGCGAGCAAACAGCATGGAAATGCAGCCTGGTCCAGGACACTGAGTGCACAGTGTCCTTTCTGCAGCATTACAAAGACAGCCATTGATGTAGCCCAAGGCATTCACTGAAGCACAGAAGTGTCCTTTAAGTAGTTTGGACATGTGCCATGAGACTTCATAGAGGCTGGTGCATGACAATGCAAATGTCCATGGATATAGGGTATGTGTAGCTGGTGCCCATGGAGCATGCCTGGGATGTTGGTGCCCAGTGTCCAACATGGAGGCCATTTGGACCAATCAATGAATTGAACTCACCAAGAACCCACTCTGTTTTGCATTTATCATGTTTTGTAACATCGAGTTTGGCACGAGTGAAACCTGCATTGATTTGGGCTGTTAAGAAGTTCGTTTACCAAATAATTATGAGTGCCAACAGGTAACTTGCTGCTGCCTCCTGAGAATCTTGCCATGTTGCTTGAGAAAAGTGGACAAGATACAATGAGATGGTTTCAACATCACAATGGGCTTCACCCAACATCCCTCCTCATTCTATCACCCATCTCAATATGGTACATGCCGCACAGAGCCTGGTAAGATATCACCCTGAAAATTTAAATAGGGCACTGCTTTATTCATTGCTTCATGCCAACCTAGCTTCTGACACTTTTGTTTCTTCTTCATAGATATCAGAGCATGCCTGCAGTGTGGTAACAGGCCATTTGGCCCAAAAAGTCCATACCGCTCCTCTGAAGAGCATCCCACCCAGACCCATTCCCCTACCCTTGATTTCCAATGTCTAACCCATAGCCTAAACATCCCTGGGCACGATGGGCAATTTAACATGGCCAATCCACCTAGCATGCACATCTTTGGACTGTGGCAGGAAACCAGACCACCTGGAGGAAACCCACGCAGACACGGGGTGAATGTGCAAAGTCCACTCTTTGGTATTGTTGGGCTGTGAGTGTCTACACATAGGAGCTGTTGTCTTTTACTACGTTATCTTAAGCATCCTATTTCATCCTTTTAATAACGTAAGGCTCTTCCACTCTCTTCAGTATTGTAATGACTCTTCTTCCCACTTCTTATAATGCAATCTCATTTGAACATAGAACATAGAACATAGAAAAGTACAGCTCAGTACAGGCCCTTTGGCCCATGATGTTGTGCCGTGGAATAATCCTAATCCAAAAATAAAATAACCTAACCTACGTTCCCCTCAATTCACTGCTGTCCATGTGCATGTCCAGCATGTCCAGCAGTCGCTTAAATGTGCATGTCCAGCAGTCACTTAAATATCCTCATGCAACCATGAGGAGGCAAAGGAAAAGAAGAAATATTACTGTGAAAAGCAGCAAGAGTAGCGTATTCAAGGCTCAGGGCAAAAATACTGTCAACATTAAACCAGGTCTAAAAGTGTAATGAAGAGACAGAAAATCTGAAGTCGCATGTTTCTTCTCACCTTTCCCAATATGATTTCTTCTTCCACACTGAAGTCATTTTGGACTCTTTTATTCCATTCCATCATCATGCAACCAATCACCATATGCCAACAGGTTTTCCACGACAGTTATGTGTTGTTTCTGCTGATGATATCTTTTCAATATGATCTGTTAGACACAACTTCAAACACACTTCCAGCCAGATTTATTTAATCTTTCTGCACAGCTTATCTAATTTCTGAGCCACACAAATTTCTCTGAGTTTTCCCTGAATTTCTAGTAAAGTATTGATTACTGTAGTAAAGGACAATACTATTTCTTCAATAAAAATTCAATCTTCTCTGTTAGCTTGATCCACTGTTGCCCTTTAAAATGTACCATCCATTACTTATGCCTTGCCTGAAACACAGGTCAGTACGTCATCACACCTCTTTATTTTAAGCCTAAATCTCTGTATTCATAATGGCATTGTTGCAATTTCCTCCAACGGTAGTAATGTTACTAATGGCAAATCCTCAGCCTTGCTCTGAAATCTCAATCCCAACTGATGGTCTACAAATCATTCACGGTTTCCTGTAACAGCCAGTGCTTCCTTTTCAATTGCAAAATAGTACCGTTCAGTTTCCATTAAAGGTATCGATACTACACAGGCTTTCCTGTTCTGTTTAAAGTCCTTGAGGGAAGTAAACTGCCTTCCGTACCTGGGCTGGCCTACACGTGACTCCAGACCCACAGCAATGTAGTTGACTCTGAACTGCTGTCTTGGCCAGCAATGCCTTCAAACCATGAATGAATTTTAAAAATATCCTTCTGCACCTGAAAGAGAACTGCTCTTAATGGACAAAACAATGACAACCGCTGTCCACATGGACAAGCTGGACCAAAAGATCTGTCTCCATATTATATGACCCTATGTCTACCATGGTAAATAAGCTTGAGTTAACTGAGCGAGTATACCTCGAGGAAGTAACTCCTCTTCAAGTTTCTGAAAAGCTGTATCTTGTCCCTGCCCTCTGTACCATTGTAGGCCTTTCTTCAAAAGCTCTCTCTTATGTGTTGAGCAAGACTGACTAAGTTAAGGATGAAATTTCCCATTTGATTCAGCATGCCCAAGAAACATCATTTGCGCACTACAGCCCTGAAGCATTCATTTCTGGCACATAGTTTCTTTAGATTTGCGGCGATACCATGTGCTTGGATTGTATGTCCAACATGTAGCCTTACTTTCCAGAATTAGTACTTCTCGTTTAACATAAGGTCTACATTCTGTAGTGTCCTGTCTAACTGAGCTTCAACCTTTTCCAACAGAGGATGATGAATTTCCCTTGGAGTGTATAGGAAAATGGATTTAGCATCTTTTTGCAGTGTAATGTGGTAGTCCTGTTTTAATGACTCTGAATAACTTTAGAAATTCTTGGTAAAATTCGCTTCCATTCTCTTCTTAGAGTAGCTGTAGCCAGTCTCTGTAACACACTTAGTCAAATATGTGTATTTCTATTTAGAAGTGAAATACTCTGCACCTTGCATGAGAATTGTGTCCCACTGACATCTCGCCCTTTGTGACTGGGTTTCTTGGTTATTTTTAGTGCTCACCTAAAGACCCACATCCTTGCAATTTTACATTCACAAGTCAAATATTCACTGTATTCATTATGAATTTAATGACTGCAAGCTATCAGTCAGGACTGGAACATCTGCCTGATGTCAATTTTAAATTCTGTTTCAAACCCTTACACTTTTAAGATATTGGTTCAGAATCCCTGTGACCTCACCTAGGAATACTAACATCGTTTTCCTAGATTTCTTGAACGTTTTATTTCCCACATGGTGTTCATTTATCTGGAACTGTTCCCTTGGTGGGACAGTCTCTCTGTTTCTGTGGAAATGAAGTTGTTGCTGCTTTGTATTATTTTTTGTAGTGTCCCATTCTTCCACATTAATAGTATTCAACTCACAATTCTGGACTATTGGTGTTGTTATGGGACACACATTTTACGACCAAATAAGGTCAGTGACGTTGATTCCCAATCTTGTCGCATTCTGGCAGGCTTTCCAGAGGGTGAAGATGCAACCTGGAGCCTCCTTGCCTGACCATGCCAAAAGGATCCTGGATGTTTCCAAGAAGAATAGACAAGTTTTGGTTCTATGTCACTCCCTGAGTGGTACAGTGAATCACCTGCTTGAATGTTGGCTACTTCCTATATTGAAGGAAATCTAACAATTTCTTACCTTTGATACCTCCTGCGATTCAATCTCTAATTACTTTGTCCTTTAAGGCTGATGTCCTGCTAATCAACACCAATATCTGTTAAACATACCTCGATCAGCTCCCCACCACGCTGATGTTAATGATTGAACATTGTCCTTTCTGTGACTACATTTCTCTTTGGGTTGAAATACAGGCTGAAGCCATTATTTAATATTTCAAAATCTGTTGTACTTGTTTCCACACTTTGTCTTAACAGAATATATTATCTGCTACTGGGCATATGGTAGACAAAAATAGGCTGACTTGATAGCACTGTTCCTTTACATGCAAGCTCAAAGCAGTTCTGTAAGGCTCAGACTGCTGCTTCCAGATCTCCCACTTCAGGAATTGCTGTGGCCTTTCCCTATTTTTGAGTTGCGGCAGCAATGTCTACATCAATGGCTCTACTGGAGTTGCCATCCCAACTGATCCCTGTATCACACCGAGTTGGGGGAGTACTTAAGTTAGTTCCTTTCTTGTTCACTCAAAATATACCAGATAAGTGAATTCGCCCTCCTGAACCTTGCGAATGTGAACTCTTCCAAAGTCCTTTCCCATCCTTCGGAGTCTCTCTGCTCTGCTGCTTTATATTTTAAAAAGTGGCTTACATCTCTGTCCTGGTCTACAGCGTTTCCTGCTTTATTGTTGCAAGTCATGGACTGAGATCAGATTCAGAATCTGGTCTGGATGTTTCCCTTGCTGTCACTAGGTTTTATTCAAAGCTATATGCTATCCTTGCTATTCGAAAAGTTAGACAGCTCTTGGTATTGTGAGGTTATGTGTTTACACTGTTAGAGGTTAACCCCCTTCTGGGTCTCTAGCATCCTAGTACATCTTTATAATAAAGGTCTCTCTTCAGTAAAGTAACACACTTTACTTAAAACTATACATTACAGGTTATTGAATATAGCTTTCCAATGTAGTGTCTAAGAGCTTTCCCTTCACGTTTCCTCTCATCTTTCTAGTTTGATCTCTTTTGATCTACTCTGTTAATGTTAAAGTAATACCTGTTATGTCATCAACATTTACACACCCCGTTATTCTCCAGATCTCACTATGGTGAACATATCAGATGGACCAATAGGCCAAGGAGTGGGAGACGGAGTTTAATTTGGATAAATATGAGGTGCTGCATTTTGGAAAGAAAAATCAGGGCAGGACTTAGACACTTAATGGTAAGGTCCTCGGGAGTGTTGCTGAACAAAGAGACCTTGGAGTGCAGGCTCATAGTTCCATAGTTCCTTGAAAGTAAAGTCGCAGACAGACAGGACAGTGAAGAAGGCATTTGCTATGCTTGCCTTTATGGGTCAAGACATTGGGTTTAGGAGTTATGAGGTCATGTTGCAGCTGTACAGGGTATTGGTTAGGCCACTTTTGGAATACTGTATTCAAATCTGGCCTCCCTGCTATAGGAAAGATGTTGTTAAACTTGAAAGAGTTCAGAAAAGATTTACAAGGATGTTGCCCGGGTTGGAGGGTTTGAGCTATAGGTAGAGGCTGAATAGTCTCGGGCTACTTTCTCAGGAGTGTCGAAGAGCGAGGGGTGACCTTATAAAGGTTTATAAGATCATGAGGGGCATGGATAGAGTGAATAGTCATGGTCTTTTCCCCAAGGTCGGGGAGTTCAAAACTGGAGGGCATAGGTTTAAGGTCAGAGGGAAAAGATTTAAAAGGGACCTAAGGGGCAAATTTTTCATGCAGAATATGGTGTATGTATGGAATGAGCTGCCAGAGGAAGTGGTGAAGGCTGGTACAATTACATTTAATAGACATCTGATGGGTGCATGAAGGGGAAGGGTTTAGAGGACATGGGCCAAATGTTGGCAAAATTGACTAGTTTAATTTAGGATATCTGGTTGGCATGAATGAGTTAGACTAAAGGGTCTATTTCCATGCTGTACTGCTCTATGACTCTATGACTCTATATTGTGTGAAACTGTTCTGACATGTAGCTTACCTTCCTCCCAGAAAGAAAATGCTTTTACAAAAAAAAACAAAGATGGCTCCTCTTTAAATAACCAAGAGCATGAGATCTTGAGGGCACCTTGGGAGTGCACTGTAAGAAAAGATTCTCCAGTGTGACAGAGCTTCTGCTTGGTTAAATATTATCATGGATAGAATTGGTCAGTTTACTGTGCAACGAGTGCATTTTGAACAAGAAAATTAACAAATAGCATCAACAGCGCAGATTAGAACCTGAATTTGAAATGAAGCCCTTGCTGCAGTAATGACTATTTGAAAGGCTCACCAGGTAATTTAGAGTTCATAATGAAATGTACACAAAAGATGAAGTGACTTGCAAAAGGACAATAAAATGACACATGGACACAAATAATGCTATTACACCATTATTAACTGAATTCAAAGCTTAACACATGCCAAAATAAGCCTCAACCCATAGGAATATCAACAACAAACTCACAAAGCATCACCCCATAAATTGAACTTCAATGGAGTTTCAAGGCTTACTATATATTCAGAAAGAATAGACCCCTTTCACTACATGACTGCAGGACTCCTTGGAAAGAAAGCAGGGACACAGAAAGATGCCGAAAGCTTACACACTTGCAGGAGGATTTGAACAGGAATGATATCTGGAAATCCGTGTATAGGTAACAACCAAAACAGATCAGTTTCAGATAATTGAAGCAGTTAATTTTTATAAGCACTACAGCTATTAAAAGCTATAATTTAAAAGTTCTTAAAAGCAAATCGCAGGTTTTAAAATGTCCATCAGAGCATTGGCTGCAAGCAAAGTAAGACAGGCCTACAGTTGCACTTGCTAAAAACGCGAGTTGAAACTGTAAAAGGAGACCAGCTGCCCATGTGTAAAAGTAAGTATAGCTAGCAGTTTTCACTTTTCACCATATCAAAACTGTCTTTGCAACATGCCAGATCAGACGTTACTTAGAAAACAAAGTAATTGATTCAAATAATTTGTTAATACAGCCTGGATGTCTTCATGGGAACAAGATTTTCAAAGACATGTGGATTTCATAATGGGAGAATACAAGAATTCAAGGTAAAAGTCAAATACTGAACTCAGATACAGTTTAGTTTTTTACATACTACTTACTTGAAGTGTGAAAATTATTGCAAGGACGTTTTGGGACAAGTAAGGAGACTGTTTGTTCTTGATTTCACTAAAAGAGAAACTTTACTTTCTCTCTCTGACCTACTATCTAGCATCTTCGCAACACAGAACTCTAAATCAGTTAACTATTTCCCAAATTCTTACCTTGAAATTATTGGTCAGAAACATATGAAATGAAACCTGTGCTCAAAAGCTCTTCTCTATCTTCTACTAGAAGCTGATAGTGCGAGAAGCATGAACTCCCAAACTGCAGATTTCTGGAGTACAGCCATTAGCCAACCACAGACAGAAGACGTTAGACCAGAACCCTCAGATACATCAATTGCGCTGCTCTCTGTTTACCACAACTTTTATATTTCCATGTCTCCTCTGTCTAGACTCCACGTGTTTTTCTTTTCTTGAAGAAAAACAACCTCAACTTTTGCAATCTATCTCCATAACTGAAGTTTCTAACCACTGGGACCATTCTTATAAATATTTGTCTGCTCATTATACAATGCCTTCAAATCCTTCAAACCAGAACCTCTTGCAATACTCCAATTGAGGCCAAACCAAGTTTAACACAAACTCTCAGAGATAGGGAGAACTGCGGATGATGTGGTCAGAGATAACACAGCGTGGAGCTGGAGGAACACAGCAGGCCAGGCAGCATCAGAGGAGCAGGAAGGCATTTCTGAAGAAGGACCCTTCTTCAGAAACGCCTTCCTGCTCCTCTGATGCTGCCTGGCCTGCTGTGTTCCTCCAGCTCCACGCTGTGTTATCTCTGACCACATCATCCGCAGTTCTCCCTATCTCTGAGAGTTTGTGTTAAACTTAGTTTGGCCTCAATTGTTTTCTTTTACACGCAATGTCCCTATTAATAAAGCCTGGAATGTTGTTTCCTTTATGAATTGCTTTCCTAACCTGTCCTGCCAAATGCAATGATTCATGCACATCTTTAGTTATTTATATATACACCAAAATCTCTCTGCTCAGCTGCACCTTCATTAGAATTGCATCCGTGGTTTTACTTTTTGCTACAATTTGTTCTGACCAAAAATGAATCTCTTCCCACTTATCTCAATCAGATTCATTTGCCATCGTAAACCGGCCTGTTTTAGCCCTTTCAAAATTCCACTCCATCCTCCACACAGCTCACAATGCTTCGTATTGAGTTTTGTACCATCTGTAAATTTTGAAATTGTGCCCTGTAACAAAGTTGTTACAATATGTTAGGAAGAGCAAGGGTACCAAAAAGACCCCTAGGACCTCTATTTCAAGTGTTCCTTTAGCCTGAGAAACATCTATTAACAACCACGCTGATTCCTGTCACTCCTGCCTTATTTTGCTTCTGTTTATTTTTATCCTTCACTATAAATACCTGTGTGCAGCACTTTATCAAATGTTTTCTGCAAGTCTATGTACACTTCTTCAACAGAATTACCATCGTCAATCTTCCGTTACCTCAGCAAAACATTCCATCAAATTACTTAAATGTGTCCTTAAATCCATTCTGATTTTCCTTAAATTGATATATAATTTTCAAATACTATTAATTTTGCCTTAACCTATTGTTTCTAAAAGTTTGTCCACCGAGGGTTAAACTGAGTGGCCTGTAGTTTCTGAGCTTATTTTTACACTTTTTTTAAACAAAGGTTTAACTTTTGGAATTCTTCTGTCCTCTAGCACCACCTTGTGTCCAAGGATGACTAGAAAATCAATACCACTGCTTCCAGAATTCCCATTCTCACCTCCTTCGGTATCCTGTGATGCATGCCATCAGGCCCTGGGGATTTATCAATTTCAAATACAGACAAGCCTCTCTAATAGCTCCTCATTATTATTTCTAAACTCTTCCCTTTAATTGTAGCCTGTGCGGCATCATATTCTGTGGTAAAATAGAAGCAAAGAGATCATTCACTTCCTCAGCCATACTCCCTGCTCTTTTTGGTCCTAAATTGTTCCCATTCCTCCATTTACTAATTCTACAACTTTAACCATTTCTTTGAGCCCGTTCTCTATTATAATCATGGCACCATACTTCGACAAGGCAATCAGAGCCTGTAACTCATCAATTGTATATACTACATTCTGTGCAGCCACATTCATGCACAAAAACCTTACTTTAGAAATGAAGTACATTCTCCATACCTTGAATCCTAACAATTTATTGCTTTCTTAGCATTTCTATCTAAATTGTTACTATTCCCTTCTCTGGCTTTGCACTGTACTCTACACACTTGTTTTCTCTTTTCTACTTCTGTATGTTGTTGCACAGCCCTTTGGACTGCATGGTGGCTCATTGGTTAGCACTGCTGCCTCACTGCGCTAGGGACCCAGATTTGATTCCATCCTCAGGCAACTGTCTGTTTGAAGTTTGTACATTCTCCCGGTGTCCACATGGGTTTCCACTGGATGCTCCGGTTTCCTCCCACAGTCCAAATACGTGCAAGTTAGGTGTATTTTGCATGCTAAATTGCCCTAGGGGTGCAAGTGAATTAGCCAAGGGAAATAGGGTGGGGTCATGGGTCTGGGTAGGATGCTTTCAGAGGGTTGGTATGGACCCTTTGGACTGAATGGCCTTTCCCACACTGTAAGGATTCTGTTCCATGGGGAAAAGAAACTATCATCCACATAATGGTATCTCCATTTCTCATAATTCTTCCCTTTTGTTTTGCTAGGCAAGAATGTTGGGAAGTTAATTACTGCTGTAATAACTGTTGCATAAAATCTGGTGCACACAGGAAACAATAAATTCTGTTTGAAGGGACACTAATGTCCAACAAGGATAACATCCCACAAGGCAGTTGCACATATGAAGGTAGCAAACACAATTTAAATAGTAAGTGGGATAAGTTAGCAGCTTCTTCCAACATCTTAGAGGCATTAACTAAAGAAAAAATATCAAGCGTATACAGTATTGTGTCTAAAAGAAATAAATTATAGACATCCAAGATGAACAACGAGCAATACAGGAGCAAAAACAGAAATTGCTGGAAAAGCTCAGCAGATCTGATAGTATCTGTGACGGAAAATAAGACTTGACATTTTGAGTTCGGTCTGAGGAAGGGCGACTTGAGCCAAAACTTTAACTCTAATTTTTCTACACAGATTCTGCCAGACCTGCTGAGCTTTTCCAGTAACTTTTGCCTTTGTTCCTGATTTGCAGCATCCACAGTTCTTTCCATTTTAAACAAGGAGCATTAGCCTGGCTAGAAGCGTAGCTATTAAACTTATAGATTCTGCATGTCATTGACAAATGAATTTCATCGTATGAAGCGTGAAGTTGTGCATCTTGATAGGAATAAGGATATTACACATATTGGATAAATAGTGTTTAAACTGGAATTAAGAGATAAGAAGTTATAAATTGCTAAAGTTAGTCATATAGAATAATATGTCCAGTGAAAATGCAACCACCTGAATGGGGTTCATTTCCAGCAGAATAGAACTGAAAAGCAGAGAAGTTACTTTAAATTTATATATTACGATGGATACAGCACATTAACAGCACTGCGAAGAGCATGACAGATTCATGAGGATGGATAACTAAAATGAGAGATTCACTTAAGATCAAACTTGCAGGGGCTATTCTCTTTTTTGGTGTCACAATACAAATGATGATTGGGCAAATGTAGTGAAGGTTTCTCCACTCACAGGGAAGAACACAGTTAGGGTCTCAAATAAATGTGAGTTACTAATGAATCCAATAGGGAATTCAAGAGAAATGCTCTAATCCGGCGAGTGAATTCATAGTGGAATTCACCACCACAAGGATTAGTTGAGATTAATGGCATGGATGCATTTAAGAGAGGAATGAAATCAAAAGTTATGCTGATAAGGTTAGTTGAGAACCAGTGGAAGTAAATTTATGTGGAGCTTACTCATTAGTCTGGGCACGTTGAAATGAATGTCCCCTCGATTGTACAGCACAGCAATGTCATTCTCTGTAACTGTAATCTTAACTTAAACAATAAATCATTACTCTCTGCTGTGCAATCTATTGGAATGTAGCTGTAATACATTCTATGGCCCTTTCGTTGTCGTTTAACTGATCAAAGCTTCCTACAGGTCTTGCTAAGGCCAATGTACTTATTTATAATTCAATCTTCCCATTGGTTTTCTGAGGCACATGATTTCTTCAGGTCCTTTCTACATTTCAATGGAGAATTGGTTGATACCGCGATAATGATAAAAATATAGTTCCATTACAGTTTTTGCATGACCAACCTCCCTCGAGAAAGTGCTGCTGCTCTCTAGAATATGGTAAAACAGAAATGAACACCTACATTTGTGACATGGAATTAGAAAGAGAAAGCTAAAACTGTATGGAATGCTGCATGCATATGCAGCAATTACAACTGAAGCTAAATAAAATACTTAACATGTCAACTCCAGAAAGTCAAACTCACTCAGGTACATCACTCTAAGATGCTTTCATGGTGGTTAACAGAGCTGAATATGAGAATTAAATATTTGTTCAAAGCTCACTTGTCACAACCATTTCTTTTCAAATATTTCATCTGCCTAGCTATAAGAAATGAAATTCCATCTTCTAGTTTTAAGAAATGCCCATTCATTTAAATGTCTGCAAGTCAATAGACTGTTAGGCAAATCTCTGCCATCAATTCAAGCATATATATATGTATATACAGTATATACATGTATACACTCGCTACATGCACTGTTACCCTGAATTGACTATCCCATGTATTAATGATCCTCTGTGCAGAAGATGAGATAAGTTAACAATATGTTCTCTTTCAAGCGTTGCAGTTTTGTAACCAAATTCGTACGAGTTCTGGGTAGTTTAATCCATAATGGGATTATCTCCAAATTACAAAGTGTGGAGCTGGATGAACACAGCAGGCCAAGCAGCATCTCAGGAGCACAAAAGCTGACGTTTCGGGCCTAGACCCTTCAGCTCTCTGATGAAGGGTCTAGGCCTGAAACATCAGCTTTTGTGCTCCTGAGATGCTGCTTGGCCTGCTGTGTTCATTCAGCTTCACACTTTGTTATTTTGGATTCTCCAGCATCTGCAGTTCCCATTATCACTAATCTCCAAATTACATTTACTTCCTCTTCCCAAAAACAACTTGCATTTATTTGTGAAGTGCCTGTATTGTAGCAAAACGTCCCATGGCACAAGTCAAGAGTGTTATCAATAAACCCTTTGACACTGAATCACACAGGTGTTGAGAAAACAGGTGACCAAGAGTTTGATTCAAACGTTTTTATGGAGAATCCTGAAGTAGAACAATGAATTCCAGAATGCTGGGCCAAAGCAGTGGAAAATACTGCACCCAATGGGGCAACCATTAAAATCAGAGATCCAGAATTAGACAGGAGCAAAGACCCACTCGGGGCATCAATGACTCAGTGGAAGCACTTCCATCACTCATGCAGTCAGTTAGAGCGCTGTAAGTTCGAGAATCCTCAGCACAAGATATAGGCTGACATTCTAGTGCAGCATTAAAGAAGAGTTACACATGTCATTCTTAAGGTGAAACATTAAATTGTGAAACTCTCTTCTCCCTTACGTGGATACAAAACAATGCATGGCAGACATTTGTAGAAAAATATCAGTGAGTTCTTAACTCCTTGCTCAATAGCCATTCCCTCAAATAAAACACTTGACCGGATTAGTCAGCCATTGTGGTTTGTGGGATCCCGAATGGTCGAGACAGGGTAGATGTGAAGAGGTTATTGCCCCTTGTGGGAGGATATAGAACCGACTGTGAGTGTGGTGGTGGCGAGGGGGAGGGGTTAGTAAGAACTGTTCAAAACATAAGAAGCTGCCAATTTTAGACACAACGGAGATGAAATTCTTTTCACTCAGAGGGCTCTGAATCTTTGGAACTCTTCTCCTGAACAAAGACAATGGAGGTAGAGTTTTTGAATGTTTCTAAGGCAGATGTTAGAGATATTCTGAATTATCAAGGTTGGGGGGGTAGGTAAAAGGTCATCGGGATAGGTAGGAATGTGGATTTTTGGTTATAAGTGGATCAGACATGATCTTGTTGAATGGCAAAGCAATCTTGCTTGGGTGGGGACCGTAGGGTTGGCAGGGAAATAGCCTGCTGCTTGTTCATAGTTATTGTTGCTGTGCTTAAACTGGCTGCCACAGTTCCTGTTTTATAACAGTAATTCCACTTAGAAAAGCTTTAATTGGCCATAATGTACATTGGAATATCCTGAGACTGTGATAGGCATTTTAAAAATGCAAGTCTTTTCTATTTTTCTATAACAAGCTTAGAAGCAGATGTTGGTAATTCAAGATAACTCACTGAAGCAATCACAGTCTTCCAATTCCAGCAATTAAACTTCCCTCAAAGTTGTTTGTTGCTTTTATGCAAATATTAAAATTTATGAACCATTGCTACTTTTAATTTTGTAAATGCTAGGATTTAATCCTTTGTTGCTCATGGCATTTCAGTTACTTTGATAACAGAAGATTCTGTCTCCAATTTTTCTATACCATTGAGGTATCAGTTCAGCTCAGTTGGAGGTATTTATATTTCTGAGTCCTAGACTTGAACACATCATCCGAAAAGCACTGAGGCTACACTTTCACTACACTGAGTGGGGTGTTGCCCTGCCAATAATTTATTGAACTGAAGTCCAGTCTTCCTTTCCAAATAATTGTTAAAACTCCTTCAACACAACATGAGAAACATCAGGCTAAAAGAAGGCTTGAATTTATTGAGCACTTTTCAAGACTGCCAGATATTTCAAAGCATTTCAAAACAAATTAAGTGCATTAATAGTGTAATCACTGCTGTCAAGTGAAACTCGCAGACAAATTGCACACTGTAAGCTCTTACATGCAGCAACACAATAATGACATTTTTGGGTGCTCTTTCAGAGAATAATATTGGCCAGGATACTGAGATAACTTCTCTCCTCTCCTTCAATAGTGGTTGTTTTGTACAGATTTGCAAAGGCTATACCACATTGGAACAGGCCATTCTGCAAATCTATGTTGGCATTTATGCTGTACTCAAGCCTCCTTCTGCTTTCCCCCATTGAAATCTATGTTGTGACCCTTTATTCCCTCCTCCATGGTATGCAAAACTAGTTTCCTCTGAAATGCTCCTACCCACCTCAGCCAATAGATGAGGCCATGGGTTTAACTACCTGTCTGAAAATTAATAGTTTCAATGGTGTAGAAACCTAATAAAGTGTTAGCCTTGCCTTTTCAAAGCTTTTGGAGGTCGGCTTGGGAAGCCACCAGCTGTCATTGTTGAGATCATATTGCTCCCCCTCAGTTCCAAAGAAAACACACTGAACTTAAAACATTAACCTGTTTCTCTCTCCAGGATGTTGCCGGACCTGCTGAGTTTCTCCAGAACTTAGTTTTGATTTCACTTCTCCAGCATCTGTAGTATTTCACCTTTATTGAAGTATTACCCTACGATCACAGTCCATAGTTGTGCAGGTTAGGGTGAGTTGGCCATGGGGAGCGCAGGGTTACAGGGAGAGGGTGGGGGAGGTGGGGTGTGGTCGGTCGTGGTGGGATAGTCTTCAGAGGGTTGGTATGGACTCGATGGGCTGAATAGCCTGCTTCCATACTGCAGGGATTCTATGATTCTATGAACCCGCCAAAGGTTCTTCACTAAAGGCTCCCACAAGTGGATTGTTTATGAAGTTCAGTTCTACATACACAACGAAACAGAAGCAGCACAAATGGAAAGACTAAAACCAAGATAACAAAGTGTGAAGCTGGATGAACACAGCAGGCCAAGCAGCATCTCAGGAGCACAAGATGCTGCTTGGCCTGCTGTGGTCGTCCAGCTTCACACTTTGACATCTTGGATTCTCCAGCATCTGCAGTTCCCATTATCTCTGACTAAAACCAATGAGTCTAGGCCCTGCTGCAAACTCTTTCTCCTTGCCACTGACCTGCTGCCTTCTTCCTGGCCATTCTCTAGAGTAGAACCAAATCTATGCCAAACTTGACATCCTACCGGATCATTGGGCCGAGTTTCTATCAAATAGGCTGCGGCAGGGAACAGGGTGGTTTATATTAAGTAAGGCTATCGGATGCTGAAATCCTCATCAATAGCTTTATCTTCCAGACTCAATTATTCACCTTGGTGACCCATCACCCCTTTGCTACCCTATCAGCAGCTACCTCCCCCCCGCCCCAGCTAACTACCCTGCCACTCAAACCTTCCTCCCCTCAAAACCATTTTTTTTTCTTGATTGCGCTTTGGGGTTTTTGTCTACATTAAATCTATATAAGAGCAGGTTGTTGTTAAATGTTGTCTTGAGCAGTAAGCCTCTGTGGCTGTCAGGCATTAAGGAAGGGAAAATCTAGGCTGGAATGGATGATGAACTGAACGTGCCCAATGGCCTCATCCTCTGACATTAATTTGTGTGAGCTGGAGATGTCTGTTTGGGAGCACATCTTCACATTGTAGAGGAAAGGGGAAATAAATGTCATTGCTCTCTGAATTCACTGCCATCCCTTCGAATCATTATACCTGCTTGGTTGGACACCTACACGTCAACCTTGAATATTATAAATGAACAAGATCTTTCAGCCAAAAAGGAGCCCCAGGGAAGTCACTTTTACAAAGGAGCAGTCACACTTAAACATTTCATCATCTTTTGCGTTCTCTCAAAATTATGTGTATTATTATTTTTTAATTTACTATTAATTTTAACTGAGTTGAAATGCGGGATCTCCCTCCTGAACTGCACTCCTGCAATACCTGCAGTACAGAAGCTAAGTCACCACCAACTTCTCAAGGACAAGTAATAATGGGCAATAAATGCTGGCTTAGCCAAGAACACCTACACTCTACAACTGAGTAATTTTTTCAAAGTCCAGAAACTGTGGCAACTCAACAGGTGACATCAATGTAATTGACAGTGAATAATTTTCGAATTCTCTTGAGTTACATTTCTTCATTTTCACCAGAACTGGTAGAATTCTCCTAGGCAACAAAGTGTGAAGCTGGATGAACACAGCAGGCCAAGCAGCATCTTAGGAGCACAAAAACTGATGCTTCGGGCCTAGACCCTTCATCAGAGAGGGGGATGGGGACAGGGTTCTGGAATAAATAGGGAGAGAGGGGGAAGCGGATCGAATATGGATAGAGGAAGAGATACGTGGAGAGGAGATAGGTCAGTCCGGGGAGGACCATCAGGTCAAGGGGGCGGGATGACGTTAGTAGGTAGGAAATGGAGGTGTGGCTTGAGGAGGAAGGAGGGGATAGGTCAGAGGAAGAACAGGTTAGGGAGGTAGGGGTGAGCTAGGCTGGTTTTGTAAACAACTGCACCTCCCAGTTGCGAACCATTTTAACTCCCCCACCCCCCCATTCCTTAGATGACATGTCCATCATGGGCCTCCTGCAGTGCCACAATGTTGCCACCCGAAGGTTGCAGGAACGGCAACTCACATTCCACTTGGGAACCCTGCAGCCCAATGGTGTCAATGTGGACTTCACAAGCTTCAAAATCTCCCCTTCTCCCACCTCATCCCAAAACCAGCTCAGCTCGTCCCCTCCCCCCACTGCATCCCAAAACCAGCCCAGCTCGTCCCCACCTCCATATCCCCTCCTCCCACCTCAAGCCGCACCTCCATTTCCTACCTACTAACCTCATCCTGCCCCATTGACCTGTCCGCCTCCCCGGACTGACCAGTCCCCTCCCCACCTCCCCACCTATACTCTCCTCTCCACCTATCTTCTCCTCTATCCATCTTCGGCCCGCCTCCTCCTCTCTCCCTATTTATTTCAGAGCCCTCTCCCCATCCCCCTCTCTGATGAAGGGTGTAGGCCCGAAACATCAGCTTTTGTGCTCCTAAGATGCTGCTTGGCCTGTTGTGTTCATCCAGCTTCACACTTTGTTATCTTGGATTCTCCAGCATCTGCAGTTCCCGTCATCTCTGATGACAATTCTCCTAGGCACTTGGGTTTAACATTCAACATTACCAGTCAGAACTGCTAGGTGAATACATGAGTAGTTAAGTTCTGGCATATCGCTTGAGACCACTGAAGGACCATTTTTTAATTAATTTTATAGAAAAATGCTCAGATATGACAGAAAAGTACTGAATACTGGGGAAATATAAGGTACAATAAATAGTAAATACAGCTTTCTATTGCGTTGTCTAGCACAGGGAAGAGGGGAGATGATTGGTCATAGCTCTGATGTCCAGCAGGCTAGATTGCTGAAAGTAACAGTGATCCTGTACTTCGATCATCAACTGCTACATTACCCTTCAATATCCTGTAAAATGCGACTCTCTTTAAAACTTTTATGAGAGGAAGCAGGAAGGACATGTTCTTAATGAATATGGCGAAATTAGGTAATAAACTTCACAGCTGTCAAGAGTTTCCAAGTATTCCGTCTCTTAAAAAATTCATGAAGCAGCTCTAGGCTCAACTAGTTCCTGCAAGAATTTCTGGAATTAAATATAAATAGCAATTGCCAAGGCTTAAGCAAGTCCCCTGTGAATATTATTAAGGATGGTATCGGCAGCTGGAACACAATGAATCCTTTCAAACATTTCCAGGCAATTTGAAGCAACACCGGTAAAAAGTGTTATAAATGAGCAAGGTTTCTCGGCCAAAAAGTAGTCCCAAGGAAGCATAAAGGAGTAGTGCACTTCATTTTTGTATTTCCACAGTATTACTATTCTTCATAAAGTATAAATAACTTCCTCAAAACTCCTTTTTGGCCACAAAATTGTGTTCATTTATAATAGTTTTACCTGTGTTGTTTCAAATTCTCTAAGAATACTCTAATATATTCATTAGTCTCTATAATATCGCTGATTGCATGCTCACTTTGGGAAATGACCAAAAGTTACCTTGAGGCAATTTCCTACTTTAATGGGAACGACCAAAGTTCTTCCTTTCCAATGTCTTTATTAACTGGGAGCAGAATTTCACAATCTTATGGGAGATCTTGTTTTATCTTGCTCACAGAGATGGATTATGGTAGGCCCATGAACCAGCAGATTAAAAAAGAACAGACCTCAAGCAATACAAATGCTCGGTATTTAAAATGCTACAGAGAGTCAGTACGGTGCAGTAAGAAGCCATTTGACTATTTTGTGATTGCACTGGTTCTTGAAGTGAACATTATTATCTAGTGCCAATCTCCTACTGTTCTCCACACCCTTGTAGACTATTTATCCAAATATCCACTCAATGCCCCCTCTTGAATGCCTCACTTGAACTTGCCACAATCAGACTAGTATATTCCCAAATGCTGCAAACATTCTACAGTCAAGGCTTGAGCAGTACAGAGAGAAAGGTAAACTGAATGCTTCAGTTCGGCAACAATTTTGACTAAAGTTATCAGCCTGAAATGGTAACAATGGTGTTTAATGCCATTACCCATGACTAGATCCCATCGTCTAACAAGCAAACCTGTGCTGGTATACTTTGAAGCTTTCAGGAAGTGGGGTGTGGGTGTGTCTCTCATTCAGTTGCATTCAGGGTCCTATCAAGGTGCCAGCAGTTCTCTCTGAGTGCCACTCCCACCCTGGGGTTCTTTATCCCAGTGTACAGCTGTTACTATCCAGATTATTATAAGATTGTATCTCCATTAGCCTTAAGAGTCAGCTGCGACTTTAGTAGGACCACAGCCTCTGATTCAATACAATGTGGATTCCAAATAAACATATATCAGGGGCTTGACCATAAAATGAGGCTGCGCCTCCAGTGCACTGTCATATTGTTGGAGGTATTTTCTTTCGGGGTAGACATTAAAAACTGAGACTCATCTTTCCCTCTGAGGCCGGCTTAAAGAATCTTACAGTACTATTTTGAAGAAAAGCTGCAAACTTCCCTCCATTTTCCTGGCAGTTGTTTACCAATAGCAAATCAGATTTCGTGTTCATGACCAAATTCACTAGCTGTGCCTTGGTGAGTGCAAATTAGCTGTCACAGTTCCTACACTACCGTAGCCATAGAGTAATTCATTGCATGTTAAGTGTTTTAGAATATTCTGTGGTCATGAAAGGTGCTATACAAATGTAGATTCTTTCTTCTTTCTTGATTGCTTCTTCTCAAATTAGAAGTTCAAAAAGATCACAAGTATCTATTTCCTTTCACCAGAAATCAATGATATTGAGGAGATACATTAGAATCTCAGCCGTGAGGAAAGAGCCATTTGGTCCATCAAGTCTGCACCGACTGTCCAACCAGTATCCGACACAGACCAAGCCACCCACAATGGCCCCATAACCCTGCATTTAGTGTGGCCAATCCACCTAACTTACAAATCTTCGGACTGTGGGAAGAAACCAGAGCACCAGGAGGAAATCCACGCAGACACAGGGAGAATGTGCAATGAAATTGAACCTGAGTCCCCGTCGCTGTGAGGCAGCAGTGCTAACCATCTTGGAATCACTGAATTATACAGCGCCCACAAGAAGATCACTGAGCCCATCATGCCTATGCCAATCCTTTGAAAGAGTTATCCAATTTCTGTAAACTTCTGTCTGTTAGCCGGACACATAGCCTACCTCTTGAATAGAATATTGGAGATGATCAGGGGCATGTACAAATTCCTTGTTACAGCTTTCTGCAGTGGACATATGGAACGAGAGGTGAGATTTAAAACCCATTTCTCTCCACAGAAGCAGCCAGACCTGCTGATATCTGCAATATCTGTTTTTGTGTCTTTCAAATCTCTAGTGCCCACAGCTCATTGTTTTGTTTCAAAACCCAGTTGTTGGAAATGGTGAAAGCTGTGCATAACAGCTTTAACTATTCCAAGAGAAAATCAGGTTTTTAGATTTATACTATAAGATCGAATACCTGAGGAGTGAGGGATCTTATTCTAATAGCGCATGAAATTGAAATAACTTATCACTTGGTTTTGATGACTGTAGCGCAATTTCTTAGAAAAATGTAAGAAACTTGCTTCCCAATTAAGCCAACGCAACTCCCTTACTAAGGGAGGAATGAGAATGTGAGAGCTGAAGAGATCCTTCCATTCTGGTTATAAACTAGGGTAAAATTACATTTTCTCAATTTCAAGGATAGGTTCCTGTGTCTCTTCCTGATCTGAGATTGCCCACTCACAGCACATCTGAAAATTTTGTGACCTCTAGATTTTAAGCAAGCAGTTATTGAAAACATTTTGAGCAGCAAAAGAAGCTATTACTCCTCAATAATAAAGGTTCTGTACAACTATATCGAATATCAATTTAAATGCAATTAAAATAGCTTAAATGTAGTCAAGCCAAACAACCACCTTTCACGCTGAATTTCCAATGGTTTCATGATTTATAAGTGTTTATAAGTTGCAATTCTTCTCTCATTTTACTGAAACAGCAAAAGCCAGGCTACTCAATGGCTGGCTGATTGGTGTCATCAATCATTGCCCATTCGAAGATCAATAATCGACCTGCAGCTTGCAAATGGTAAGAGCTCAACCAGCCAGGCTAAACCTGCAATTTTACTATGGGTGAAATGTGTTTCTCATGTGGTCTACATTCAGTGAATCTCTGGTTCAACCATAAATCCTGAAGTGAACAGAACTGATGGGAGTAGATATGAAGTGGTAACACACTGTGAGCAGAAAAAATGGATATGCTAATGTTTATATGATATTTTTCATGGCCTCAAGACACCCTAAAGTGCCCTGCTGTTAATGAAATATCTTCAAGTGTAGCCCATTGTTTTAAATGTGGCCAAATATTATACAACCCCTATAGTATGGAAGCAGGCCATTCAGCCTATTGAGTGCACACCAACCGTCCACAGACAATCTCACCCAGCCCTATCCCACATCACTGTACTTCTCAAGGCTAATTCACCCAGACTGCACTTCCCTGGATACTATGGGCAATTTGGCTTGGCCAATCCACCTAATCTGACATCCTTGGGCTGTGGGAGGAAACCGGAGCAATCCAGAGGAAGCCCACCTAAATCCAGGGAGAATGTGCAAATACCACACAGACAGTCACCTGAGGCTGGAATCAAACCCATGACCCTGGCACAGTGAGGCAGCAGCGCTAAGCGCTCAGCCAGCATGCCACACATATCAGGCAGCAATTATCCACCAGTGATAGCCAATGCCTTTTCAAGGTAACACCAGTTTTTTAAATACGATGCGAGAGTTTGTTACACAGCTTGAGAGAATAGACGAGGCCTTGTTTTAACAACCCACTCGAAAGGTGGCACCTGTCTGTGCAGATTTCTGTCACTGCACAGGACTTGGTGAGTAAGTCTCTAGAGTGGGGCTAGAGCAACAATGGCAGGAGTTTCTGGGTGTAATTGAGGACACAGTACAGAGGTGCATCCCAAAGAAAAGAAAAATTATCCGGGCTGGGATTAGACAGCCGTAGATGACAAAGGAAGTCAGGAAATGCATCAAAGAAAAAGAGACAGCCCGTAAAGTGGCCAAGAGTACTGGGAAATCAGAAGATTGGGAAGGCTGCAAAAACAATCAGAGGATAACAAAGAGAGCAATAAGGAAGGAGATCAAATATGAAGGTAGGCTAGCTAGTAATATTAGAAATGATAGCAAAAGTTTCTTACAATACATAAGAAACAAACGAGAGGCAAAAGTAGACAGTGGGCCCCTCCAAATTGATGCTGGAAGGCTAGTGATGGAAGATAAGGAAATAGCTGAAGTACTTAATAAGTACTTTGCATCAGCCTTCACAGTGGAAGACATGAGTAGTATCCCAACAATTAGGGAGAGTCAGGGGGCAGAGTTGAGTATGGTAGGCATTACAAAAGAGAAACTGCTAAAAAATGCTAAAAGGCCTAAAAATTGATAAATCTCCTGGCCCCGATGAGCTATGTCCTAGAGTTCTGAGGGAAGTGGCTGAGAAAATAGCGGAGGCTTTGGCTATGATCTTTCAAAGGTCACTGGAGTCTGGGAAAGTCCCAGGTGATTGGAAAATTGCTGTTGTAACCCTCTTGTTTAAGAAAGGATCAAGACAAAAGATGGAAAATTATAGGCTGATTAGCCTAATCTTGGTTGTTGGCAAAATTCTAGATTCCATTGTTAAGCATGAGATTTCTAAATTCTTGGAAGTGCAGGGTCGGGTTAGAACAAGTCAGCCTGGATTTAGTAAGGGGAAGTCATGCCTGACAAACCTGTTAGAATTCTTTGAAGAGGTAACAAATAGGTTTGACCAAGGAAACCCAGTGGATGTTATCTATCTAGACTTCCAAAAGGCCTTTGATAAGGCGCCTCATGGGAGGCTGCTGAGTAAGGTGAGGGCCCATGGTGTTCGAGGTGAGCTACTGGCTTGGATTGAGGATTGGCTGTCTGACAGAAGGCAGAGAGTTGGGATAAAAGGCTCTTTTTCGGAATGGCAACCGGTGACAAGTGGTATCCCGCAGGGTTCAGCATTGGGGCCGCAGCGGTTCACTTTATATATTAATGATCTGGATGAAGGGATTGGGGGCATTCTGGCGAAGATTCCCGATGATACAAAGTTAGGTGGACAGGCAGGTAGTACTGAGGAGGTGGGGAGGCTGCAGAAAGATTTAGACAGTTTAGGAGAGTGGTCCAGGAAATGGCTGATGAAATTCAATGTGAGCAAATGTGAGGTTTTGCACTTTTGAAAAAAGAATACAGGCCTGGACTATTTTCTAAACACTGAGAAAATTCATAAAGCCGAAGTACAAAGGGATCTGGGAGCGTTGGTCCAGGATTCTCTAAAGGTTACCTTGCAGGTTGAGTCCGTGATTAAGAAAGCGAATGTAATGTTGTCAATTATGTCAAGAGGGTTGGAATACAAAAGCAGCAATGTGCTTCTGAGACTTTATAAAGTTCTTGTTCGGCCCCATTTAGAATACTGTGTCCAATTTTGGGCCCCACACCTCAGGAAGGACATACTGACAGTCGAGCGTGTTCAGCTGAGATTCACACGGATGATCCCTGGAATGGTAGGCCTAATGTACGATGAACAGCTGAGGATCCTGGGATTGTATTCATTAGAGTTTAGAAGGTTGAGGGGAGATCTAATAGAAACTTACAAGATAATGCATGGCTTAGAAAGGTTGGACACTGGGAAGTTGTTTTCGTTAGGAGGGGAGACAAGGACCCATGGGCACAGCCTTAGAATTAGAGGGGGTAAATTTAGAACGGAAATGAAGAGACATTTCTTCAGCCAGAGAGTGGTGGGCCTGTGGAATTCATTGCCATGGAGCACAGTGGAGGCCGGAACGTTAAATGTCTTCAAGGCAGAGATTGATAAATTCTTGATCTCGCAAGGAATTAAGGGCTACGGGGAGAGTGCAGGTAAGTTGAGTTGAAATGCCCATCAGCCATGATTAAATGGTGGAGTGGACTCGATGGGCTGAATGGCCTTACTTCACTGCTATGTCTTATGGTCTTATGGTCTTATAGATTCCACAATCTTCTGACTCAAAGTTAAGAGTGCTACAAACTGAGCAACAACATTCGTTGGTATTAAACAAAATGCCTCCTGCACCAATCGTACTTGTGGGTAGATTTCTTCATGGTTTATAATTCATTGCTCCTAAATTCACTGCTTTCAAGTTTGTTTTATATTATTAGTTTTGCTACATTTGTCGATTAGGATATATCACTATCTCTGTGAAACATAACCCTAGCTGTCGAATTAATGGATTTTGAAAGTACCTGACATGAGAAACAATTTTAATAGAATAGGTTTAATGATGAAAACATTCTCCCAATTTTATTTATTTTTACTTGAATCAGTGTTCAAATAACCAAAATTAAATTCTAAGATTTATTGGTCCCTTCCCCAAGTGATTTGCCTCATATCTGATAAATACATGTCATCAATGCTATTTATCTCGGTGGACTTCAATGCATTTCAGAACAGTACTTTATTATTACTGTTTAATGGGATGCATCATCTCAATAACTAAATTCTTGAGTATTTAATTTTACCTGAGTAGGAATAAATGCCTAAGTTTGGACAGATTACCAAAAGTTCAAAACAACAATGCAATCTGAGATTTGTAGTTGAAAAAGCAACCTAATTAATTCTATGCATTTAAATAAATCAGTCAAAATATAAAGTTCATGATTGATATTCTAATGAAACTGTCATGTTCAGCTGTTAAAATAGAAAAATATATACCCTTGGCCTGTGAGCTGAAGTTCTCTGGTCAGTTATTCTTTCTGTTTACTCATATCTGTCAGTTACAAACCCACTGTTGACAGTGAGGAAAATCCGATAATTTGCAAATTTTTGAGGGTTACATGTGTGAATGTTTGGGTCTGTTTCAGAAGAATCAAGCACAAATCAATGGGTTTTCTCCTTGGTCCTGGAAAAGAAAGTGTGCCGTCTGAACCAAGATGGGCCTGTGTTCGATTCTTTTTAAATACATGTGGTGCATCTCCCAAGGACAGGCCCAATCGTAAGTCAGAGCATTTGATCTAGAGTTTGTCACAAAAAGCACAATTAAAACTAAGATAACAAGGTGTGAAGCTGGATGAACACAACAGGCCAAACAGCATCTCAGGAGCACAAAAGCTGTGTTCAGCCAACTTCACACTTTGTTATCTTCGATTCTCCAGCATCTGCAGTTCCTATTATCTCTGACCACAATTAAAACTAACCCGTTTCTGAGCAGAGGGCTAAGGAGGGTCACAGAAAGAGATAGAAGGAACGGCCCAAAGATATTTGGGTAGAATACCACACTGGAACCATTATTCCTGAGCTGGCTTTCTACTTGCTTTGGATGCTGCAATGAATCAAAGTGCTTCTCTGTGATTCCCACGAGGTCCATCAATCATCTCAGGGTCAAGTGGAAACAACTCGAGCATGACTCCAATCAGCTCCTATAACTTGCTCCATGTGCTTTTTAGGACAACCCCAAAACCCATGAATAAAACCATGGCGCCATTTTTTGTAGGCAAATCACATGTTCCACAAACAGGGAACCACTTTAAATTGATTTCTCCTCTGCAACGATCACAGGTCAGACCAGAACCAAGCAGGCCAAGCAGCATCTCAGGAGCCCAAAAGCTGACGTTTCAGGCCTAGACCCTCTGATGAAGGGTCTAGGCCCGAAACGTCAGCTTTTGTGATCCTGAGATGCTGCTTGGCCTGCTGTGTTCATCCAGCTTCACACTTTATTATCTTGGATTCTCCAGCATCTGCAGTTCCCATTATCTCAGACCAGAACCAAGCATGTGTAATCTTCCAAGTGTTTCAAGCAATGGCTTCAGGGTAGGGTTCATGCATTGGTTTTCTTTCATTAAATCAGAGACTGCCAAATTTTTTTAAAAATTAAAAAGCTCATAACCTCTCGATTGTAGGCTTGAGGGAAAAACAAAAAAAAACTCATTACCTCCCTATAGCCGGCTTGAGAGCCCTGCTGCAGCAACACACCACATGGTGATTACGGATGGACAAAAAGCCTCTAAGCTGAGAATATTGCTGGTACAGAGTCATCGTAGATATCTCAAAAGACATTCAAATCTTTTATTTTTCCTGAGCAACGAAACTATGCAGAAGATCCTGATGAAAACTAATGTTGTGAATCAATTTCTCAATTGTTCTTCCATCAGCAAGTTAATAAACACTGGCAGCTGTTCATCCCTATCATGCGCCATCCTGCCGTAGGATGTGTGCACTAACCAATATCACTGACGTCACCTAGCTACTTGGCACAATTTGTGCCACTTTCGTGGAAATTTAAGTCCAGTGAAACAGTTTAGTAACAGGTGCAGAGATCAAGTGCATAAGTTCGGGGAAGGGCAGTGTAATTCCTAGAAAAAACAAACCTAGATGTTCCCCAGTTCATTTATGCCCGAGTGCAATGCAGTAATGCACTTTGCAAGATTGTAATTGAGGTAAACTTCATAGATGGGGGCACGGTGGCTCAGTGGTTAGCACTACTGCCTCACAGTGCTAGGAACCTGTGCTCAATCCCAGCCTCGGGCGACTGTCTGTGTAGAGTTTCCACGTTCGCCCCATGTCTGCTTGGGTTTCCTCCAGGTGCTCCAGTTTCCTCCCACAGTCCAAAGATGTGCAGGTTAGGTGAATTGGCCATGCTAAATTGCCTGTAGCATCCATGGAGTGGATTAGCCATGGCAATGTAAGGTGTGGGGCCAGGGCTGGATGGCATGGTCCTTGGAGGGTCGCCGTTGTCTCATTGGCCTGCTTCCACACTGTAGAAGATTTTATGAGAATTAACTTTCTATTTTCTGGACTTTGTTCCTTTTCTGCCAAAGAGAAAGTTGTCTCATATTCCACTAAACTCATTATCAGTGTCAAGAGCCTGACATTAAGCACATGTTGCAGAGGAAATGTACAGGTCAACAACAGAGGCATGGTCAAGGGCAAAACTGTGCTCCATGAATTACTTGCAATATGTTGGCAGCCAACAGAACTGGAAGAGTTGTGAGCCAGAATCACAACCGTCTTGTTGATATGAATTCAGTGAAGTCTCCTGTGTGGGCAGACCCCTTAATCTATATCATCAGAGATGACTAGAATCATGAGCAACAGCCTTAGGATTAAGCTCTTTACATTTTATTTAGAGACTGGATATGTCAATATTCATGGCATGACTGAAAGTAGACATTCACATCTAAAATACTGGTAATCAAACCCTCTTGGACATGCCTAGGCCAATTAAATTGGCCTAACAACTAAGAACTTACATTGAAATTAAGCTTATAAATTGAAATAGTACAACTGTTGAGAACGAGTTTTGATTCTTTTTCAACTTCCTACCTTATTTTCTGACATCTTCAGAGGAGGAAACTTAAGATACTTTGCTCTCCGTGTCATACTGCTCTGAACTCCCACTGAATGCTGGGATAGGCCAAAGCCACACCCTTCCATACCTTCAGAGTTCACTTGTGGCCTATAAAAACATTTGATACATTACAGCTAACCCCACCCACCCCCAAAAACAGCGTTGCTTCAAAAGGGTAGGTACAAAGAGTCTCTGACCTTGGGATGTCAGGAGAATGCACCACAGGGGCTGCCTATTGCTGGCATTGTTGGGATTGCATTGGAGGAGGAGTGAAGCAGAGCATGCTGGGGAAACAACAGGTCTGGCAGCATCTGTGGAGGGAAAACGAACAGGGTTTTGAGTTTAGTATGACTCTTTCTCAATGGCTGGGGAGAACAGTCATGGGTAGGGGCACTGTAACTGCAGCTGGGAGAATGTTGTGCCTGGGAGTAGGCAACACAGAGCCAGTGTAGACCTGTGGATGTACCATTGCAACATGTCATTGGAGACCCAGCCATTGGCAGGTGAAGTAGAGTTCAGCTATGGGCAAGTTAGGCTGGGGGGAACGGTGTGGTTTGGGGAAAGGGGCCAATGAAGCCAGAGAGAGGGATGATGGATGTGTTCAACTGAAGCAATTGGGGCAGCACAGTGGCTCAGTGGTTAGCACTGCAGCCTCACAGCACCAGGGACCTGGGTTTGTTTCCAGCCTTGGGCGACTATCTGTGTGGAGTTTGCGCATTCTCTCCGTGTCTGCATGAGTTTCCTCCAGGTACTCCGGTTTCCTCCCCAAGTCCAAAGATGTGCAGGCTAGGTGGATCAGCAATGCTAAATTGCCCGTAGTGTTCAGGGATGTGTGGGTTATAGGGGGAATGGGTCTGGATGCTTTGAGGGGCGGTGTGGACTTGTTGGGCTGAAGGGCCTGTTTCCACACTGTAGGGAATCTAATCTAATGAGCAGAATTTAATAATGCAATAGTTAAATGATCTTGCCTCAGCAAGGGGTGAGTAGACAGTCCAATCATGCTGTGCATCATTACAGTTGAATGTTAATGACCTCAATATTTTCAGTGTGCATAGAACACCCCCACTAGGGCTGGCTGTAGGTTCTCCTTGGTATGGAAACCTCACCAACACTGAGCCTTGATCTGCCATCCTCAATGATGCTGTGCATGGGATGAGGCAAGTTCGGGGTCAAGCGGCCATAGATAAATGATAAAGTTTTGTTTTCTTCTTCCAGCCAGAAACGTAAGATATGGCACTGACAGGTATGTACACTTCTTGTGAAGCAAGACTATGGAATAGCTCCTGGCCTACAAAGAAATGTAGACAGTTTTGTGTATCCCTGCATCTTAGAGGTAACAAGTAATAGACTATTTAGCACTGCCTGAAGCACTTAATCACATCCTCAACTGCAAAGGTTTGGAACTGGCAATAATTACTATACCATAGGAGAAGTGAATTGAGGTCATGGTAAGGGCCAAAACTAGTCTTTGAGTGAGCAAAGCCCGCTCCATTGATGCAGATTTATTCATACTGATTTATATTTATAAGGAAGGAATTTACAAGAATGATGCCCGGACTTCAGGGTTAAGTTACGAAAAGGGATTGTATACCTTGGCCCTGTTTATCTCTAGAATTTGGAAGGCTAACGGGTGGTCTAATCAATGTCTTGCAAATATATCTTCCAATATATCACTACAAAAAGACATGGTAGATAAAGATAGACTGAGAAATGGGGCCAGACCATTCAGGACAGATATTAAGAAGTACTTCTGCATACAAGAGTGGTAGATGTTTGGAACCTTTCCACAAATAGCAGTGGATGCTGAATCAGTTGTCAATTTTAAGATCTGAGATAGACACATTTTTCTTAAGCAAAAGTATAAGGGATTTGGGCCAGAGGCCAGTACATCATAGAATCCCTACAGTGTGAATACAGGCCCCTCAGCCCAACAAGTCCACACTGACCCTCAGAGGATTCTACCCAGTCCCATCCCCCTATAAACCCACCTAATCTACACATCCCTGAACACTAAGAGCAATTTAGCCTAGCTAATATATGGATGTATCTACAAGAGAAGAAACAATACTTGACCTTCTGTTTGGAAATAAGGCAGGGCAAGTGACTGAGATGTCATTAGGGGAGCACTTTGGCGCAAGTGATCAAAATTCTATGGAGTGGATTAGCCATGGCAATGTAAGGTGTGGGGCCAGGGCTGGATGGCATGCTCCTTGGAGGGAGTTTCAAAATAGTTATGGAAAAGGATAGAACTGATCTAAAAGCTCAAGTTCTAAATGGGATTAAGGCTAATTCTGATGATATTAGACAGGAACTTTCAAAGTTGATTGTGGAATGCTACTCCCAGGAAAAGGGACTATTGAGAAGTGGGAGGCCTTCAAAAATGAAGATAACGAGAGTTCAGAGATTCTATGTTCCTGTTAGTGTGAAGGGAAAGGCTGGTAGGCATAGGAAATGCTGGATGACATAAGAAATTTAGGCTCTGGTCAAGAAAAAGGAGGAATATGTCAGGTACAGACAGCTGGGAGTGAGTGAATCCCTAGTGGACTATCAGGGCCATAGAGGTTATACTTGAGGGAAATCAAGAGGGCACAAAGGGGACATGAGATAGATTAGGCAATTAGAGTTAAGGAGAATCTAAAGAGATTCTATAAGTACATGAAGGGCAAGAAAAAAACTATGGAGAGAATAGGGCCCCTTGAAGATCAATGTGGTTGTCTGTGTGGAACCACAGCAGATTGTGCGATACTAAACAAATATTTTGTGACAATTTATGCTGTGGAGGAGGACATGGAAGCTAGGGAACTTGGGAAATAAATAGTGATGTCTTGAAAAGAGTTCACATTACAGAAGAGGAGGTGCTGCACGTCTTAAAACACATAAAGGTAGATAAATCCTGAGGACCTGATCAGGTGTTTCCCAGAATGCTGTGGGAGGCTAGGAAGGAGATTGCTGGACGCCTTGCTGAGATGTTTGTATTTTTTGGCTAATGTGGCACCATTATTTAAGAGAAGTTGTAACGAAAAGCCAGGGAACTTTAGATTGGTGAGCCCATCCTGGTGCATAAGTTATTGGAGGGGATTCTGAGGGGCAAGATTTTTTATGTGCTTTTCGAAAGTCAAGGACTGATTAGATATAGTCAACATGGTTTTATGCATGGTAAATCATGTCTCACTAACTTGATTGAGTTTTTTGAAGAGATGACAAAAATATTCATGACGGCAGAGCAGTAGACGTTGTTTATATGGACTTCAGCAAAGCATTCAACAAGGTTCTGTGTGGTAGACTGTTTCGCAAGGTTAGATCTCTTGTGATATGGGGGAGCTAGCCAATGTAATACAACATTAGCTTGAAGGTAGGAGACAGAGGGTGATGGTAAAGGATTGTTTTTTAGACTAAAGGCCTGTGATCAGTGGTGTGCCACATGGATCAATACTGTGTCCACTGTTTTTTTTATTATTTATATAAATGATTTGGATGTGAAGGTAGGAGGCATGATTAGTAAGTTTGCAGATGACATCAAAACAGGTGGTGTAGTGCACAGTAAAGGTCATTTCCAAGCACAGTGGGATCTTGGTCAGATGGGCCAGTGGGCTGAGTGGTGGTAGATGGAGTTTAACGTAGATAAATGTGAGGTGCTGCATTTTGATGAGGCAAATCAGGGCAGGTCTTAGACGGTTAATGGTAAGGCCCAAGGGAGTTTTGCCTAACAAAGATCTAGGGGTGCGAGTACCAAGTTGCTTGTAAGTGGAGTCACAGGTAGACAGGGTTTGAAGAAGGCATTTGGCACACTTGCCTCCATTGGCCAGAACACTGAGTATGGGGGTTGGGACATCTATTGTGGCTCTACGGGACATTGATTAGGCCACTCCTAAAAACTGCGTACAGTTCTGGTTGCATTTCTATAGGAAGGTTGTTGTTAAACTTCAGAGAGTGCAGAAAAAGTTTACAAGGCTGTTGCTGGCATTGGAGGGTTCGAGTTGTAAGGAGAGGCTGAATAGGCTGGGGCTTTCTACCCTGAAGTGTCCAAGGCTGAGGAGTCACCTTTTTATAGAGGTTTATAAAATCATGAGGGGCATGGTTAGGGTGAATAAGCAAGATCTTTTTCCTAAAGTAGGAGAGTCCAAAACTTGAGAGAATAGGTTTAAGGTGAAGGGGGGTGGGGGGGGGGGGGGGGGGAGATTTAAGAAGGATCTGAAGAGCAAATTTATCACCCAGAAGGTGATGTGTGCATGGAACAAACTGCTGGAAGAAGTGAGGGAGGCTGGTACAATTACATCATTTAAAAGGGCGGCACCGTGGCTCAGTGGTTAGCACTGCAGCCTCACAGTGCCAAGGATGGGGTTCGATTCCAGCCTTGGGCGACTGTCTGTGTGGAGTTTGCACATTCTCCCCGTGTCTGCATGCGTTTCCTCCGGGTGCTCCGGTTTCCTGCCAAACCCAAAGATGTGCAGGCTAGGTGGATTGGCCATGCTAAATTGCCCATCGTGTTCAGGGGTGTGTGGGTTATAGGGGGATGGGTCTGGGTGGGATGCTTCAAGGGGCGGTGTGGACTTGTTGGGCCAAAGGGCCTGTTTCTACACTGTAGGGAATGGAATCTAATCTAATCTAATCTAAAAAGGCATCTGAGATAACAAAATGTGGAGCTGGATGAACACAGCAGGCCAAGCAGCATCTCAGGAGCACAAAAGCTGACATTTCGGGCCTAGACCCTTCATCAGAGAGGGGGATGGGGAGAGGGTTCCGGAATAAATAGGGAGAGAGGGGGAGGCGGACCAAAGGCAGAGAAAAGAAGATAGGTGGAGAGGAGAATATAGGTGGGGCAGTAGGGAGGGGATAGGTCAGTCCAGGGAAGACGGAGAGGTCAAAGAGGTGGGATGAGGTTAGTAGGTAGGAGATGGGGGTGCGGCTTGAGATGGGAGGAAGGGATGGATGAGAGGAAGAACAGGTTAGGGAGGCAGAGACAGGCTGGGCTGGTTTTGGGATGCAGTGGGGGGAGGGGATGAGCTGGGCTGGTTGTGTGATGCAGTGGGGAGAGGGGACGCTTCCCTCGGTCCTCCCCCTCTCTCCCTGTTTATTCCAGAACCCTCTCCCCATCCCCCTCTCTGATGAAGGGTCTTGGCCCGAAACGTCAGCTTTTGTGCTCCTGAGATGCTGCTTGGCCTGCTGTGTTCATCCAGCGCCACACTTTGTTATCTTGGAATCTCCAGCATCTGCAGTTCCCATTATCTCTAAAAAGGCATCTGGCTGTGTACGTGAGTAGGAAGGGCTTAGAGAGATATGAGCCAAATGCTGGTAAATGGGTCCTGATCAGTTTAGGATATCTAGTCAATGTGCACAAGTTGGACCAAAGGGATTGCCTGCATACTGTCTGACCCTGAGTTGAAAGTGTATCAAAGAGAAATAGCTGAAAGGCAACAAGAGGTGCAGGGTGTCTGACAGTTTCATCTGAGCCTTTGGCGATATCTTTTCTAGGTTGTGACAAGGTGTCCGTGTAGTGAAGCCTTGAATTTTAAGGCAGTTATTCTCAGATTTCTACATATTTTCGCATAATTGCCTTATTCACCAGTCGAGCTTGCATTGATATCTTTTGGACTCCTCTGATGGCCTGTTTTCTCGCGAGTTGACCACAAACAATACACATTATCTTTTTCTCCCCCTAGTTTGCCATCCATCCCTTTCCCCACCCATCTTGCCCTATCTCCACCTACTGCATCTCTGGCTACATCCCCTGTTGTCAGCATAAATACCACAATTTCCTAGCTAGTATCCATTCTGAAGGGGCACTGGTCATGAAACATTGCCTGCTTTCTCTCCATAGGTGCTGCAAAACCTGTCGAGTTTCTCCAGCATTTTGCT
Source organism: Stegostoma tigrinum (assembly GCF_030684315.1). Taxonomy (NCBI): domain Eukaryota; kingdom Metazoa; phylum Chordata; class Chondrichthyes; order Orectolobiformes; family Stegostomatidae; genus Stegostoma; species Stegostoma tigrinum. The sequence continues at coordinate 62,506,041 of NC_081368.1, forward strand.
TTTTTTAAGATTTCCAATATGCAGAGTTGTTAGTTTCTTTTTATGTAACGTATCATCTTTGCTGGGTTCATGAGACAATACCACAAAATTTCAGTGGTGAGTGAGTCAGAGATTTGCAGCTTACAATAATAGCTGACAACCATGCATCACTTTCATTCTGACCACATTACTAGAGGAAGGTAGCTGTAGACCGAATGGTGATCTGCGCTTTGGATACTTTTTATTATTCTTGTTTTGATGGTCTGCACCCTTTGGCTCTCATTTTCATATATTATTGCATGTGTGGTTTAGTTGCTTGTGCAACTAGATCTTTGCCAATAGATATTTTTTCGTCACTATAAGATTAATAATTTTACATCTTTCATATCTTCAATTTCCTTGTTGTGCTTTTTTATTTAGCCTTTTTCAATGAGTAGATAGCCAATTGTATTCAATGTTAATTGATGCCAGTGAGAGTTTTTGATGCCTTAAGTGAAAACTTCTGGATATCTTTGGAGAGATATTTTGCTTTTGAGCCAATAAGCATTACTCACTGTATAAGATGCTTACAAGCTCTTCGATACACACAAGTGTTATCATTCATTCCAAAGGAAAACATTTGATTAGTTGGGACCCAAAATGTTAATTTTGACTTTTTTTAAAACAGACGCTGCCAGACCTGCTGAGCTTTTCCAGCAACTTCTGTTTTTGTTGCTGATTTACAGCATCCCCAGTTATTTCGGTTTTTATTTGATTAGTTGTGATATTTGTAAGTGCATTTGAAGCAAAAATCAATGACATTTTCTGTTAGTGCATTTCATTTTTACAAGTGTTAAGAATGTTATGGCTGCTTTGAAATTTGAATTCCATAACCTTCCATTAATATATCAGCATCTGAATATATGCACCACATTTTAATAAGGCTGAAAACAAAAGTGGGATTTTATACAGTACGTACGAGTCGGTGGCAACTAACTCTAAGTTGAAATGGAGGGAGTTGGGTTTATCCACACTACAAATGGTCTCCAATTTTAGCAAAACTAGGTGAAGGGACCTGAAATGTTGACATTGAGATTTGGTGACAGTGGGGCCAGTGACTTGAGGTACACAGAACATAGAACAGCACAGTACAGTCGCTTCAGACCATGATATTGTGCCGAACTTCTACTCTAATTTTAAGGTTTATCTAACCTCCACCCCACCTTTATAATATCATCCATATGCCTATCTAATAGCTGCTTAAATGCCCCTAATGAGGCCAACTCCACTACCCTCCCCGACAATGCATTCCATGCCTCAACCACTCTCTGAATAAAGAGCCCACCTCTTGCGTCTCCCCTATATTTACTTCCACTCACTTTAAAACTATGCTCCCCTGTAATCACTACCTCCACCCTAGGAAAAAGTCTCTGGCTGTCTACTCTATCTATGCCTCTGATCATTCTGTAGACCTATCTCATCCTTTGTTGTTCTAAAGAGAAAAGCCCTAGTGCTCTCAACCTTTACTCGTAAGACTTCCCTCCATTCCAGGCAACATCCTGGTAAATCTCCTCTGCACCTTTTCCAATGCTTCCACATCTTTCCTGTAATGAGGCGACCAGAACTGGACACAATACTCCAGATGTGGATGAACCAGACTTTTGTATAGCTGGAGCATAACTTCACAGCCCTTGAACTCAATCCCTCTATTAATGAAAGCTAACAAACCAGACGCCTTTTTAAACAACTCTTATCCACCTGTGTAGCAGCTTTCAAAAAACTGTGAACATGAATCCCAAGATCCCTCTGCTCCTCCACATTGCCAAGAATCTTTCTGTTAACCCTGTATTCAGCTTTCAAGTTTGCTCTTCCAAAATGAATCACCAAGTTTGGAAACACTGGAGAAAAGTCATTACATTCAAAGGAGCAGATAGGGTAAGGGACAGCAATTTTATAATATATATATTCATGCGGCTATCTCTCAAGCATGAAGAATGCTCTCCCCTACTGCTATTACTAATTCAAAAATGTACATTTTCAACAAGGGAAACAGGTGATGAGAAACTGAAGCTTTGGTTTTACTTAAGCTTTCACAAGACTTTTTTTTCTACACATTGTCAAAAGAAAAAATATTTTATGTTGAGGAATGATTGTGTGTGTGGTCTTCTCATGGTTATGGATTTTATTTTCATGCTTGTGAAACATGGCCACAGCATTTTTATGCCAGGATTACTAAACTGTTGCTGGTAATATTCACATTCTGAACTGCCTCAGATAGACCATCCTTGGTCACCTGTAAATAGCAATTACAATGGACACAATTCAAACTGAAGCCTTAAGGACAGGCTGTGTTTGGCAAACAGTGTCACCATGCCAGTAAGTTTCTAAATCACAAGATAACAAAATAGTGCTTCAGGTTCGCTTTTCTTATCTTTCTAAATTACACGAGAGTATTTACAAAATCAAATGGTCCTTATTTTTCAAATTAGGACTTTTATTAATATACTCATGATTCATCTGTCATTTCACAATAAATATCTTGAGATTGTGCATTTACTCAGCTTGGTGTCAGCTTTGCCTGGAAGTATTATCAATTTCAACCAGCACTGTAATTTCAAAATGTAAAGAAAATACATTTTCACACCATTAAACGTGAGGCAGGATCCTGAATTTCCATGCTGCAGGGGAATGAACTGAGATTGTGGAAAAATGCAAAAGGATGATCTCAGGAAATTAGCTAGTTATATAAATGTGAACATTTGCACAAACCTGGCTACTCCAAAAATTTTCCCACACTTCTACCGTTAGTTTTATGAAGGGTAGCATTAAAACTGTGATCAAATATTATTAAACAAAATCTATACTGGTAACTTCTTTTTCTGACACAATTACATATTTACTGAACCGCCTTTGAATACGTATTATGTACACAAATTTTAAAGGCACCTGAAAACCATTAACTGGAATCAATTTGTAATTTGGCTACATTGGCAATCTGTAAACCACAAATTGATCTTCAATATTCAAAATTTTGCTTTGCTATGTAGCATTTTGAGACTAAAATCATTAAGTGTCACTGAGACAACAAAATAACGCTAATCACAGGCACACAAACCAGCAGTGAGGTTTAAACCAAACTGAATCTGAGATGGCAAGTCTACATTTCATCTTAAGCTGGCATTTTCACTTTTTGCATTAACGACATCACAATTGTCTAATTCTCAGTGAGTCAGACACAGTTTACTGTTTATTTTTTGCTCCAAATTTTTCAATCAGGCAAATATGACAGATAATCCAAACACCAAGACTTTTATCACCATTTGCTGAAATCTGCATGACCAGAGCTGCTCCCATAATAAGCAAGGCAATTTTTTCTATGATTCCCAATGTTGTACAGTGGAACTAATGGTAATTGGGATAGAGACACCCACCTAAATTCTAACACAGTAATGAAGACCACATTTCGACATTCTGAAGTTTAAAAAAACATTATGACTATTCCAACAACTGATGACACAAGGGAGAAGTCCCATTATTTTGTCTTCTTGCCCCTCTCAGCTATAGGATAAGCAAGCTCTAGTCAATGAATGTTCCAAATTCAACTAGATCATGACTGATTTGTATCTCTATTGCCATTTACATGCCATGGTTGTGCGCCCTTTTATACACAACAAAGTTTGATCAACTCCCATCACAAATTTGTCAAGAGGGATGTGGTTTCTAAGTTATAGTAAATTTCACTTACTATCAGTAGACTGAAGTCTCAAATCACAATTTCTTTCTCTGCCGTCAATCTGACAGTTAATTAATTTTAGTTTTAAAGTATTTTCTTTGAATCAGACACAGAGGGTGAAAAACCACAGGTGACACAGCCTCTCATTCAGTTCATTTTGCAACTGGGTGATTTTTTTTTCAAAACTAAACTCTTCTTGTAAAGTATCCTGATACATAATATAACTTTTGTAAAGTGTTCCTGTTAAAAATGAAAAATTTCAATAGGTGTTTATAAACCCATTGTCAGTATATAGTGACATGTGAAAAATTATGGTAACTCATAATTTATATGCAAAGCTGTTTCATTTTAATAGTTTGAATTTTGGTTCATGAGATAGTGAAGGATGGTGTAGCTGGTCTTGGAAGCTAGAACTGTCCAAGGATCTAAACTTGTTAAGGGAGAGAGAGACAGCGAGAGAGAGAGAGAAGTTTCTACTCCCTAGTTATAACCACATTTCAGATGACCAGATGGGGAAGCTAATGCTGCTTTTTAAATTCACATACAGGCAAAAACAATGAGGATTATGTACAAAGAATAACTGCTGTTTATTAGGCTCAGTCAAAATGTAGCTACTACTGTTTGAGATTGAAAACATTATTCACTGATAACAGTAGGGAATTTATGAAAAGCTCAGGTAATAGAATCTTTAAGTTTAAGTGATACGTACATTGTTTTGTGTAGTGTAACCTCGTGGTCAAAAATACACATGGGCCTCATTCCCTGTATGCTTCACAAAAGCAGAATCAAAGTTTTTTTTTAAAAATCCAATTAATTAAGCATTACAGTATCACAAATTTGGATTTACCCAAGTAAAACTAAGGCACAGAGGGGGGACTGCGGAAGCCCAGCACTGTAATTGCGTGAAAAGAACTAGAATCTAGACATTAATGTTGAGAGATTTTGCAGACTAATCACTTAAAGCATTCCCAAGATATTCTGTTCTTCATTATATCAACACAATTTTTCAATTTTAGTCTACGTTAATTGCTAGCCTCTACTTGTACAGCAGAAATCAATGATGAAAGCTGTTCAAAACCCAGCTATATCACTTAACATATGGATCATAGCTGCATGAATAAGATAAAGATGTATCTGTTCTTAAGTAATCACTATAAATGTATAGTGCCAGTCCTTTGAATTATTTTCTAACTACCGACTGAGGAGAAATGTTGGCAATTTAATATTGCCTTTGTAAGACTGTAATGAGCAATCTTGTGTCTTTTAATGTGTTTTTGTGTTTCAAAGAATAAGCTAATAAATAACTGCAAGCAGCTAAACACATACATTTGTTTTATTCAGCCATCATTTTCAAGAAACAGAAGCACATGAAAAATAAATAGCTATTCCATAACTCTTTCCAGAAAAGCCTTTAGATGTGAGGTTGAAGCATCATGATCAGATTGGGAGCTGGAAATTCACATTAACTTGAGCTTCTTTGGCGAGTGAAACAATTTCTGAAAGTTTTACAACCTGTTTGGGGGAAGGACAAATAAAAATGTAGTGATTCCTTAGACATACGTTTCATAAATAAAGTGATGACACATTTCTTGAAAAGCAAATTGAAACTAACAGGTCACTTTAATTTGTTTAGATTATGTTCATGCATTTTGCTGGTTGTATCAATTTGTTGTTTAATGTGCAGTTCAGGAGAATTGCATGGGTTTACAATGCTAAAATTGACTCCTATAATTTCTTGGTGATATCCTAGTTTCCCCACAAGATATTGCATGACTCTGCTGGAGGGCTTAGTATGGTGATGGCGTTGGTGGGAAGAACCACATGTGTCCCTGGTGACCGGTTCATTCTGTAGTCATTGGCAATTTAACAAGCTTAACAATGAGTTTTACCATTCGAGCTGCATCATCCAAGTCATCACAAGCAAGGATCTTCAAGCTGCTCGCAGCAATTAGTGCTTTTGCATCATCAACACGTGTGCCTGAATGATAAACAATCCAACAAAATTGAAACAGTAAAATGCTTTTATTAAAAAAACAGTATACCTTTTACAATAAAATCCCCAATTGATAACTGGCACCAAGACTTTTCAATGCATCACTCTTCTCATTTTTTGCATTTTCCCCAATGACACGCTCTCATGGAACACTCACGTGTGGACAACAAGTCCCATTAACATATCGCCAGCTTCATTGCTGGCCTAGCTTTGCCAGTGTACTAATCAATTATTAATTATTAGTTCAGCTAACCCGATGTTTTTTTTCCCACCCGGGGATAGAGAAAAAGGAAAGAAAGCAATGAACTGTATCTTGGTGCAACCATTCTATTTCACAGGACCTATGCAGATGCAATCTAAATGGATAACGGGAATCTTTTCAAACTACGATAATAAAGTGTGAAGCTGGATGAACACAGCAGGCCAAGCAGCATCTCAGGAGCACAAAAGCTGATGTTTCCGGGCCTAGACCCTTCATCTGAGAGGGGGATGGGGTGAGGGTTCTGGAATAAAAAGGGAGACAGGGGGAGGCGGACCGAAGATGGAGAGATAAGAAAATAGGTGGAGAGGAGAGTATAGGTGGGGAGGTAGGGAGGGGATAGGTCAGTCCAGGGAAGACGGACAGGTCAAGGAGGTGGGATGAGGTTAGTAGGTAGGAGATGGAGGTGCGGCTTGGGGTGGGAGGAAGGGATGGGTGAGAGGAAGAATAGGTTAGGGAGGCAGAGACAGGCTGGGCTGGTTTTGGGAAGCAGTGGGGGGAGGGGATGAGCTGGGCTGGTTGTGTGAATGCAGTGGGGGGAGGGGAGGAGATGAACTGGGCTGGTTTTGGGATGCAGTGGGGGGAGGGGACGAACTGGGCTGGTTTTGGGATGCGGTGGGGGAAGGGGAGATTATGGTGAAGTCCACATTGATACCGTTGGGCTGCAGGGTTCCCAAGCGGAATATGAGTTGCTGTTCCTGCAACCTTCGGGTGGCATCACTGTGGCACTGCAGGAGGCCCATGATGGACATGCCATCTAAAGAATGGGAGAGTGAGTTAAAATGGCAGATGTGCAGGTGAACCTCTGCTTAATATGGAAAGTCATCTTGAGGCCTGGGATGGGGGTGAGGGAGGTGGTGTGGGGGCAAGTGTAGTACTTCCTGCGGTTGCAGGGGAAGATGCTGGATGTAGTGGGGTTGGAGGGCAGTGTGGAGCGAACAAGGGAGTCACGGAGAGAGTGGTCTCTCCAGAAGGCAGACAAGGGTGGGAATAGAAAAATGTCTTGGGTGGTGGGGTTGGATTGTGGATGGCAGAAGTGTCGGAGGATGATGTGTTGTATCTGGAGGTTGGTGGGGTGGTGTGTGAGAACGAGGGGGATCCTCTTTGGGTGGTTGTGGCGGGGGCGGAGTGTGAGGGATGTGTAGTGGGAAATGCGGGAGACGCGGTCAAGGGCGTTCTCGACCACTGTGAGGGGAAAGTTGCGGTCCTTGAAGAACTTGGACATCTGGGATGTGCGGGAGTGAAACTTCAAACCCGCAGAAAAACCTCTCCTACCCTCCCTCGACCTCTTCATCTCCAACTGCCGTCGAGACATTAGCCGCCTCAACCTCTCCACCCCCTCTCACCACTCCAACCTCTCCCCCGCAGAACTGGCAGCCCTCCGCTCCAACCCCAACCTCACGGGTACAGCGGATGCAGTATACCACATTGGCGGATGTGCAGGTGAACATCTGCTTGATGTGGAAAGTCACCTTGGGGCCTGGGATGGGGGTGAGGGAGGAGGAGTGGGGGCAGGTGTAGCATTTCCTGCGGTTGCAGGGGAAAGTGCTGGGTGTGGTGGGGCTGGAGGGGAGTGTAGAGCCGACAAGGAAGTCACACAGAGAGTGTGATCTCTCTGGAAGGCAGACAAGGGTGGGGTTGGAAAAATGTCTTTGGTGGTGGGGTCGGATTGTAGATGGCGGAAGTGTCGGAGGATGATGCCTTGTATCTGGAGGTTGGTGGGGTGGTATGTGAGGACTAGGGGTATTCTCTTTTGGCGGTTATTGCAGGGCGGGGTGTGAGGGATGAGTTGCGGAAAACACGGTTGAGGGTGTTCTCGACCACTGCGGGGGGGAGCTGCGGTCCTTGAAGAATGAGGACATCTGGGATGTGTGGGAGTGGAATGCCTCATCATGGGAGCAGATATGGCGGAGGCGAAGGAATTGGGAATAGGGGATGGAATTTTTGCAGGAAGGTCGGAAGAGGTGTAATCCAGGTAACTGTGGGAGTCGGTGGGCTTGGAATGGACATTGGTTTGTAGGTGGTTGCCTGAGATGGTAACAGAAAGGTCCAGGAAGGTGAGGGATGTGTTGGAGATGGTCCAGGTGATCTGAAGGTTCGGGTGGAAGGTGTTGGTGAAATGGCTGAACTGTTTGAGTTCCTCTTGGGAGCATGATGGATTGATGGAGGTGGTGTATTTGATACAGTCCACATGATTTTAGCAAAATTATTACCTTGGTAATAAAAATGTCAATAATAGTCTCTGTGTCTTAAGGTACATAGTCAGAGTCATTAAGCATGCAAACAGACCCTTCAGTCTACGCTGATCATGTTCTCAAACTGAACTAGTCCCACATGCCGGCACTTGGCTCATATCCCTCCAAACCTTTCCTATTCATGAACTTATCCAAATGCCTCCCACCACAATCTCTGACAGTCTATTCCACACACAAACCACTCTGTTTTTTAAAAAAAAAATGCCCCTCAAATCCTTTTTAAATCCTTCTCTTCTCACCTTAAAAATATGGTCCCTAGTTTTGTATTCCACTACCCTAGGGAAAAAGATCCCTGTCAGTCGCCTTATCTATGGCCCTCATGACTTTGTAAACAGCAGTAAGGTCATCCCTCGACATCCTACACTCCAGTGAAAAAGATCCCAACCTTTCCAGTCTATTTTATACCTCAAAACTTCTACTGTTAACAACATCCTGGTAAATCTTTACTGATCCCTCTCCAGGTTAATAATATCTTTTCTATAACAGGGTGGCTAGAACTTACACAGTACTCAAGAAGAAGCCTCACCAACATCCTGTATAACCGCAACATGACATTCCAACTCCTAACTTAAAGGTCTGATCAATGAAGGCAAGCATGCTAAATGCCTTCTTAACCACTCTGTCTACCTGTGATACAAATATCAAAGAATTATGTACCTGAACCCCTCAGTGTACCTAGAGCAGAGAGACTATCAGAAAAGTAAAATGCTATAGAATCCAAAGGTAGGTGGAAAATGAGATCCAAAAGTGACTTTAGTGATAGCAAGCAAAAGGTAATGGTCGAAGAATAGTTTTGAGGCTGGAAGACAATTTTCAACAAGATCTACAGGGCTAAGAACTAGATTCCTTTTTAAAAAATGGTACATAATCACAAGATCAAGATGAAATAAAAATTGCTTGTGTGGTTAAGCAAGGCAGGAAGCCACTGACTCCTGACAGTTATAAAACGAACTGGTTAGATGGCCATAGAAGTGACAAGGAAATTCCATCTGCAGCAATGTGAGGTAATGCATTTATGGAAGGTGCACAAGGTAAAGGAATGAACAGTAAAAGGGAGAATAGGCAGACAACGTTGGTGTCTATGTTCACAGATCTCTGAAGGTAACAAGACAGATCAATGAAGGGGTTAAGCTGACATACAGGATACTTTCCTTTACTAACCAAGCCACAGACAATAAGAACAAGGGGGTTATACTTAGACTATTGCTAGAGCATAATTCTGATCATTGCATCACAGGTAGGATGTGATCATACTGAACAGGGCACAAAGCAGATTTGCAAGCATGTTGTCAGAAGGACAGAATTTTTTTTTAAACAATGAGGAAGGACTGGATGGGCCAGGCTCGTTTTCTTTGAAACAGGGGAAGCTGAGGGGAGATTTAATTAAGGTGTATAAATTTAAAGAGGGCCTATTTCCTCTAGGTAAGCAGTCAATACAGGGCAGCACGGTGGCTCAGTCATTAGCACTGCAGCTTCACAGCGCTAGGAACCCAGGTTCGATTCCAGCCTTGGGTGACTGTCTGTGTGGAGTTTGAACATTCTCCCCATGACTGCACGGGTTTCCTCCCGATGCTCCCGTTTCCTCTCATAGTCCAAAGATGGGCAGGCTAGGTGGATTGGCCATGCTAAATTGCCTGTATAGTTCAGGGGTATGTGGGTCAAAGGGGAATGGGTCTGGGTAGGATGTTCCAAGGGTTGGTGTGGACTTGTTGGGCTGAAGGGCCTGTTTCCACACGGTAGGAATTCTATGATTCCTGATTCTATGAATACCAGGGGGCATATACTTGAATTTGTTAGATGGAGGTACTGTGAATAAATCTGTGCTCTATTCGGGCAGTGGGGTCTAAAACTCAACCTGAAGGGGTAATGGAAAGAAATGTAAAAAAAATGAATAAAAAACCCCCTGGAGTACCAGGACCCACAAAAGAATGGATCAAAAAGCGCAGAATTGGTGATCAATCTGGATAGCTTTTTATTGACTGGCACACACATAAAGGGATGAGTGCCTTCTTTTTCCAACTTCAAATTCAAAGCCTAAACTTGCCTCAATTAGTTAACATTATTTAATGATAGAAATTAAAGAATAGCTCATAACCATAAACCAAAAACTGACGGACTGCTGCATACTCTATTTTCTCACAGAAATGGCATGAACCGGATGAATTGATGGAAAGAGGAAAAGTATTAAGAAGGGTTAGCTGAACAAGTCCAAAGCTTTGAAAGTGAGAAAAATCATACAAATTGGCAAAGTGCTCTGAAGAAAATCTTTTCTGATTGGAAAGTTTGGGTTTGCATTGAAAACCTAAACTAAGGTTACCTGTGTTTTGGCCCTAAGGTCCAAAGAAAACTCTGAAGTCAACTAAACAGTACAGCTTTTATTCCTGTGGGTAACAAGGCAATGTCTTCAGACCACATGCATAACCATTGTTTCATTTCAGACTCTGCAAATGTTTCATTTATGCTATTTTCTTATTTGCTGATTTAATGAGTTGAACATTTGTTGGTCTTTTCATACTACTGTTTAACTGTGGATAACTTCCACATATGAATATCAAAATCTATTAATGCCAACAATCAGAACAAATAATCACACTAATCAATGTATTTTGGTCTGCAGTTATCTGATCAATAAAGATAACAGCTTAGATGCCTCTAGGCTTCAAAATGCTCAAGAAATATTAATACATCACTGCAAATTTCCAGAAAATTAGATCTGTAATAACTGAAATGCAATTTGGAAAATAAGACAAACTATAAGGTATTCAAAAGATGAGAGTACACCTTCATTTTGCAAACATTTTGTCATTGTGAAATGTCACAAATAGTGTACAAAACTGCAGTATTTCATGCAGTTTTAATCAAAATCCAAAGGTGCAGTTCAGCATCATCTCTTCAAGGCCAATTAAGGATGAGCAATAAATGCCAGATATCAAGAGATTGTTTTTCAATTTCACACGCTACAAAATTAGTTTTGAACATAACTTCTGCAGATGGAACAGGTAAAAAGTACAGCTTCTATTCCTGCGTCTAAAGACAGGCAATGTTTTTAAGATTACTTGAATGGCCACTGTTTCATTTCTATAATAGAATAAGAGAACATCAAATTTCTAGACATGGAAAGACTAAGTTCCATTCAGTTCATCTGCTCCTTTTCTACTAATTGCAATCAATACAATATTAATGGTGGCATTGAGTGCTGTTACAATGAATCTCCATCATCTAAAGTGCAATAAGTGAGGGGATGAAAATTTTCTGCTGAAAAGCTTTGGGGAATGTAGATCTAAAATCATTTGTTCTACACCCAAGGATGATACAATTAGCACATTTTGGCTCAAGTTACTCATACACTATTACAAAATATTACTCACTGATATAAATCTAGCTAATTTGCATTTTAATGCATCAATACCACCTGATTCCACGATTTGTCCAGGGGGCCTGCACTATAAGATTTACCATATCTGGACTGAAACAGTGTTTTCTCATATTCGCTTTGAACTTTAATCTTGGGCCATGCCCTGTGGATTGATTGTTCTAAACAAGGCGAAAAGTTATTCTGGTCTACACGATCTAGTCTCTTCAGAATCATCAAAACAGGAGTCACTACATTTCTCAGCCTTATTTCTTCTAATGAGAATATGCTCAATTTAGTAATTATTACTCATGATCCAATTTTACCAAACTCTTAACCATTCTGGTTGCCCTATTCTGCATTCTTTCAATAAATTCAGTATTCCTTTATAATATGGCACCCACAAAATCTGTACACTATTATAACGGTTAACACGTTCATTTTTATGACAAAATTAGTCACACTAAGAAATAACTACATAAAGTAATAACAAAACACAATAAATATACTTTAACTTGTAGCTGTATGATCTTGTCAAAAGAAATAATTTGCCTTTTTGTAACATCTCATCAAGTCCTCAAGGTTTTCCAAAAAGCTAACTAATAGGTCAAAAAAATAGTTATGGTCTTCAAGGGTATATCTGTTTGAACTTTGTGCCTATCTTAATTGCATCAGTATTATTTACCTGACATATCAGCCTAAATATTCCTCAATTGTTTAATTCCAGTAGTTCAGGGCCATGATACTTTTGAATATTATAGCCCCATATACAATAACCTTCAGATATTTGAGAGCTAGGAGTGACAGATGATCATTATAGACATTTTTATTATTCATGTAAAAGCTTGATTGCACTTAAAATTGTAACCAGCTACTTAACAAAAATTTAATGAGGGTAATTGGGTCCCCAACTGTTGTGTATTTAACTCTTTTCTCCCAGAAGCCACAATATGAAATATTAGTAGTGAGAAGGTGGGTTAGGAAACCAGAGAGACTGCTCGCAAAAATGGCACAAATTAGGTCTTGCAGACCCTACATTGGATGGGATATTATGAAGAGAATCTTGCAACAGGATAGTAGGGGTAGTTGATGGAAGATATTTCAGCCAGGAGTCAGGTCACTCGTGGTGTGCCTCAAGGATCTGTTTTGGGATCACTGCTGTTTGTCATTTTTATAAATGACTTGGATGCAGGCATAGGTGGATGGGTTAGTAAGTTTGCCGATGACACTAAAGTCGGTGGAGTGGTGGACAGTGTGGAAGAATGATGCAGGTTGCAGGCAGACTTGGATAAACTGCAGAACTGGGCTGAAATGTGGCAAATGGAGTTCAATGCGGATAAACGTGAGATGATTCACTTTGGGAAGAATAATAGGAAGGCAGAATACTGGGTCAATGGAAAGATTCTTGGTAGTGTGGATGTGCAGAGGGATCTTGGTGTCCATGTACATTTATCCCTGAAAGTTGCCACCCAGGTTCGTAGTGCTGCTAAGGCGGCTTACGGCGTGTTAGGTTTTATTGGTAGAGGGATTGAGTTCCGGAGCCATGATGTCATGCTGCAAATGTACAAAACGCTAGTGCGGCCTCATTCGGAATATTGCGTGCAGTTTTGGTCCCCCCATTACTGGGAGGATGTGGAAGCATTGGAAAAGGTGCAGAGGAGATTTACCAGGATGTTGCCTGATCTAGAGCGCAGGCCCTATGAAGAAAGGCTGAGGGACTTGGGTCTGTTCTCATTGGAGAGAAGGAGGCTAAGAGGGGATTTAATAGAGACATACAAACGATCAGAGGATTAGATAGGGTGGACAGTGATGATCCTCCGATGCTGCCTGGCCTGCTGTGCTCCTCCAGCTCCACACTGTGATATCTCTGGCTCCAGCATCGGCAGTTCTTACTATCTCTCAATGCAAAGTATTTTGTTACAGCTACAGACAAGATGCAGGGAAAGATCAACTCTAATATATGAGGTCCAATCATAAATCAGAAAACAGTGGGGAAGAAACTGTTCTTAAATGTTTCTCAGTGTTTCTGATACATACTAATTACCAAGGCTTTGAAATTTATTGATAATCTTACCTTGCAATCGAACAACAATGGGAATTTTCATGTGCAGATCTGAAACGGCAGTAATGATCCCTTGAGCAATTATATCGCAACGCATAATGCCACCAAATATGTTCACCAGAATCGCCTGAACCTGCAAACAAACAGTCGGGTAATTATCTTTCCGGGCTATGAGTGAATAAAAAGTCTCTTCATAATATAATCTTAAGGTAATAAAATAGTGATAGCTTCTCCATTAATGAAATGTATTCTGATAATGACATTATACAATATATTTTTGAGATTATGGGTTTAAGTTTTATGAGTTAACTACATTTCATGGGTACACGCCAGCACAAAGTTTAAACATTAGTGATCTGGTGTTACATCAGGGATAGGGTGTAAGCTGATTTAGAGATATATATTTAATATCATTTATTCTCAGACTGGGATTTTGATTTTTGAGTTAATCACCTGTGGGTTTTCTGTGTGTCTGAAGTTAATAATGAACTACAAGTATTTCTGTGGTCCTGGTTACTTCTTTCTAAAATCAGTTTTGAGGCATAGTTTTGGAATTAACTCATTTATGTACACCATGAATGGATTTTTTTTTAGATTGATTTGTGACACAGCAAGATGGACATTGGGTCCTCAAGTTTCTTAGAGATTTGTGCAAACTTTTTTAAGCTCAAGGGAAACACCCATTTGTTTTTTCACTTCTACTTTAGAGTTTTGACAGTTTTGTGACTCCGTGGATGAAGATTGCTCAAGTGTTTATTTTGTATTTCATATTTGTCTTTCTCATTGCAGTCTTTCGTGTATCAGAGTGCCTGGTAAAGTGACCTTGCAGCAACTACAAGAAGCAATACATAGGACAGACGGGCAGGAAACTCGCCACCAGGTTACACATACGCCAACTCACAGCAAAATGGCACGACCAACTCTCCTTCATTTCTTTTCACTCCAACAAAGAAGGGCATCAGTTTAACTGGGGCAACGTAACAGTACTAGGACAAGCAAAACTAAGACAAGCACGAGAATTCCTGGAAGCCTGGTTTCCAACTGCTGGTGCCATAAGCAAATGTGTTGAAACAGACCCCATCTATATATTACTACCGAGCAAAATTAGGAACAGAACTACCCGCCATGACAGACTGGACCGTATAAATTCAGAACGGAAAGGAACAGCAGTGCTTCAACGGAGGCTAGACAGCACTGGAGACGCTCCTTAGAAGGGGGACGAAATGTTTGCATGAAAACCAGTCAGCTTGGCAAACCAACCAACAACAACCCAAGCTACAAATTTTCACTAAAACACTGAACATTCCAATGTACGCCAAGGTGGCCTCCTACATTCTATCCATGAGCATGAAGTATCGTCTGGTTTGCTCTCCACCCTTTGCTTGCTGATCTGCACTGTTTCAGTTAAAGTACAATTTATACAGTTCTAATCTTTGTTTTCAAGTCCCTCCAGGGCCTCATCTCTCCCTAACTCTTTATTCTCCTACAATTTTTATACCCACTAAAATAACTGCATCCCTCTAATTTTGGCTGCTTGAACGCTCCTGAATTCAATTGCTCTACCATTGCTGGCTGTGACATCAAATGCCTGGGTCCCAAGTGAATTCCTTCCCGAACCAACATTCCTTCTTAGTGCATCTGTGTAGTAATCTTGGTGGGTGGGGCTTGGATGTTTGGAGGGGAGCCAGGATGTGATGAGAAGAGCATGAAGTAAGGAGCCAAGCAAGGCCTCAGAATCCGTGAGAGGCTGAGTTTCAGACAGTGAGGTCTTTTCACACTCATCTATTTGTCCATGGTTACAGATTTAGCAGAGGGGTGACACCAGTAGCAAGTTAGCCAGTAAAGGCATGGTGAAGCATTTGCTCAGTAATCAACAGGTTTCAAGCCTTTGACAGGTTGCATAAAATGTCCTTTTGGCTCAGTGTAAAACCTTTTATAAAGTTTCTTAAAAACGTCTTGGAACAATAGATCATGGTAAAGGCATAAATAAAACTTCTGCTGTTGTCACACCTCCAACTTCTGCCACTCAGCTTTCTATCAAAACCTACAAGGTGTGTTGCTTTTAAAGAAGCTTCATAACTTACAAGCATCAGTGAATGACTGGTACGTTTCTCAGCAACTAACTTTAAATTGTTGTCCATGTTGTCCTCAATTATTATACAACTACAGGTAGTCTTCTTGGATTGCAATTTAAGTAACATGACTGGAACATTGTACAAGTTTATTTACTAGAGATCCAATTGGTGTCACATTTGACTTAAAAATACCAAAGGTATACAATGGATATCAAAGTAAAATAGGCATGAATCAGGTAAAAACAAAGTTGGAAAAAAATGCCAAAATTTAATGGGGCATGCAAAAGTTTCTACATGACAAGTAACCTCTATGTTGCTCCAGTGCTCTGGGTTTGGTCAACCTATCAACAATTACAGAATAAGGGTCAAAGCATGACAAATTTAACACAAACTCTGAAGATGAAAAAAAAAAACTTTTAACTAGAACAAAACAAGTATCATCCATTCTTTTTCAATTTATCTTTCAGTAATCAACAGCTTTGTGTGTACAAACTGCACAATATATACTGACATTGCAACAAAAAGCATCATGACTAAACTTCCTAATTCAGTGTTAGTGAACTATCACTTTTCTCCATGAAGACTCATGTATCTTTTTCACCAATCGAAAATTAAGAAGCTTTCTCACATCATTACACATTATGTACAGAAATGTTAGATGGTCTTTGCTCTTCAAGTCAGTAAGATCCTTTTATGATAGACCAACGTGCTAAATCATATCAAATAAAGTCAGTCAAGGATTGAAGAAAGTGAATTTCAAAGAACTCAAAAGAACACAAAAGCCATTGTTGGTACTGCAAATGTTAATAAAAAAATCACGAGGTATGAAAAATTAGATTTTTAAGCAAACCTCATGAATAGAAACTTTTGTCGATTATTCTTTCACTACATTTAGAACTTTTGATAAATTTCACAAAGTAAGTCTACTGACTAACATTTACCCACTGACATTAAAGTTTGGTAGCTGAAGAGCAGAATTAAACAATTTTACATTTGCCAGTTGGCATAGAATTCTAGCAGTCAGCAAGGTTAGCGGTTAGGCTAGATCATAACCCTTATTTTACTATGGTACTAAAAGAAAGTAATGCTGTTCTGGCAGATGATTGGAAAATTTTTTGAAGGCTAAACATGCTAAGTATCTAAAGGTATTAAAAGTACACAAGTGTAGGAAACACAATTCACATATTTGTAGAGACATAACACGAAAATTTTATTTACACAAATTAGGTAATTACAAAACAATAGAAAGGTTTCACAGAATCATGGAATCGTTGCTGTACCATAGGAAGCCATTCATTCCTACACAATCTTGTGAGAGCATATTTACTTTTGTGCATATAATACCTAACTAAACATGCGGTTTTTTTGATGAAACTGTTTAATTTGTCAGGGCTCATAAAATCACTTTACTTAATTCTGACATAAACAAAAAGAATGCAGTGTTGTCAACAACAACAAAAAGTCCCTTCCAAACTTCTGGATCAACAACTGCAAATTTTTAAATTTTTTTTGTGGAATGTGGGCATCACCTGCTGGCCAGCATTTATTGCTCGCCCCTAGTTGCCCTTCAGACAGTGGTGGCGAGCCCCCTTTTTGAACCACTGCAATCTACTTATTGTAGATAGACCTACAATGCCGTGAAGGAGGGAATTCCAGGATTTTGACCCGGAAACAGTGAAGGAATGGTGATGTGTTTCCAAGTCAGATGGTGAGTGGCTTGCAGCGCAACTTGATGGTGATGGTGCTCCCAAACATCTGCTGCCCTTATCCTTCTAGATGAAAGTGGTCGTGGATTCGGACAGTGCTGTCTGAGGATCTTTAGTGAATTTCTGCAGTACATCTTGTAGATAGTACACGTTGCTGCTCCTAAGTGTCAGTGTTGGATACTTATGGATGCAATGCCAATCAAGCGGGTTGCTTTGTCCTGGATAATGTCAGGCTTCTTCAATGTTGTTGGGGCTGCCCCATCCAGTCAAATGGGGAGTATTCCATCACACTCCTGATTTGTGTCTTGTAGATGGTAGACAGGCTTTGGGATGTCAGAAGGTGAGTTACTCGCTGCAATATTCCTAGCGTCTGACCTGCTCTTGGACCACTGTGTTTGTGATGAAATTAATTGAGTTTCTGATCGATGATAACTCCCAGGATGTTGATAGTGGGGTATTCCGTAAATTAACACCACTGAATGTTGAGAGGTGGTGGTTAGATTATCTCTTACTGGTGATGGTCATAGCTTGGCATTTCTGTGGCACGAATGTTACTTGCCAAGCTGGAATATTGTCCAGATCTTGTTACATTTGGACATGGGCTGCTTCAATGTCTGAGAAGTCATGAATGATGGTGAACATTGATAACTGCACAAAGAACATCCCCACTTCTGGCCTTATGATGAAGGGAAGATCATTGATGAAGCAGCTGAAGATGGTTGGGCCAGGACACCACCGTGAGGAACTCCTGCAGAGATGTCCTGGGCATGAGGTGACTGACCTCCAACAAACAAGTCTTATGTGTTAGGTATGACTTCAACCCCCGGACAGTTTGCCTCCTGATAGCTATTGATTCAGTTTTGCTAGGGCAAAAGCAGCCTTGATGTCAAGGGTTGTCACTCTCACCTCATCTCTGGAATTCTACTCTTTTGTCCATTTTTAAATCAAGGCTGTAATGAGGTCAGAGGCTGAGTGGCCCTGGTGGAACCCAAACTGGGCGTCACTGAGCAGGTGCTGCTTGATAGCGCTATTGATGACACCTTTCATCAATTTACTGATGATTGAGAGCAGATGGACGGGGCGGTAATTGGCCGGGTTGGATTTGTCCTGCTTTTTACGTACAGGGCATACTTGGGCAACTTTCCACATTGTCAGGTAGATGCCAGTGTTGTAACTGTACTGGAACAACTTGGCTTTGGGAGCACAAAGTTCTTGAAGACAAATCTTCAGTACTACTGCCACACGTCAAGGCCCATAGCCTTTGCAGTATCCAGTGCCTCCAACTGTTTCTGGATAACACATGGAGCAAACTGATTTGGCTGAAGACTGAAATCTAACATGCTGGGGCCCAATGGAGGTGGCCAAGATGGATCATCCACTTGGCATTTCTGGCTGAAGACTGCTGCAAAAGCATCAGCCATATTTTTTGCACTGATGTGCTGGGCTCTTCAAACATTGAGAACTGGGATACTTGTGAAGCCTTCTCCTCTAGTGAGTTGTTTATTTTCATTCACGAATGGATGTGGCAGGATTGCACAGTTTAGATCTGATCTGTTGGTTGTGGAATCGCTTAGGTCTATCACTTGCTGCTTCTGTTGTTTGGTATACGAGTAGTCCTATTTGGTAGCTTCACCAGGTTGACACTTCATTTTCAGGTATGCCTGGTGCTGCTCTACGCATGCCCTCCTGCACACTCTATTGAATGAAGATTGATCCCCTGGCTTGGTGGTAATAGTTGAGTGGGAGATATCCCGGGCCATCAGGTTACAGATTGTGCTGGAGTACACTTTTGCTGCTGTTGATGGGCCACAGCATCTTACGAATACCTAGTCTTTAATTATTAGATTTGTTCAAAGTCCTGTAGTTTAGCTCCATGTTTCTATTTTTTTAAAAATTGTTTGCCCTAGTTGATGAACGTGAATTGATGGTTTGCAAAGTTTTTATTCCACTGTGGTCTTTATTGGTGAATGAATCCTAAATTAGAATATCTCACTAAATTTGATTTATCTACTTTATGTGCAAGTTACAGCATTCAATTAAAACAACTGAGTCCTTGGAAACTCTTAAATACACTAGATACGACTGAAGTAATCAGTGATCAAAAGCTACAACAGATCCATCCGAAGTCTAGTCACAGTAATCATGCACTTTTTTTAATAAAACAATTTTTATTTTGTGATAACAAAAATTGTTTTTTTTTTCAGATTTAAACTGAAATGCCTTAGATTTTGGTAATATTAAAGAACTGCTGATGGCATAATCCTATTACCATAGAGATTCATTGTTAACAAAAGTTCTATGCAGATTGTGCTAAAATTTCAACTGCATAATTGCAAAAGAAATGATATTACGCCTAGTGGGTACTTGTAGTCTGTACAAAACACATGGGATTGGACATAGACCCTGTTAATTTGATCTTTTGTTTGCTGTTTAAGTACATTTTGTAATGTATTTGTATTAGCTTCTTGTACTAGTGCACACTCCAAGCTTACACTTTACAGACATTAATCTTGCATTCATCAGGACCAGGATGCAAGAAACAAACTTGAAATAAAAACAGCAATTTATACAGCATGAGAGAATTAGATGCTGGTCGGTTATGCCCATTATTGGTACACTGATTGGTCAGCATGTTGTGGTCAGAATACAGAAGAAATTGCCACACTCCATTATCCCAATTTTATCAATGAAAATGATGCAACTTATGTACAAATTCGTTTTGCCTACAAAAGGTTCTGTGTATTAGTACACATTGCTACTAGGAAGTACAAATGCAACAGATTACAAGCCCAAGTGATAAATTTAAATTGGTTTCCAGTGTAAATCTTAACATAGTTCGGATTATTTTAAAACACATGTCCAAAAGCAGAATTACATCTAATCTAATTAGGCCTGAAGATATGACATTACAGGAAAAAACCCCTCTGAAATAGAGTTATTAATACAATTAATAATTAATTGGTATAATTTGTAATACAGATGCGCTCACTGTTTTGTTGCATGTATCAAGTGCAAGAACAGAGACTTGGACTAAAGTACAGCTAGGAATGGGGAAGATTTTGAGTCTGTGAAAGGGAAATAGTAATGTTGAAACACTTACTTTCTAAAGGAAGTGGAACCACTTCCCCTTACATGATATTGATTGCTTGCAGATACATTTTGGTACCTACTAGAATTCTGCCTTTCAAACCAAATTAGTCCTAGAATGCTTATTGATATTTTAATTATGAAGATAAGGCACTTGAATGGATTTGAATAACATAGACGTTAAATTCATTATGAATTTAATTCAAATGCAGAAACTTGACAAGCTGAAGTATTTCACAATATATATCTATGATAAAAGTAAGCTATAGATGACAAAGGCATACGCCAATGCACGTGCCGCTTGATTTAGTTAAATTCATGGGATTTTCAAATATGATGCAGGTACAAATTCTCTTTAGGACTTCAACGCATTAACTAGGTAAACACTTGTATGCAGCATTGTGGGGTCACTGTATTTTTTGGAGGTGCTACCCTTCAGATGAAACGTTTTATACTCATGCTCCATCTGCAGAACAAAGTGCTCTCTTGGTGTTTCAATCAATTTGGCCCCTTTCAGCAACACCAAAAATCTTTAATAGTAGTGCTTTGTTGTAATCTTATGCACATAGCAAAATCTCACAATCAAAATTGAATCATGGTACTCAAATCAGCAAGAGGATTTCATCTTTAAACCACAGTGTATCCTCTGAAGCACTAATTTGATTTCCATCCAGCATTAATTGCTCATCTCTAATTTCCTTGCAAAGATAGCAACTGACTTCTCTGATGGTCTGCAGCCTATTTTAAAATGCTACCCCTACCAGTGCTAACCAGCAAGGATTCCAGAATTTTAATGAAAAAGAAATTTAGCAGTTGCTCAGAGGAAGGACGACAGCTGGAAAAATACTGAATTGCATACAATGGAAAAATAAAGTCCAAACTCCTCAAAGAGAAAAAGAAGAAACAAAAAGACAGAGAAAGGAATTCGAGAGCCAAAGCAAGTAGTGCCATAGAGTCGAGCTGAACTACAGGAGGTGGATGTTGCTTTGATTAAATATTTTTTATGAGGGATGGCACCTCCAAAAATTGAGTATGGGCCATCGAGATGATTATTTAGTAATGTACACATTGAGCACGCGTATAAAGATAAGGCAGAGGTTATGCTGACTGATGCAAGCAGATCTTTCTAACAATTAGGCACAGGAGTTAGTCAAGTATGATTCAAACAGCTATATTTATTCACCAACAGTTGGCTTCACCAGGGGCAACTGATTCATGTGATATGCAATATTAAATCAGCAAAGTCATAGATACAACATGAAAATCAAAATTCATCTGTCCTGGCTTACATTAATTGAAGCACACAGTTCAAGTAACAGAACCTTTTATCAACAAATAGATTTCTTTAAACACAGATTTATGGAGAAAAAGAATCTTGATGTTTGTAGCATCTTTTATTTCCTTAGTATATTCTAAAGCATCTCATAATGGGGATACAATGCTTCAAAAACCAACATAGCTATAATATACATGCAGTGAGAGCCCACATTTTATTTTTGGAGGAGGTATCGAGGTTGGTTGGCTCACCAAGCTGGTTTGCTGTTTCGCAGACATTTCGTTACAGAGCTTGGTAACATCCTCAGTGCAGCCTCTGATGAAAGCACCAATGTGTTTTTCCGCCTGGTTTTTAAACTCTGGGTCTGTTGAGATGGATTGCCTCACTTCCAGTTTTCCTTTGTAGCGGAATGTACGTGTGGTCGAGTTCAACGTAGTTATTAAGAGCATGCATCGTGGATTGTCATGGTTCCAGGAATTCTCATGCTTGTCTCTGCCTAGCCTGTCCCAGTCGAAGTCGTGGTTATCCTTGTCCACGTGAATTGAGATGAGTCAATATTGGTTGTGACTTTTTGTCGCCAGTTGGTGCTCGTGTACTCTAGTTGTTAGTTTCCTTCCTGTTCTCACATTCTCTGCAGGGGATTTTGTAGATGATATTGGTCCTGTCCATGGCGGGGAGTGGGTCTTTATTCGGGTGAGCAGTTGTCGTAGGGTTGACGTGGGTTTGTGTGCTACTCTGATGCCAAGTGGTCATTGGAGTCTTTTAGTGAGTTCCAACATGTTCCTGACGTAGGATAGTGTGATGAGCTTGTCGGGGTGTGTAGAATCTTTCTGATGCTGTTCCTGCAGGCATCTTCTGACCCAATACTTTGGATATCCATTATCCTTGAACACTCAGAAGGGGTATTCTTCCTCTTGGTGCAGTTCCGTGTTGCTTCAGTGTGTTGTTGCCCTTTTAAATAGTTCGCATGCAGCTTCGTTTGAGTATCCTGGGATGGATGTACACCAAAAAGCCACACACACAGACCAGGTACTGAACATCAACAGTAACTATCCCAGCATGCACAAACAAAGCTGCGTGTGAACACTATTTAAAACTATTTCCACTACAAAGGAAAACGAGAAGTGAGGCAACCCATCTCAACGGGCCCCAGAGTTGAAAAACCAGGCAGGAAAACACACATGATTCATGGGAGGGTGCACTGAGCATGCTACCATGCATGCGAAACAACAAATCAGCTTGGCGAGCCAACGAACCTCAACACGCACAATCCCAGCTACAGATCTACTCCAAAACCTTGGACGTGGTAATTCAGGCAGGGAACGTTGCCTGCTTTTCTTCAATTAGTGCTAGGAGATGTTTTAAATCCACCTGAACAAGTTAAAGGTATGGCGGCTTAGCCAAACCTGTGGTTATGCAGCATTTCTCAGCATTGCAATAAAGTGTCAGCCTAAATTATGCACTCATGCCTGCATGGTGTTTGAATCTGAGTTCAGTAAGAATAATATACCTGACATTTATAAACATCAAAATGTTGCCTCAATTCTATGCTTCCCTTTCATTAAAAGAGTAAAATAACCTAATAGATACAAATTTGCTTCAAAAACGTTATTTATATAAATAAGCATGTTCCTTGTGTTTATGTTGCATACAGTTGTAGTAAGGAATAAGAAATATAGCAAGGGAATTAATATGCAACTATTCTTTTTTATTAAATAAATTTGTTGCAGTAGTTGGGCTCAATAAAAATCTTTGTTTAAAACCTCCCAGGATTGCAACCAGATGCCAGAACAACTTATGAAAAGTTCACTGCCATTAGTTTATCAAAAAGAAAATGAAGCTGCCTCATCCCCAAAATGGATTTTACATGCTGATTTTTGTTTTCATCCCAATCCCTTTGTGGCTGCATCAACTTTTGTATTAGCTATGATGGAGGATCTGCACTGTTGGTTCCCAATGCATTCACTTTCTACACACAAGGGTAAACCTAAACGATTTGTTCCTTAATGTCAGATAAGAAAAATAAAACACAAGCTATGATATAGTAGCCCTGTATATCTACATTTGGTTCACTTACGGGAACACAAGAGATAGGTGTATGTTTTGAGAGGCTGCTATTATGATCCAGCACTAACGGCCACACTTTTTGGATCTGTTCACATTCTTGTTCCTGGAAAGACTACCAGATGCCCTGTTTGCAAATGATCACCAAAGTGACTCTTCATTTAGCCATCAGATGCCATACAATGGCAGCCCAAAGACAGCAACTCCTTATGTCATCTCCTCCTTTTAATACCTGTGCAGCTCAGGTCTAAAATAGAGTCGAGAATTATTGCTGCCTCCCACTCTGTCATGTCCTGAATCTTGGAGATACTGAATCACTAAACTGATGAGATTTTTAATGGCGTTCCAAGTTGCTTTTCAAATGCTTTGGCATGGTTCCAAGTCCAGCTGAGGTTTGACTTTGATTTCTCTTCTGTAATTTGCTCCTGGAAATGACTCTTGAATTTTGTACAAGATTATCATAAATCCTATTGCAAACAGGATGCATGGAATTCAAGACAGACAGGTCACGAATCACTTCCCTCAGACTATATGCTCAGCCATTGGAGATTTGGTCCCTTATACCATTCTCAACATTGGTGACTGTCTATCAATAACTTTCAAGTCTGAAATCTAAATTAATTCAAAGCCCGCTTAAATCATCAGTTTCATACAAATCTCCTGTCCATGTCAGCAGGCTTACCAAGGGAATTGAATTAAATTAAGAAGCTGATCGAATTTAATTTGAGGCATATAATTAGGAATGTTGGTATCTCGAATACCAAATATGACAGCTAATCTGTCACCCCGCAAACTCTTCACTGACAAACGCATTTAAAGCAAATGCAAAGTTAAAAATTTGATAATTTAGTCATTATTGCTTTCAGAGTTAAAGAAATAAAGCAAAAGAAGTAGAGCATTCAGCCCCTCGAATGTGTTCTGCAATCCAGCTGGATTACAAGTGGTCTGAACCTCAGCTGCATTTATAAGTCTTAACTTGATTTGTTCTCAATACATTTAACCTACTGACAAAATTCTCAGTGCTGAAAACTTCAATTGGCTATGGCTCTTCAGCCTTTCGTGGATACAGAATGAAAGGTGGTGAAAATTTGGGAACGGTAGAAACATAATCAGATCATGCCTCTCTCCCGACAGTTTGACAGTGCTGCCTCCAGGTTGTGCCGCACCGAAAGCTAAAGCTTCAATCACCCAGCATCATGTTTGTTTTGTTGCTTTCTAATGGAGTTGGCAACCACTTCTATAACAGAAAGGATGGACTTCAAACTCTGGGCATGCCACAGCTGATATCCGATTCTTCCATGATCCTTCACATTGTACAAAGGCTTTCTTGCAGGTTTGAAATATAAAAAAAATCTACTGTGCATGCCTTTTGCCTTCCTTCTTGCAGTGCTAATAAATCACTGCAACAGAATTCACGTGGATCTCACTCTCCGTACAGCTGGCACTTGCACTTCCCTATCCCATGTCCTGATATCTCAGTGCTACAGTGGAAGTTTGAACTTTCATAATACATGTTTACTGTCATGTATACTCAGACTACTGTTACCATTGCTGTAGATTGCAGTATGCTTAGCAAGGACAATGGAAGACAGCCATATAGGAGTGTACAACGATAATGACAAAACATCTGCACACTTCAGATTTATATAGTTGCTTTAGAATGTTTACTTCATATTTGTTTCTGCATTGTGGTGAAGACGACATTGTGATGGTTGGTTACAGAGGAAAGATAAAACACAGGAGTGTTGATGAATGGGGAATTGAGGTCATCAATCCAGTGGGCTGTTTTGTTCTGCACGGTGTTAAGTTTCTCAAGTGCTGCTGAAGCTGAACTCAACCAGGAAAGTGCTGGCTATTCCAGCATATTCCTAACTTCTGCCTTGCCGATGGTGGGAATGATTTGAGAGAGTCAGGAAGTGAATCGCTTGCTGCAGAGTATACTGCCTCTGGCCGAATCCCGTAGCCACAGTGTTTACATGGCTGGTTCAGTTATTTTTCTGTCAATGGTGATCCCAAACTATTGGGGAATGGGTGTCAGCAATGCTGTCAACTATCAAACAGCGATGGTTACACAATCTGTTTCAAATGTGGTATACATCAGCAAATGACATGCGACACTCCCAGCAATATCTGTGTAACCAGTGGAAACCTGCATAATGCGAAAGCCTTCAATCCTAATGAAACCACAAGCTTGCTCCCCTCTGGCAAGAAAGGAATGAAATGTCATTAGTTCAGTTTGAACAGGCAGCATCAGTAATTTTCCTTACACAACAGTGGATGGGAAACACCGCAATGTTGCAAATACATCCAGCTTTCATCGTTCTGAAGTTGCAATTACAGTTGCAACAGGCAGCAGATTTCTGAGATGATGATTTTATAGTGCAGATATCTGATGCTGTTCTTTGCTAAGGTTCAATTACTCCCTGAACATATCGGTAGCTCAGCCTCCTCTGGAAAGTTCCTCTGCATTTCGGCCTGATATTCCTAAACATTCCTCTTTTAGCAACTTGCCTGGTTCTACGTGCTCCTGGCTCAATTTCTTAATTAAGCTGCAATCCAAGGTGAATGCCTACCTGAAGACTCATGTCTGGAAGGAACTGGCTTGAATAAATATTAATTCCTTTCGCATTGGCAATATATTCCCTGCATGCTTTCTTAAAGAAAAATCTAGATAACACAAAAGATTTGTACAACAGCAGCAACCGCGAGTAACAATCAATAAGCAACAAGCGTGAAAATAGTTGATAATCCCCTGCCATGGGGCTGGTGGGGAATCCTTCCTTCTGCTGAACTCATTTTCAACCTTTCATGATTAAAAGAGAACAATAAGACCATAACACATAGGAGTGGAAGTAAGGCCATTCAGCCCATCAAGTCCACTCCGCCATTTAAATGATGGCTGATGGGCATTTCAACTCCACTTCCCTGCACTCTCCCACAATGTTGCAACAGTGTTCCAAAATGGCAGCACTGGCAACTTCTATACCTACCTTTTTGTCTGATGTAATAAGTCTGAAGGCTTCTGTAACTTGCTGGGCTGTTGCTCCACCACCCACATCCAGGAAATTAGCTGGAGTGCCACCATGAAGTTTTATAATATCCATGGTTGCCATAGCCAGTCCTGCACCATTCACTGTATTAAAAAAACAAGTTTAACTATCTGGAGCAATGCACTAGTACATATGCATAAAAACAGTAAGTAAAGGTTAAATTATTTAGTGTACTGCAGATTTATGTAATGAGTGAAGAGATCTTCCAACGTGTTTGTACAGTGAAGTTACTTTATAAGCAATTACTTTTCAAACTATTTTACTAACAGGCAATGGAAGAAAATAATTACATCTTTTGAAAACAGAAAAAAACTCAAAAGAATAAGCTGCAGACATTTCACGCTATAAAATCAAAGAGTGGTTCAAATATAATTTGCACAGAGAAAACCATACACAGCTGAGGATCACCTAGAAGACAGGATACATTGGCATTGAAAATTTTGGATAAATTAAGTACAGAGAATAAATCAGCCCACAATGGAAATGACTGGTAGAGAATGGGTTGGCGAGATTGTGGTGAAGGTCAGCGGAAGGGTATACACAAAACATTTAGCTGGAACTGTTAACATCACATTTGCTCCCAGCCATTTATAATGCTACATAAAAACGTCATACAATTGAAAATAAGTTATGAAACAACCCCACTTTGTTTTAAAGTATGCAGGCGAGCAGATCCAGACAAAGATCCTGCTCTATGCTGTTCACAGAGTGTCAGTAGGTGTATTTCAGTCATTCCCAATGTTCTCAGCATAATTTATTTGAAAAGGAGACAAGATGAGGGGAAAATCACTACAGGTTCCTACTTTTGAACACTGTCTGGTTCTATCAGAAAATGAATCTGCGGACACTGGTTTAAGGAAACTGAGATTTAGTTGTGGAAGTACACTACTCAATAATTTATGAAAAAAAATTAGATACGGGCTATGCATGAAGAGTAGTTATTCATGAAACACCTGTGAGTGATTCTAAGAAAGTAATTAAAACTGGCAATAAGTGTTGCAGAAAGATTTGATGAGATGGTTAAAATCCAACAACAATGTTAATCCATATCACTTCCATATCAGATTCTTTCCTACCCAAACAGCCTATGTTGCCATCTAGTCCAATGTAGTTAAGATCTGCCTTTGCTGCTTCCTGGTCTCTTTCATCTTCTTGGGACCAGTCTTGCAAATCAAACACTTGTTTTTGACGGTATGCAGCATTGGAATCAAAGGTGATCTTTGCGTCCATGCACATCACTGAAAAACACGTCTTGATATTTACTAATATACCAAGTTTACCAAATAACTAATTAAAAGACAAAGAATTTCAATCGAAAACAGATTAGAAAAAGTAGTTTGTGTATATGCAATTAGCACTGCCACAGGACTACAGACAACTTGAAACACTTCATGGAGATTCCAAATTCTCAAACGGTAATCATGCAAACTCATGACAGTAGCCTTGGAGTACTGTTGCTAATTCAGATGCGTGACTTATTGCTCTGGATTCAGGAGTTCAAATTCTACTACAGCAGATGAGGATTCAATTACATTCATTAATAAATCTAAAATAATGAACATCAGGAAACAATCAGATTGACATAAGAACACATCTATCTCATTTTGGTCCCTTAGGAAAGGAATTCTGCCACCCTTATCCAGTCTGGCATACATGTGACTTTAGGTTCTCAGCAATGGGCTGACTCTTAACCACCTCTGAAATAATCTAGCAAGTCATTGAGTTGAATCAAGCCACTTCATTACAGAACAACTTATGTCCAATCAAGTGTTTAGAAAGCAATAAACAGCACTACATTATGAAGAACAATTTACTTATTTTAAAAATTATTACCAGCCCAGACCAGACGGAAAGGAAATACGGCACGTTTGCATGTAAAAGACAATGCATGGTCAACGAATGAAGGAGTCTACAATTAATGAATGTATCTATGGGCATTCCATAACCACAGTGATTATAGTGGTTCAAGGTCCAGTACTGATTTCTCTGGGTTCTAGGGTTGGGACAATTCCATGAATACAAAATTTATTTATCCGTCACAGAATACCAGCGTCTGCAATATCAGTTACAGATTGACTTAATACAGTATCTACATGCATATCCTCAGATGAAGAGGGGGCTAAACAATAATTCTGATGATTTACTGTGTTAACTTCCACAAGTAGTTTGAACACAAAATACATTACAACTTTTTGAATTCCCACCCTTCCAAAATAAATACGAATTCACATATTTTATTTTCTTTCCACCTGTGACTTACATAAAATCTGAAAACAATCTAAAAATGTACAATTCAGGTTATGCTGAACAGGGCTTTCAAAAGCATCTGATTAGCTTAAGGTGCAAGTCTTCCAGCAGTTCAATTGGTTAGCAAATTAGTTAGCAAAGAACTTATCTAAACCAAGAATCTTACTTCAAAAATTGAATGAAGTGTCAGGAAGGACAAACCAACTGAGACTAGTAAGCAAACCTGATACGTGAATTAAATTGATGAGAATTAAATTTAGAAGCTGATTTAGCAGCTGTAAAAGTGGATAAATCTGCAGGCCCAGGTAAGTTTATCCCAGCTGCTGAGGAAGCAATGGAGGATATGTCAGAGGCACTGTTAATAATTTTCAAATCCAGTCTGATCACAAGTGAGATGCTAGAAGATTGTTAACACTGTTCATTATTAAAAAATGGATGTGTCAATAACCAACAAGTATAGATCTAAGGTAAGAGGTAAAAGGTTAAAAGAGTTGAGGAGAACATCTTTCTCTACTCAGAGGGCACACTATCTGCAAGTGTGGCCGAGTTAGAAAGTCTCATATCATTCAAACAGTGTTTAGATATGCACTTGCTCTGTCATAATCTCCAGGACTATGGGCCAAGAGCTTAAAATTGGGATTAATGTAGTCAAATTTGTGCTATAAACATCTAGGAATCTATGGAGAACAATAAGAGTTACTTTACCCACGCCTGATGAGTCTTCCACCATCGGGTTTATCTCAATCAATGTGGCATCATATTTCAAGAAGAGTTCATACAAACGAACAATGACATCTGCAGCATCAACTATTAGTGCAGCTGGGAAATCCATCCGCTGAGCAACCTAGTGTATACAAAAAAAAACCTACTGCAAATAAAAAAAAGCAAGCTATTTTCTCATACAATCAAAACTAGAAAACTGTCTCACAAGGCAGTTTATCTTATCACTTACCCCAAAACGGAAAAAGCAAACTTAAAAGCAAAAAGTTTAGTCAGGCTATGGCAGGAGTCAACAAATGGCAACCTATTTTAAACAGTATAGTCTTTTTATAAATATAGTCATATTGTCATTTGGAGAAGAAGCCTCTGCGAAAAAGCCAACCATTTTGAGCATCTTTGACAAGGTTAGATGGAAACTTGGCGCAGACAGTGGAAACAGTGTGCAAAAACCTGAGTGCCCCACACATCTACTCCAGCAAACCCACTAACCCCGCTTGCGGCAGGGTCTGTGACTTCAGTGTTAGAGTATGTAGTCATCTCAGGATCCATAACACAAGAATAAAACAATGGCATCCCCATTCCTGAGGAACTGCCTTAGAAAAAGAGTGGCTGCAGAGAAGGTGTTAAACTTTATTAATTAAATAATTTCATCTCCCCATTTGGAACAGGGTCAAGGTACAACCATCTTACAAGTTTAAATTCCACCCCTCTCCAACACAGCGGGCCGCCGAACTAGACTTGGAATATTTCTTATTTCTTTGACAACTGACACCTGTGCCATGACAAGGCTTCTAGATTCATACTGACCTCCATGCAAATCATTCAGAGCCATTATTATGTCTTCCAAAAAACCCAAAAATCTTTGAAGTGCAAAAAAGCAGAAATAAAACTGTAAATGCTGCAAATACACTGCAGCGCAGTCAGTATCTACAGAAAGCATGGACTCATTATGACAGTAATCTTCAAGGTGAAAAAATGTCTTGTTTTTCAATTCAGAGATATTGATTGCTTTGCTACATATTTCCAACAGCTTTTACTTTCTCAGGATACAGCATGGGTATTATAGCATACGCGTTATGGGCAGTGGACAAAAAATTTAGAGGCTTGTGCTAATGATCCACAGAAATAAGTTCATAACTCAACAAGTGATGGTGACCAGGGAACTTTCAGACTGTTATTTAAACCCAGCTGGTTCATTAATATCCTTTAAAAAATGGACTATAATCAATGTGGCCCATGTGATTCCAGATTACACAAATGTGAGTGACTCTTAACTGCCCTCTGAAATTGACAGCAAGCCACTCAGTTGCAATCAAGACAATGGCTCACCAGCACCATTTTAAGAACAATGAGCAACAGAAAATAAATGCTGGTCTTTGTATCCCACAATTAAATGATAATAAATTGGTCAAGCAAAGACCAATTCAGTACCAAATACTAAAAGTAGTATTGTAAATACTTCCTATATAATAGTGTGCTGTATAAGGACACGTTGCCAAACTTCCCCAATGTGTGTCCGCACGCTACAGATGTCTCTACAGCCTTTGAACATTCAGCATCATGATTCAAATACAGAGGGGGTTTGGAATCTGATTGTCAAGTTCCAAATGTCACCTCTGGCTGAAAACTATATGTCACTTCTTCTTTATCATTAGACCTAGACAAAAATATGTAGCATTACAATTACCAAGTGACTGAGAGCGATTTATACCAATGATAAATATCAGTTAGTAGAGGTCCAGTTACAAGAGTTGGGATATTTGTTTATAAAAAATAAATTGTGCAGAGTAGCATTTATTATGTGAGCTGAACAGGTGTTAGATTGAGCTTTATGACAAGGTTGCTTGGCACAATATTGGCCTTGCTGCTCTGTTTAAACAGGTTTTCCATTATCTTTGGCAAGTGCCTCTGGTTCTTCCAATAAAATATTAATGGCTTTATTCCACCACAAAGGCAAGTTCATGGTTAAATGCATTCATGAGTATAGTTAAAAAGGTTAATTAGAAGCAATATCCGCATGGATTTGTATTGATGGGCACTTGTAGGTCTCCTCGAGAGATGTCCTTATTGTTATGCATTTGTGAATGGAGCTTTTCTGTACTAAATTTTTAAAAATTTAATTTTATTCTACAAGCTTCCAATTTTATTGAGCCGCTAAGTTCCTGAAATGCGAGCCTTTTACTAAACTCTACAAATTTCAGCTTTCCCCCACTATCTTGGGAAGTGACAGTAGCAACCAGTAAAGAGTGAAGACTGCTAGGGCACAGATATGTGGTTTCTGAAACATTTAGTGCACAAAAAACTCAAGATCTTGTGCTAAGTTTCTTTGGATGCACACTGAAGCCATTGTAAAAAAATGAATAATTGTATAAAAGGAACATTTTGCTTGACAGTAATTAGCATAATTGGACTACTTGTGTGTACTGAAAGCTGAAGATACAGAATGCTTGCAGCTGGCATTGTTTAGCAAAAATCATCATATAATAAGAGAACTAAATTAAACAAATTAAGATATTATGGTACAACTTTTTTTCACTACGAGGCTTAGTGAATTGACACATTTTAGCAGTGTTAACTGAAATATTGCACATTTTGCATTTTTAATTATCTTTAAACCTTAATAGGAAAAGTAAAATCTGTATGTAAAGAGATGTGCATACATGAGGCACATGCAAATTTAGATTGTTTCAAGTCTGACATTCTTATTAAGTATAGTGTCCCAAGATCTAAGTAGTTCAAAATAAGAGAACTTTAATTTGCGCATTGGCTCAGGCTACAATATAAATTTGCTATCTTCTGATAAAGGAAGACAGTTTTGCAATGGAACTAAATGTTATCTTCTATGTACTTGAATTTGATTTGAAGTCTGTAGGTGGTTTTCCAGCTGTTCGTTCAATATTGAAACAGCATTAACCTATCAGAAACAGGTGTACAACCATTCTGGTTTAATGAAACATCATTGCTCCTACAGAATACTAATGTGTAGGAAAACACTAACAAAAATGTCATGGATTTTTCATTTGATTGATAAATATCATAGCTCAGCTGGATCCTATGCATTCCACTCAAGTCAATTTTTAAACATCTTTCCTCAGTCTTTATACTGAAAATCTATATTTTCTTTATCTTCCTCTTTTCTTGAAATAATTCTTTTGTCTACTTTAGAAATACAAGTGTTATTGGTAAATTTACCATCATTCAAGTATGTGCAATAGATGCTGTTAAATCTGACTTTAAAAAGAGGTTACAAATAAAATCCAGACGAGCTTGCGAGATCTACCACAAACCTCAGATTGCAGAAGCAACAGCAGAAATTGTGATATCTTCCTTTTGCATTAGGATCTTCAATATTACATTAATATCATTTTCAATTGATAATAATGACACAATGCTAAAGAACAAGAGGAATTTTAAACTCTGATCCATGTTAAGCTTTTGTACTTTTATCTTGGAGCACAAGTTGTTTCACTGTTTCTGCTATCTTAGTAAATTTTGATAAAGTGCTCAGGATAAGAAACTGAGAAACTCTTTTTATATATTGCTTTTCTCCTTGCGAGAATTAAGAAGTTTTCAATATTGTGTGTTCACACTGCGTCCATAATTTAAGGTAAAGTTAGAGGGCTGTGTGACATCTTCTGAAGACAGCCTGATATCAAACATAGGTGGTTTAAGTGCTAGAGGTTAAATGGGGCCCTGGTTGATTTTCAGGTAAAACAGTGCAAGAGTGAGAGACAATTTTAGTTATGTGCAAACATTGCACAGCTTGAGTCTATTAAGTCACAGAAAAGTGTTAAGATCATCAGGCTGTAAATATTTATGTCCTGAAGTGTCCAATTAGGTCCAAAATAAGGTGTAGTTAATCAGCATCTCTACCTGGATACAAGGTCCCATGTACTTCAAACTGTCATGCTGGTGGTTTTTGATATGCAAAGGTTATACAGGGTTGGTTACCTATTTCCGAAAATATCACTGTATATCATAACACAGATTTGTTTGCCAAGGTCCAGGAGGGAGACAGGAAGAGAAAGCAACTGGAGGTCAAAAGTATCAACAGTTCACTGCACCATAATGAAGGTGAAAGCTTTGATCAGATTCAAAAGCCCAGGTTCGTGAGAGGTTAAAATAAACAAGAAGATTTGCAGAGCTTGCACTAGAAGGTGAATCTCCATTAATACTCTCACTGTGAAAGACAGCTCTTGTTTTCGTTAGGCTAAAAAAGGAAAAGAATAGAAACAAATCTCTGGGATCTAAGTATCATTTTTGATGGATATTAGAAAATTGAATGTCTACTCAAAGAATAGTGCCACATATACCTGATGGTGGCTGATTTTGGCTGTGTTGAAGTATACATTGCCTACAAAATGCAGTTAGTTAACAGCACATTGAGCCTGTCTGTTATAATTAGAAGAATGTTGCCATAGTCTCAGAAGACCACAGAGCTGTGCTCTCGTGACAGTCACACAAGACGTGGCGAGATTAGCCTGAGTGTCACCACATTTCTCATGAGAGGCAAGGTTGAAAAAACAGCGCACTTGTGATGACGTTATCTGGTACAGGAATTCAGCCTTCACTGGTGGTGTCACTTCTGTTTCCAGCCAACTGAACTAATCAGTTTCAATCTGACAAATGTATTCAATCTCAGTCAGCAAAGTGCTTCTAGTCTCAAATCTCACCAGCACATTTTTTCATTGGTAGTGAGATTTGCCTCAGATATCTTCACCATTCACCTCAAAACCAACTCTGCCACCTCAACTTATCCCTACACTGCTCTGCTGATCATTCAACACTTAACTGCAAATTGCAAAATTGATATACTATAGCACTCAATTAAATCAAATCCTTGTTTTAATGATCAATGCAGCATCGAACATGATTTTTAAAAATTTGTTGAACCTTTCTGTTACAAATAAACTTTATCTTATCTCTTGACTACACTTTTTGCCTGATATTAACTTATTAAATAATCAACAAGATTTGTCCGCCCGTTTGAATGTTCCATTCTTCTTGATACCCTTATATATTATAAGCATCCAAAGGAACGACTACAAAGTTAAAATTTTCAAAAAGGCTTAACTCTGACGCATTTTATCCATTATTTGGATTCAAAAATAGGTCTTGGATAGGCAAATAACATCAATACGATGTTGATGTACATGTCCTTAAGTGAACATATTCAATTCATAACAATTCATCTGCAAGGAAATACTAAAAGAGCTTAAAACAGAGTCAACTTTTTTAGTCTTGTTTACCAAATATGAATTTAACAAGCTGAACCAGTTCAGCTATGTTTTGAAAATGCGCAAGTGTTTTTATTTGCAGCCATTTTTGTTTCTGAATTTGCTTTGTTCATGGCAAATACTGATGAAGTTACTTTTTGCTTACTTCTTTATTGGGACATGAGTGCTTCTGGCAAGACCAGGATTTATTGCCCATCCTTAACTGCCCTTGAGAAAATAACGGTAAACCATCTGTTTGAACTGCTGCAGTGCGGCTGGTGAAGGTCCTCCTACAGTGCTATTAGGAATCTGTTATTGAGGTCAAGTATTACGGAGCTGAATTAATATCAGCCATAAACCAGGAATTATACAGGTCAATTGCACTAATTTACTTAGGAGAGCAAAAGAACGTGTTGAACATTTTTCAAACTAATACCTCTCAAAGGTAGCATCAATCAATTAAAATTGACAACAGAACACAGGCATTTCAGTTGTCAGCAGTGTTCTACTTCTGAAGAGCAAGTTCAAATCTATCTATAGTTTGATAAGACTCTTTCATAGAAGAGACTTCTGCATTATGAAAAGGAATTTGGACAGCATCAGTTTGGAGTATAGAAATTTGCATCGAGTAAGCCATATTGCTGAGGTAGCCCATAGCTTGTTGGCTTGGCTAACAAATATGTAAAATACCATGCCAGACGTTAGAGGAAGAACTCCCAACACTAAGGCTCAGGCAACACAAATATACAGTAGGAAAGATTAGAGTTTTCTTGGTTTGTTTGTTGTTTTCTCCTTATGGGAACACAGAACGTCAGAAAAGAAAACAAACAATCTATCCATCGGCTCACTCAGCTGCATAGAAGAAAAGTAGACAAAAAAAAACTGATCGCTTAAAAATAATTGCGTTTTAAACACAAAGTAAACTGTTTTTCTAAAGAAAACAGTGACAACAATGGGAGCAAACAAACATCAAAGAATGATAATCCTGGGAGCAGTGTACATTATGGTTAAAACTACACTGTATGGGAACTGGTAGTTTTGTTTCCCATTTGCTAATTTTACTTCTTTTCTAACCTCCTACTGAGCCTTTCTGAAATTATTTCTAAAATTATTGTAGACAGTTTACTCTCACACCTACAGAGACTCATCAGCCCATTTTATTTCCAAATTTCTCTTTCTCTAATGATTTTATTTGGAGATTGAACAAATCAAGGTGTGTCAGAAGGAAGCAAATCAACACATTTGCAGCAATATTCAATTGTCAACAGCTAAATTCATTTCGGAACAATTACACCTGACCATAAGCAAAATAAGAATGAAAGTCAATAGTGCGATCTCCTAATATTTCGAGGTGAAAAATTCTCTGAAATCATAAACAAACTGTATTTGTTGAATGAGTATTGAAATGCTTATTACTTAATTCCCTCAGTAAATAAATAAGTAGCAATACCTTGACAGCCTGCTCTCTCTTAATTCCGTCCATAATGTCCACTGGTTCCTTGATAATGGCATCCGGAGTCTCTGCTGCCACATCTTCAATATTCACCCCTCCCATACTGCTGCCAATAAGAACAGGTCCCTTGGAAAAAAAAACAAGTGAAACATATTTGAAAAAAGTCTTCAATAAAAACTCGAGGGCTTTTTATGAAAAAAAGGGGATGTGAATAGAGATGCTTCCTTTCAGATTCTGCAGTCAATTACTGTGACGCAAAAGCTCCCCACCAATATCCTAACCACCACCCCCCCCCACCCCCCACCCCACAAACTGTTATCCAGGCATACTTACTGGGAGTGGTTAAATATGCATTACAAATGATGTCAGGCAAAGCTGTGATGTCAAGGTGTGGAGCTGGATGAACACAGCAGGCCAAGCAGCATCAGAGGAGCAGGAAAGCTGACGTTTCGGGCCTAGAACTGTCTTCAGAAATGGGCGAGGGGAAGGGAGGGTTCTGAAATAAATAGGGAGGGGGAGGCAGATAGAGGTGAAAATAGGTGGAGAGGAGACAGACAGGTCAAAGAGGCAGCGATGGAGCCAGCAAAGGTGAGTGTAGGTGGGGAGGAAGGGAGGAGATAGGTCAGTCCAGGGAGGACGGACAGGAAACGGGGGCAGGATGAGGTTAGTAGATCGGAAATGGGGGTGCAGCTTGAGGCGGGAGGAGGGGATAGGTGAGAGGAAGGACAGTTTAGGGAGATGGGGACAAGCTGGGCTGGTTTTGGGATGCGGGATGGGGAGGGGAGATTTTGAAGATTGTGGAGTCCACATTGATACCAAGGGGATGCAGGGTTCCCAAGCGGAATACGAGGTGCTGTTCCTGCAACCTTTGGGTAGCATTGTTGTGGCACTGCAGGAGGAACATGTTGTCTGAGGAATGGGAGGGGGAGTTGAAATGGTTCACAACTGGGAGGTGCAGTTGTTTAGGGTGAACCTGGTGAAGGTGTTCTGCAAAGCAGTCCCCAAGCCTCCGCTTGGTTTCCCCAACGTAGAGGAGGCCACAATGGGTACAGTGGATACAGTATACCACATTAGATCATGTGCAGGTAAACATCTGCTTGATGTGGAAAATCTTCATGTGGCCTGGGATGGGGGTGGGGGAGGCGGAGGTGTAGGGGCAGGTTAGCACTTCCTGCGGTTGCAGGGGAAAGTGCCAGGTGTGGTGGGGCTGGAGGGGAGTGTGGAGCAGACAAGGGAGTCACAGAGAGAGTGTACCCTCCGTACGGCAGATAAGGGTGGGGAGGGAAAAATGTCTTTGGTGGTGGGGTCGAATTGTAGATGGCAGAAGTGTCGGAGGATGCGTTGGATCCGAAGGTTGGTGGGGTCATACGTGAAGACGAGGGTGTTTCTGTTTTGGTTGCTATCGCGGGGAGTGGGTGTGAGGGACGAGTTGCGGGAAATGTGGGAGACACGGTCGAGGACGTTCTTGACCACTGAGGAGGCGGACATTGCGGTCCTTGAAAAGCGAGGACATCCGAGATGTGCGGGAGTGGAATGCCTCATCCTGGGAGCAGATGCGGCAGAGGCAAAGGTTTCCAGGTGATTGCCAGAGGTGGAAATAGACAGGTCCAGGAAGGAGAGAGCGGTATCAGAGATGGTCCAGGGAAACTTAAGGTTGGGGTGGGAGATGTTGGTGAAGTGGATGAACTGTTCGAGCTCCTGTGGGAGCATGAGGCAGTGCCGATACATTCATCAATGTAACGGAGGAAGAGGTGGAGTTTAGGGCCAGTGTAAGTACAGAAGAGGGATTGTTCCACATAAAAAGAAGCAGGCATAGCTAGGGCCCATACCTCTTTGTAGTTATGTGGGACAATCCCTCTTCCGTACTGATATCCATTTCAAGGCCACCAACTCCCACAGCTACCTAAAATACACCTCCCCCACCCATCTTCCTGCAAAAATGCAATCGCCTACTCCCAATTCTTTCACCGCTGCCACATCTGCTCCCAGGGTGAGTAATTCCACACCCACACATCTCAGATGTCCTCGTTTTTCAAGGACCGCAATTTCCTCCCCTCAGTGGTTGAGAACGCCCTTGACCAAATCTCCCGCATTTCCCGCAACTCATCCCTCACACCCCCTCCCCACAATAACAACCAAATCAGAATCCCCCTTGTCCTCATGTACCACCCCACCAAACTCCGGATTTAACGCATCATCCACCGACAATTCCGCCACCTGCAATCTGACCCCACCACCAAAGACACTTTTCCCTCCCCACCCTTATCTGCTTTCTGGAGGGACCACTCTCTCCAGGACTACTTTGTCTGCTCCACACACCCCTCCAACCCCATCTCACCTGGCACTTTTCCCTGCAACCACAGGAAGTGCAATACCTGCCCCTACACCTCCACACTACCCCCATCCTAGGCCCCACGAAGGCTTTTCACATCAAGCAGATGCTCACCTGCATATCTGCTAAAGTGGTATACTACATCCGCTGTGGCCTCCTCTACATTGGGGAAACCAAGCGAAGGCTTGGGGGCCACTTTGCAGAACACCTACACCAGGTTCAAACTAAACAAGTGTACCCCCCATTGTGAAC
Organism: Stegostoma tigrinum; assembly: GCF_030684315.1. NCBI lineage: Eukaryota > Metazoa > Chordata > Chondrichthyes > Orectolobiformes > Stegostomatidae > Stegostoma > Stegostoma tigrinum. Next base: position 62,545,131 of record NC_081368.1, read on the forward strand.
CATTTCAACTCCCCCTGCCATTCTTCAGATAACATGTCCATCCTGGGCCTCCTGCAGTGCCACAATGATGCTACCCAAAGGTTGCAGGAACAGCACCTCATATTCCGCTTGGGAACCCTGCAGCCCAATGGTATCATCTCTAAAGCTGTGATGTCCCCAGGCAACAGTCAACACCAAAGCCAATTTAACAAAGCTCAGTTGATAAAGAAAATTCATAAGAAGCCCTTCTTGCATTACCAAAATCAAAGAGTATGAACTCTAGCTTTCCAATTGGGTATGGCAGGAAAGGCAAACCATATTAGCACTAAGTCAAACAAAGCATAATGTTTAAAGTTTGAATCAACTCCCTGTTATGAATTAAACGCTCTCAATAAGGACAGCAATGCAACAGCTGCTCATCGGCAATAAAGGAAAATCCAACTGGGGCACTTGGTGCCAATTGGTGCCATTGAGCTCTGCTGGAAAGTAATCACGCACAGAACGTATAACTTCAGAAAGTAGGATTAAGCTGAGTTGTGGTGCCAATTGTAGTCAAATAGCCGAGTGTCTGATCTAACACAATGTCTAAACCATGCACCTGAATTTTACAAATAACTGGTCAAAATTCTGGGCAAAACTGGCTCACAGACAGATGGATGGAACTAAGGACATTTGAAACTCTGAGTTATTTCCAATTAGGAATAATGTCAAGTAAATTTAGGCTTACCAACGTATCAGCATGGCTGGATCCTGGCTACCGAATAATTAGGAGTTGCCTCAACTTTCACTCATACTAATTTACGATAATCGTATTTTAAGGCCTCTAACAAGTTGAAAATATGCAGATGATTATTTCAAACTCCATAAATACTGAGTTAACTCTTCAAGTCAATGGCCATTCTTCAGAACTCTGATCAGGCTTCTGATGAAAAGTCACCACCTGAAATGCTCATCGATTTGCTCTTCACAATGCTGCCTAACCAGATGTGTATTTCCAGAAATTGTGATTATTTCAGATTTTCAGTGTCCACAGAATTCTGCTTTTGCAGCTAACAAGCTATTGGGTCATGAACTAATTATAAGTCTGGTTTCTAGCCCTGTCTGACACACTCAAAGTGACTGAATTAAATAATGAATTCAGAACGAATTGCGTTTGTTTAGCAACAAATTGTATAAATAGAAAAGTGAGAAGTTCTGCTCACTATCAAGTGCAGGAGAGATTTGCTATATCACTGTTCAAAATAGTTGGGATACTGTAACAATAAAATTAGATCAAATCCATGATTTCATAGAATGAATTAAATGATAAACATATTTCGCTGAATTACGCAAATTACAACATGATTTTTGATTGCGATCCATACTGATATCATCCACTTGTGATCCAATATCCATGTCGGCCCTAATCTGAAATGCTTTCATCATCCTGCTGTCTTTCAGAAATCTAACATATTCTCAAATTTTGACCAGGTTTCTGATTCTAGTATCAGCTTCACTGGCACATTACAAAGTCTTAATTCTGCCCAAAAAAATTTCTTCCATCCTTTGTTCCAAATCTTCTGAATTAATACATTCGTCCTAGGATCTTACAGGCAGTCCCCTCCGTTCTGGACTCCATTCACAAGTTGATTTATATGCAAGTTGGAACACAATGCAGGACAATGGAAAGCAATTGTCAGTAAGTACAGGAAATGTTTCGACACCAGGTCTTTAAAGTTAAACCTCTGTATGGGACTGCATCTTAAGTAAGATGTTCATTAATGAGGGATCAATGTATTGTCTTCTCCAACAACAGTAAAGAATCAGTTTTTAAAATTATTCCATTCCTTCAAATTTTTCAATTTAAAAATAAATCACTGCTTAAGCTGCAACAAAAGAAAGATACTGCAAATACCAGAAATTTGAAATAAAAACAGAATTTCTTTGGAACATTTTCTCAGTTCCAAAGTACAGTTATTCAAAATGCAAGTCATTGTATCCATTCCCATACATGTTGCGAGACATAATGGGGCAGATTTTCCATTGGCCAGACGTTCCTTATGCCAGTGTTGATGGGAATTGCACATGGGGATCCTGCAGAATGCCCACTGTAGTACATGCTGAAGGAACTGCCCAGGAAAAAAATTTACCTCTGCAGCACTTTCTGGTTTTATTGCACCATTTAGTCTTTTCTGCTGTAACCAACAGTCCTCTTTGGGTAAAGTCTTACTTTTTATTTCATTACATCAGGCAGTAAAGCTGTTTTCCTGTTATTCATTTGTGGGCTATGGTTGGCCAGCATTTATTGCCTGTCCCAAGTTTCCCTTAAAAAGGTGGCGGTGAGCTGTCTTCTTGTACTGCTGCAGTCCACCTTCTGTAGGTTTACCCAGAATACCATTAGGGAGGGAATTCCAGGATTTTGATCCAGAGACAGTGAAGGGATAGCATTATATTTCCAAGTCAGGACTGGTGAGTGGCTTGGAGGGGAACTTGAAGATTGTGGTGTTCCCACGTATCTGCTGCCGTTGTCCTTCAGATGGAAGTGGTCATGTGTTCTAAGAGTCACTTAACTCGAAATGTTAACTCTGATTTCTCTCCACAGATGATACCACACCTACTGAGCATTTCCAGCAATTTCTGTTTTTGGTTGTGGGTTTGGAAGATGGTGTCTCAGGATCTTTGGTGAATTCCTGCAGTGCATCTTGCTGCTACTGGTGGAGGGAGAAGATGCTTATGTGCAATGGTGCCAATAAAGCAGGCTCCTTTGTGCATTCTCCTTTCCCATAACTTTCTTTCTGAGGCATGAATCCAAAATTGCTGAGGTTTTATTACTGTTTAATCATTAAATCTCAACCTATATGTTCTAAAAACATAAGAAATAGGAATAGACTATATAGGTTTCAAGCACCACTATTAAATATAAACATGGTTGGCTATTTACCTCAGCTCCACACCCTTGCCCATTCCCTTTATGCCTAGAATCCCTTAAAGATCAAAACTCCTACTTTTGGGCTGAATGGCCTGTTTCCGCACAGTAGAGAATCTATGATTTTATGATATAGACAAGGACCCCCAACTCCATCTGTTCTGTAGCCTTCTGCAGTCTCTTTTTAAATAGAATTCAACTTGTTTATTCTTTCTTCCGAAGTGCAAAATTTTACATTTTTGCACATTATAGTCCTTGTGCCAAGGTTTTTTTTCCCCTTTGCTCAACGTGCCCATATCCCTCTGCATACTTTCTTTGTTATCCTTACCACTCGTCTTCCCCCTACATTTGCATCATCCACAAACTTGGCTACAGTCCATTCACCTTCTTCATGCAAGTCATTAATATAGCTGGTAAATAGTTGTGGCCCAGCGTTTATTCCTATGGCATTCCACTAGATTACCATCCTGAAATGCCTCCCTTATCCCAATTTCATTAGTTAGCCATTAAGATTACCTATTCTTACAAAATGAGAACCCCTTTCAAGGGAATCATTTTGTGCCCTTACCTAGCTGCCTAGAAAAGGAGATGGTGAATGACCTTCTCTGCAACTGAGGAACTTGCAAGATCTCTTCAGAGGTCATTGAGGAGTCATCTATAAACCAGACAAACTAAAAACAGCAAAAATCATTCTCTGGAAGATGCTAGTGAACTACTTGGATTTTAAACATAATTAGACAATTTCACTGTCACATTTTACTGGTTGGTTTTATTCTTCAAGTCAACTTTATAATTGGCATTCTTTTGGATTATTAGTCCACGTTCTCTAGATTACTAGCTCAGTGTGATAACAAGTACTCTACCTTTTCTTAATTTTGTCTCAGTAAAAGAATTTGTTTAAAAAAACAGCACTGCGTGAAACTAGGATCTCCATTTACACAGATGAACAAACTCAGGAGTTTAACATTTTGATTTATTTTAGAAACAAACTTGTGCCAAATGGCCTGATTCTGAGCAGTATGTTTGGAAGAAGAATTTTCTGAAGAGCACTTATTTACATGATTAATCTTAAAATTCTTATAAAGTGATTTGTGACAGGATCAACTTTTCAAAGAAAGGCATTTTATAGTGAACCACAGTGCAGCAAATGCACACTTGGTCTACACGGATATCTGCAGTTATTTTAAGAACAGTCAAAACATGACAGCAAATGAACTTTAAGCATAACTTCAACACAGAGAACTTGGTATCGTGACAAATGTTCCAAAAGTAATGCAGCAAAGTGAAGGGATTAAGCTGCCATTAACGCAGTGAAGGATTTTTGGAAAGGGGCAAAACTTATAAATAACTATCTGTAAGCGAAGTGAGGAACATCAATGTTGAAATTAAGCAGAAGGCTCTTCCATTTCAAGAAGCCAGTGAAATAATCCGCACTTCCAGGTTAGCTCAGTAGAGCAAGATAAAATTCAGGCACACACTCAACAGATTTCCCGAACTGAACGAGTATAAACTATTATATTTCACCCATCAATTATAAGTGCAGATGTTAAAGACTGATTTTTTTTGTGAACCTGTCATTGTAGCTTATTTGATTTTCAGAAAAGCAGGAGTCTTACATAGTTGAGTTACACAAAGGGCAAGAATTCTCTTCCAGCACTTAGATGAAGAGAATCTTTGTTTTCTTAAAAAAAAACTGAGGTTGTATGGTTTTAAGATATTCAGACATTCAACACAAACCCCAAGCATGCTGTTAATCAAGAACAGGTTAAAAAAAAATCAAAATTGCAATATAGTGCATCACTGATGCCTGATAACATCCTATTCATAAAGGACAGCTTCCTGAAATTGAATTTTATTATTTCAAGGACAGTAAATACAGAATTCACCATTCAAATGAACCACCCTATCAGGTTGCACACCATCTTAGAATCTGAGTACAGAAGTTGGTTTGGTCCATTGTATCTGGACTCAATCCTTGAAAGAGCTATCCCATAATCCTACACTTCATAGCTCTGAAATCTTTTAGAGTCATACAGACATTTAAGTCTGCAACACAGAAAAAGGCTCTTCAACCCAATGAGTCTGCACTGGTCACAACCACCCAACTATTCTAGTCTTATTTTCCAGCACTTGGCCCACAGCCTTGTATGCTTCCATCAGGAATTTATCCAATTCCTTTTGGAAAGTTACTACTGATTCTATTTCTACTGTCTTGTTTGGCAAGGGACTCCAAATTAAAATAGCTGTTGCATAAAAATGCCCCTGTCAACCTCCTGCTGGTTCTTTCAGCAAGTACTTTAAAGACATGTCTTTTTTTTAAACGAGGTAAAACTAGCATTTATGGAGCACCTTTCCTGCCACAAGGATATTTCAAAGCACCAGCCAACCAAGTGCTGTGAAATATATGTGTGTGTTTTAATCACCTATTCAGAGATGCCGTTACATATCTCTGGGGCAGGCAGGCTTTGAACTCAGGCCTCCTGGTCCAGAGGCAGAAACCACAAATACTGTGCCACAAGAAAGCCTTGTCAGGAAACCAAGCAAAATGTCTGCTTCTGTGGAAACAGCTTCAGTTAACTCTATCAAATCTATTTATGATGAGTGCTTCTCTGCTTAAGGATCTCTGCTATGAGTACAATCCCAGCTTTCCTCAGAAGTGAAAATCACTCAAGCTTTGCAGAATTCTAGGATATATTCTTCACAGTATCCAATAAGCTGCAATTCTAAAGAGCAACAGAACATATAAGTGCAACAGAAATTTACACACAATCTAATCGAGGTTTGGTAAATAACATACTAAAAGCACCTACAGCAGCAAGTGATGGGGAATACATCTTGGATCTACTCAAAAACTTAATTATTTTGAAAAGTATTTTGTGCATCTTTGTGTTTTGCCCATTAATTTGCAATTAATTCATTACTTCAGTAATTTCAAGTTTTCTTTTGCGTTCATTTGTTGGCATGTTTGAAAATGTTCTCTCTTCTTTACATTCTCATTTTCTGTCTTTTTTTTCAGGCTCTGTATCCATCCTCTCATCCCCAGTATAGCCTTGCAGTCACTGTTTTCTCTCATTAACACCTTGTGGCACATATGTCCCCCCGGACTCATTGTAGCCTCCTGTGACTCCCAACCCCATGAGCCTCAACCAAAGTCCAACTATTCCGGAGGGTAAAAAGGCAGCTCTCCCCTCCGCCTCTTCCCTAGCATTGGTGAAGAAAAGCTGTTCCCACTCATGGCTTCCTCTCGCAGCATCAGCAAATCAGTGGGTATATGTCTTGGACTTCAGCCGCCTTCACTATCTCCACTAGAGCCTTCTGCAATCCTGCATCTGACCCTCAGTCTCCCCAAGTGGCCCTCTTGCTGCCGCTTCTTATTTATCTTGCTATCCACTTGTCCTCCAACGACAGGCTGTTTCCTTCCTATGGCAGTCGATAAATCCACTAGTGAGCCTATCAGCGCCATGGAGAGGAGAAATACAACTTACTTTTGGACGATTGGCTCGTGTGGTGCAGTGATTGTGTCTCTACAACTCACTCAACCAAGCACCAGCTGCTCCAGCGGTGTGTATTCACATTGCTGAACAGGTTAATAAGAATATCTTATCGGAGAAACAGGTCTTCCCAATTTCCACCCATTTTATTTATAGGGGCATCTTTTCTTCTATTGATTACCTCATTGAGATGATCTTCTGAGTGATTTTGGTACTTATGGGATAGGTATATGTTGTGCTTGTATTTTGAACATTGATGCGGGCTGTCTACACAGCGTGACAGAGATTTGAAGCTACATTTAGACTTTCCACATGTTTGCATACAAATTAATGATAGACACGGCCATAACCTACCTTATTCAAGTCAATAAGCAGCAATGAAAGCAATTTGAGTATGAGGTCCACAAGCTATACTGTAATTTGGAGGCATAAAACAGACAGACGATTGCCTGTGTGTTCACCAGCCCTTTGTTGCAGATATTAGGTAGCTTAGCCAGCAATTCTGAAGGCTGTTCAGAAAATGTCAAAATTTATTTTCAACATTTACAGCAGCTTATGTTAAAATCATTCAAGTATTCAACAGTCAACCTTGCCAAATACTGAATGATAAATACATGATGACTCCTGTAAAAACATGCATTTGTTTTTAAAATGTCAATATAAGTAATTTATTAATATAAATAAACAAGTGTCAAGGATTACTGTGCTATTTTAAAAGCAGGTAAGTAGTCTCAGAAGTAACTCAGAATAAATAATCACATCAAAGGAATATAAAAGCAACTTAGTTTTTTTTCAACATGTCAAATATGATAACATATTCAGGCAGTAAAGAAAGAGACTTTTTACGACAGTATAGACTTGCCAGACAGGTGACTTATGTGGAGCCAAGTATAGGTGTTATGAGTAAGCTGGAGAAAATATTCTTCAATATCCTTCCTTATCCTCCAAAAACTATCATTCCCACCTTGAAAGATATAACACCATCACTGGACAGCACTTCCTAACTCAGTAGTTACATAAATTATTGCTTTCTTGATAGAATTGCAATGACTTTTGACCTAGGTGCAGCACAGCACGGAAAATTTATAATTCCTTTAAAGTGCCTCAGCATACTGTAAGACGATTTTTAAGAATCTTTGACTTTATGATTTGGTGAAAAATAGTTAAGAGTTTCAATCAATTGTAAAGGGATTGCTATAATTTTTTTGAATAAGAAATATCAGTCAAAGTGGCATAACAAACCTCAACATGGAGCACTGCAAGGAAGCACATCAACAGTTAATTTAGTGACCAGACCCAAAGGAAAGTGCAATGGTGGGGAGAGCAAACGTAGTGCTTTTACAATAATCTGTATGATGTGTGTATATGTGTGCGTAACACAGTGAAACAAGGCAGAAAGTCAAAAATGGGGTTACAGCAGAACAGTGAATTGGATGATTCTACTACTGTTGCTTCAGTTTTGCCAAAACAGGCTGGCCATGGAATGAGTTTATTAAATGGGACCAAATAAATGAGTCTCTTTGGATCTATGCCATCAAGACTGTCATGAACTTAGTTAAGAACGTTCTGTCGGACTGAATCACTAAGCTGCTCTGATCCTTTATTCAGAATTTATGTTTCTTCTCCTTCTTTATTTCAAAAGTAGATCACATCGCAATTTCTTCTTATATATTACTTTGATGTCCCAAACTATTATCCTATCTATATCCTTATGAAGTCACTTAAATCGACTTCAACCAATAATACACCCTATTTTCTGCTACCTGCAAATATGATCTTTTATCTCTTATAAGCAAGTATGGACATCCAACCTCCATCAATACATCAGTGAAGCTGTGGGGTATACGTCAATAGTTTTAACAAGCATAATCATGGAATCATAGAAGGGAACAGCAGAAGTGTCATATCTTTCACCAGCACTGTATATGGAAAATTCTGGGCATCACAGAGATACAGTATTACTAACAGAAAAGTTCTACAGATGACGACTGCTTACAGGCACCAGCAGAACATTAGGAGGATTTCCAACAGCAATACATAATCTGCGCTACAGCAGGGCATGGACTGGTCTTGGAACCCATTAACCTACATGGAACTAAGTCCAAGTAAATCTCCAAGTGAAAACTTTACGTGTAGCAGGATCAATGATTCCAACTGATCTCCAGTGGATGCCAGCTTTCAGTTTAAAAGAACCCCATTAACCATTTTATGTGTCCTTCAACCAATATCTTAATCATGCTTCCATATTTCCTTTATTTTCACATGACCTAATTTTTATATTTCTATGCAGCACATGATCAAAATATAGTTTGAAAATTCATATATACACACAACATCCTTTGCATTTACTTAATCAATACATTTAATTATTCCTGCAAAGACCATTAATTCTGTACAAATTGTAGTAGTTGTTATTAATCCATGATTTTCTAAGAGAAGTGAATGTTTTAGTTTTTGGAAGCTTACTTTAGCGAACCTTTCTTAGAATGGATGCTTGCAAGACTGATCAAAGCCTTTATTATTTATTAACATTTAAGGCGGTATGATACTAATTGTTCGATCTAGTCTCCTATTCTCAAACACTTTGCTGATGCATTCATTAACTTGTTTTGAGTTTTGTAAAATCTTTCATTACTGCCTTTTATATTTTCTAGAAATATATAGAGCTTCAGTGGTAGGGTGGCTCAGTGATTAGCACTGCTGCCTCACAGCACCAGGGACATGGGTCGATTCCAGACTCAGGTGACTGTCTGTGTGGAGTTTGAACACTTCTCCCATGTCTTCATGCATTTCCCTTGGGTGCTCCGGTTTCCTCACACAGTCCAAAGATGTGCAGGTTAGGTGGATTGGCCACGTTAAATTGCCCACAGCGTCTAGGGTGAGAAATGTCGGGATAAGGTATGGGTTTGGTCCGGGTGGTATCCTATTTGGAGGGGTGGTGTGGACTTGATGGGCCAAATGGCCTGCTTCCACACTGTAGGGATTCTATGATTCTATGAATTGGAGACATTATACTTTGGCTGGATCTTTGAAACTGCAGCTGTGCCCCCTCCACTTGCCTGTGTTTTGTCCACAGCCCTGTAAATTTTGCATCCCCAAGTAGCTCTTCACTCGCTATTAAACACCTTCCTATCTTTCTTCATGCCCAGCAACCTTAATTTAATTATTGCTGTCCTGTTATATTTTCTGCACTCTACTTTTTTCTGTTATTTGAGATTCTGTATTGCCTCTAAGTCTCAACCAGAATTTTAATCAGAAAAAACTTCAGCATAGATCAAAGGAAACTAAAATGGGTGACATGGTCTTAAACAAATGGAAAAAGATCACAACTTCTAAAGATTTGTTTCTATCAAATTCATTTAATTTTTATGATGTGAAAAACATACATTGTCTGGAAAATCTCAGTTCTTTAACAGCTCCCTTCAACATGGTAGAAACACTCTGTCACCCAACCGTATCATTTTCAGTGGCATGTGATTCATTAGTCACTCCTACATGACACTGTTCTTTAATCAATGCTGGGTGGAGCTACAAATAGAATTATGTGTCTTAGGACATAGACGAGATGGCCATTAGGCAGGAATTCCACTCTCATGATTCACATTCTTTAAAGAGTCCTTGAGCAGAAGTTGTAATATTTGATAGTACTCATTCTGCAACATCACAGAAGCAAGATTTCACTTGGATACTAGCAACAATCAAATCTTCAGAGCAAGTACATTAAAGATGAAATGGGGGGGAAAAAAAAGTTCAATAAAAGCCACACTGCAATGTAGCAGTCACAACTGAAAGCAGAAGATTTGTTACTCACTTGAGAAGACCGGTCCATAGTGATAGCAAAGTAGTATTCTCTTCTTGGATACCTGCGCTCACAGATAAACACCTGATTACATATCCGCCCTTTCTCTCCAGTTTGTTTGGTGAATAGCTTTTTCCCAATCATCCGTGAAGCAACATCTCGAACTTCCTCTGGGCTGCAAAAAAGAAATTTATGTTTTACAGAAATAGATGAGTGATAAAGTAAACTGATAAACTGATGGTTACGGATGCAAAAAAAAAGTTTGTTCTTCCCTTTCAAAACTGGAATGCAACTGTAAATATCAATGCAAAACAACATAAAACAAGTTAAGCTACATTAACAGGCAAAATCTGTAAATTTACAACACAGGCAGGTTGTTTCTGTGAATGTAGCAGATTGCTAGGGTTATTTGCTCTTATTGATTAGACACACACACTTTTTCCAAATCATAACAGGCAACACCTGATTAGATAAGGTAACATAAGGATTGAAAATTCCAGGATAAAGTTCACCTAAGTCGAAAGCTGTACTACAGTGATTCCAAAACAAATTTAAAAATCTTGTTGATTGTAAAAATGTGAGGTAAGCAAAGGAATTCTACTGTTTAGGGTGCAAAAGAGAACATGTAATTAATCTGCATTACAACAAAGTGAATGTTCGGGAGTTAAAAGTACAGGTACATGCCATCCAGAACATTTGAGCTTTCCCGCATTCAGTTTTGCAGGCTTTAAATCGCAACCCTAAAAAAAAAATTCAAATCTCGCCATGGCAACGTAATTCAATAAATCTAGCTTAGTGCCAGGATGAGTTACAATTCAACTGGTTCACCAACATCCCTCAGGAAAGTCCCCTTACCACCACCAGCCTGGATGCATGTTAAAAGATTCAATCCCAATTATGCATCAAAACACAGTTGTACAACAAACAGTTGCAATGCTCAACCTAAAAAAAAAGCCAGATTTATTCTTCAACGAATGTGGAACAGAATAAGTCTCTCTCAGCCAATCTGACCTGACAATATTCCTTATCCAAATCTGGGAAAAAAACAGCCCAACTGAACAGCTGGCTTCAAACAAACAAGATTTGGAATACTGGGCTATGTAAATAAGATGACTATCAGCCTATCAGACTTTCAACATCACAACGGTATACAAGATCTTGAGTTATGAATGCAGATCAAATAATTTCAAGGAAATTACTACTGACCACTAAAATAACTCCATAAAGGACAGTTTCCCATCACCATAGGGCATGGTACATGATACTGACACAGCTAGCTTACAGCCAGCTCTCAAGAATGAACAGAAGCCCTGACACTCCTGTTTACATCAGTCAGCCAGGACTCCCTGATTGGGGCTGTTAATCTGGTCCAATGAGGGAACTCATTTTCTGAGGTCCACCTGGTTGACCTCACTCCAGTCACTACATCCCTTCCCCTCTACATCTTGGGACGTAGTCTCATTCGTTTTCTTGGAGCTTCTCCTGGGAAGTTTTTGTACCAGGTCCAGCTCCTCCAACTCTGCCTTGGATACTGATGGCATGTACCGGACCATAGCCCAACTCTTGCATCTACAGCATTTCGGAAGAAATTCATCATCTTCTTCAGGTGGTAATGGCATCCAGGCTGCGACATCTGTCATACAGCATCTTGTCATTAGACTTTTCTTCGACACTAGGCGAAGGGGGAGAACCCAAGGGTTCGGACAGCCTCACTGGATATTCTGAGGGGCTGGGCGTGTTTTGCTCCTGCTTTGTTTGTGAGGCTGCAGCTTTGATGTGGTCCATATGCTTGTTCATGACTGCCTCTCCAAACCAAATTTTGTATGTCATCGGACCTGAGCTTGCATTGACTATGCCTGTCACCCATGCAGGGCCATTCCTGTAGTTTCACCCCTGAAGTGAACTCTCTCTCTCGCTTATAGGAGTGTGGTGTCCAACATTCCTGATGCCATCTTACCCTTCCTTCAGGTCCAGGAATTTAAGGTTTAACCTGGTGCAGAGTTGTCTCCCCATCAATAACTCTGCTGGCGCTGTCCCTGTGGTTGTGTAAGGGGCTGTTCTACAATCAAACAGGAACTGGGATAGATTGGTATTGAGCAAAGCTGTTGGCTGTTTCTTTAAGCCTGCATTCAAACGTTTGGACTGCTCTTTTCAGGAGACCATTAGACGAAGGATGGTATGGATCTGTCTTTACACGTCAAATGCCATCTGACTTTAGGAAATAGTTGAATTCCCTGCTGGTAAATGATGGCTCATTGTCTGAGATCAACACTTTTGGAAGTCTATGTATAGAAAAAGATGTTCACAGTTTTTCAAACATCATTCACATGCCTGACAAATGCACTCTATGCAAGTCCAGCCACTTTGAATGAGTGCCCACAATGACTATGAACATAGAGCCCGCTAAAGGGCATTGTCAACAATGTAACTGAATCCAGCGTTTACCTGGCCATTCCCACATATGCTGGTGTTAAATTTTGTCATTGTTGACATTCTGGCCAGTGCCTCACCCACAAAGCTACATCAGAATCCAATCCTAGCCACCAGACAACTTCTCGCCAACATCTTCGTTTTGGAAGTCTCTGGATGACCCTGGCGGAGTTTAGTCAGTGTCTGGTGGCAACCTTTGCTTGAGACAAGCACTCTTGCTTCCCATAATAATATGCCGTCCTCTACGGTGATTTGGTCTCATTGGGTCCACAAACGTTTCAATTCTGGTTGTGACAGCCCCTTGTTCCCCCTACCACCACCACCAGTTGTTTTAGTTTTTCCAGGACAGAATCTTTTCATGTTCACAGTCTGGTAATGTCAGCAGTGACCAGAAGGGTGCCCAGAAAGTTTAAAATCAGAACAAACTCTTCTAGTGGTGGCATCACTTGTGGTGCATCTGCCAGCAGGAGGTAGCTCAAGTCATCCGCATTTTTTAATGACAAAGCTATAGTGCCTGCCTGAAGTCCAATTGGGTTTCAGCTAGTAGGCATTTTTGCATGGTCACATCATTAATCGTACTTACCATAAGGTCACTCAGCATTTCAGTGAAGTTAAACGAAAATCATATGCCTCCTTGTCAAAAATCTCACTGTGGATTCCCCTGTCCCACCAGCCTGCTCCTGATGCTTATCCATCCAAACATTTCCTATCCATGTACCCATCCAAATGTCTTTTCAAATGTTGTAATTGTACCCACATCCACCACTTCATCAGGGAGTTCATTCCACATGCAAACGACCCATTGTGTAAAATGTTTGCCTCTTCAGTCTTTTTGAAAACTCTCTCCTCTCACCTTAAAAATGTATCCCCAGTCTTGAAATTTCCCATCTTAGGGAAAAGACAACTACTATCAACTTTATCTATAGCTCTCATTATTCATAAACTTCTATCAGGTCATGTCTCAACCTCCTACGCTCCAGTGAAAAATGCCTCAGCCTATCTAGCCTTTCTTTACGACTTAAACATTTCATACCTGCAACATTCTGGTAAATCTCTTCTGAACCCTCTCCAGCTTGTTAATATCCTTCATAAAACTGGGCTTTTCGTCTGCCCAAATATCATTTACCCAGAAAAAACTGCATTTTTTAACATGCTGAGCCCCCAGTCTTCAATGCTAGGATCAAACAAGTCAAGCTTCCTTAACAGCGGCATGATGCCAGAAAGATGACTATTGCAAACAAATTTCTTCAGGAATGTTTTTCTCTCACCGAAATACTCCACAAAGGCTGGTAACCAGTTGCCAAGTCACCTTTCATTTGCATTAGCATAGTACATGACACTGACCTGACTAGCTCAGAGTTGGCTGATAAAATGAAAATGACCTCTGACACTCCTGTTTATATCTGTCAGCCAGGGCTCCCTGATGGGACCAGATTAACATCCCAGTCAGGGAACTCACTCTATGAACCTGACCTCATTCCAATCACTACAACCATCATAATAATCGCCACTTAATTAACACTCATGCATGTGGATCAACACTCTGAAGTAGTACCGAATATTGGTGCACAGAGCAGGACATGCGGGGACACATCGTAGAATGGAAGAATCCCTACACTGCGAAAAACAGCCTGTTCAGCTCATCTAGTCTGCACTGATTATGAACCCTGTCATTAAAAACTTTACACAGGAAACTATTAAAATACCAATATCATAGCTGCATAGAATCATTATGGCACAGAAGTCAGCAATTTCGTACAACTCTAAACTGAAATGTTTCAACTGTGGGCCCATTTTGAGGCCTGAAGTCACCTTAAGCTTGGGGCTTAAGGAGGGAGTAGAGAGTGGGTAGCTGGGGGGAGGCGGGGGAGAACAAAGGGCTCTCAGCGGAGCTGCAAGAATAGCAAAAGGGGTATGCCTGTTATAGTTGTGGTGGGGGCAGGGGGGGAAAAAGTTAAGTAAAAACCACCTACTTTTTCACTAGATTTTTCAGGACAGGAATTGGGCCTCAAAGTTCAGTCCATTAGGCCACATCCACTATTTAACAATGTTCTGATTTAACACCTCATAGGTTTTAGCACTTAATCAAAACTCAGTGCAGGTACCGTTGCTCGGTAGTGATTGCCTGACAATTTCAGGTCACAACCCCACTGGCAAAATACAAGTTTAGCACTAAAATTTAAACAAACACAACAGAATTCTCATTCTACACACCAATTCACCTTTCTTATCACTACAAAGAAGATACCCTGATCATTGAGTAACAAACAATTACAGGAACGAAACAGATTCAGTAATCCTACAACCAATATATTTTGCACATAGCAATTTTACTCCAACTATTGTAAATACAAAATAAACTTTAATAATCATTATTTACATGTAGCAACTTGCATTCCCATTCAACAGATTTTGCCGACTATTTTAAAAATCAAGTTTTAGAAAAACTTGTTAGAAATTTCTCTGTACTAGTTTAACCACTAAGGGTCCTACACAATAGTACAGAATTTTAGTATTGGAGAATTAGGATAATACTGAAGAAATGCTGTATCGCAGTGTACTAATTGATAGTAGAGACAATTTTTAAAGTTTCAATTCTTTTCACTGTTCGGCAATTTTAAAATTTTAAAACATACAAAACAGACAATAAAGTAACCTGTCAGTCCAAGTTAATTCACAAATTAAACTGCTGCTGTGGCAGCTTTAGAATGTAATTTCTGTTTAAAACTGGAAGTAAAAAACTAGTTTCAGTAAATGTGATCAAGAACAGTTTGGATTGTCATAAAACACACTGAATCATAAATATTCTTTAGTGAAGGAAACCTGCCATCCTTACCTGGTCTCACCAATAGTCCCAACTCAATATAGGGCTGCCCTTTGAAATGAACAAAAGTGTATTAAATAACTAATCGCCTTGACCTCAACATACGAACAGCAACAATGCAAGGTAACAACTGACCGTCACTGCCTTCTCTGAGCAGCTAGGTGGTAAGTGCTAACACGGGTACCAAATTATTAAAACATTCTGGTTTACTTGACTAGCACTTGTCATTAAAAAATAACTGAGAGGGTTTTGCAAATCAAAGGCGATTATTACAATGACATACACCTCATGAGGAAACACAAGCTTTTCGTAAATCAAAAATGGGCGAGTCAAAGAAATGAATATTACAGGACATGACTAAAAACCCAGACAAAAATTTGGTCATAAAAATGATAAAAGGAGTTCAATGAAATTGAGATTTAAGGAGGGGACCCGAAAGCTAAGAGCTCAGGCAGTTCATGGAAAGAAAATGGAGGGTACACACAACTAGTCACAATCAGTGGAGCAGTGTTCTTGGAGGGCTGTCAGGCCTTCCACAAGCAGCAGCAAATATGTGATCTGAACTGCAGTAGCGAGTAGCATGTTTCATTAGTGATAAACCTCCACTGCTATTCAATAGCACAGACTGCTAGTAATTGTGTACAGTAAATGAATACCATTCAATTGTAGGTATTTATAATATTCAACCCAGTGGAATAATCACATATTACAGCTGTCTAAACATTCATCAGCAACTGGTGGAAGTAACTTCTTTAAATTTACAAAAGCAAAGTACTGTGGATTTTGGAAATCAGAAATGAAAACAGAAAACACTGAAAATGCTCAGTAGATCAGACAGCTTCTGTGAATGCAGAAACTGCATTATCCTTCCATGTTGATGACCATTCATCTAAACTCTTGAATCAACTGTCACCATCTCTTCCAGCAATACCATGTTTGAGAAAGCTCTACATTTCTCTCCAACAGGATTTTCCTGTATCCCTTTCACATTCTTAAGAATTAATTTTGCAAATCTTTAAATCACAATGTACCATCCTGGGCAGCGTTTAAATTTCAAATGCCCAACAGTTCAGTTGCTCTTCATCCACTGCTGCACAAAGTCGAACACATCTCTACCTTCAATCTGCACAGTGTTTGGTATTACAGTCCCTTTAACATGTCTAGGGTGTATGTGGGTGAGATAAGGGGGTGGGGTGGACAGTGACCGAGGAGAAATTCAGAGTAGGTTCTCATGTTGCTAATATCAGCACTGACAGAGACGACACACAAGCAGGTGTCAATTCTGGACAGCATAAGGCTCAATGATGATTCCATCCACCAAGACAACTGCCAATGCCACTGTATCTAGAATTATGCATAAGAAATGGGAAAAGCATAAGTCACCACCTTCAAATGGGTGGCAAAATTTTAAGTCAATTAAAGAAAAACTGGCATTTTGCCTATGATAAAACAAATTCTCCGGCATTTGAACAATAGTAGTTGCAAATAAAAATGCAAGGACTCAACACTGCTTTGTTTAAGAAAGCAAACAATTATAATATGGCTTTCTCCTCATGCACTAGCTCAAACAGAAACTTACCATCATCTCGCATTTTCACAGGAAAATTAAGAATTAATTCAAGACATCCGGGTCATTATTCATGGTGGATTGTGTTTCCATAACTAAGACAATCAGAGAACTAAGGAATCACAGAATCACTCCTATATCCTTCTTTCCCCATAGCTCTGGAAACTTTCTCTTCAGATAATCATTCAGATTCCTTTTCAAAATCTTGATTGAGTCTGCCTTCTCCAAATTCTCAAACATCACATTCCAGATCCCAAGAAATTTACTGCCTAGAAAAGTGTTTACTTATGACACCATTACTTCATTTGCCAATCACCTTGGTCCGTGTACCAATGGGAGGTTTCTCACTCTCTACTCTGTTCAGATGCCTCATGATTTTGAGCAATTCTCTCAGATTTCAACTTCCCTCACCAATGAGAACAGCCCCAGGTTCACATAATTAGTCATTCATGTAACTTAAGTTCTACAACAGTGGAATCACACTCTCAAATTGTTGGGGCACCATCTCTAATTTCTTCATGTTCTTCCAACAGTGTAGTGCTCAGCATTGGGCATAACGTGCCAAGTGAGGCCAAATCAGTTTTTTGTACAAGTTTATCGAAACTTCCTTACTTTTATATTCAGTGCCCCTTCTAGGAAACCTCTGTATACCTTATGCCACATTAATCGTTCTCTCAACCTGCCCTGTAACCTTCAAATTTTTTCAAGAGACCAGCAGAATAGGTGGGGTGAGCCCAGGTGTCGTCTGCTCCTGCTGGCTCGCTTTCTCTTTTTATCTTCTTCTTCCTTTGGCTGGTTTTTTTCTTGTTTTCTTTTCTTTGGTCTAGAGAGTGGTGGGTGAAGGAGGCCTCCAGTGTTGGTGGCAGCAGGATGAGACAAGTATGGTTCCGTATCAGCCCAGGGCCTCCTGGCGATTGGGGAGCATGTTCAGGGCTGACTCCACCAGCCCAGATCCAGAGGCGAAGCTGAGGTTCTGGTCCACGGTGGGGCCCGGGTGCCTGAAGGAGGAGAAGTGGCGGTATTGGCACAGCATGGCGGTCTCCCAGTGTGGCAGACTTGTCCCAGCATGGCAGTCTTGTCCTGGACTGGAGGTCTTCTTCATTTTTGGCTTGCACACGTTCCAATCACCTGACAGTTGGTCTCGTTCAGGAATAGCAATCTTGGCGCGACGTGGCTTTGACGGAGGCTTCCGGTCCGTTCTTCAAGTGGCCCGGCATAGCGGGCTCATCCCAGCTGCATCTTCAGCATGTGCCATCATTCCATAATCGGCTTTCCCCTAGCCTAGGAGCCTTTAAGTGAACTGTGATAAGCTTTGCCTTAATTTTACTTTTTGTCAGTAATATGTATGAGATTTGTCATTGATGTAGGTGCCGCGGTGGGGCAACGTATAAAGCCTTGCACCGTACTTTTCATATAGAAGTGCATGTGACAACAAATCTCTGTTCTATTCATTGTCTTGTGTGCATATACTCACACGTCTTTCTGTCTCTGCATCCCTTTTAGAGTTGTGCTCTTTATATTGCCTCTCCTTGGTCTTCCTACAAATATAAACCTATTTATACTTCTCTGCTTCAGATTTCACTTGCCGCTTCTCTGCTCATTTCACCAATCCAAGCACTAGTTAACTCATTCACAAGAAACAAATAAGGACCCAAATACAAGAAATTCTTGGGTGAAAGGAAGGACCATTTTTGAGTTGCTTAACCCCAAAAAAAAATTGACGAGGCGACAAACCTATGTACATGTTTAAAACATGTGCAAAAGCGCAAATAAATAGAAAATGCTATTTAAATTTCTCAAGACGCTCTTGGCTGATTAGGTTTCAACTGGAGACCAGGTTGGTTAGTAGTGTCCTACATCATCAGCCATGAAAATAGAAGATATCTAAGAGCCCTGTGATCTGATGGGTTTCTTCCCTGTTTGTATTATCACTGGGTCCTTGATCTTTCAACAGACTGGGAAAGAAAGCCAGCCATCTCCAGTTCCAGTTCAAAATCCATCTCCTCTGCTCCATCCAAAAGCAGGTCCTTGAAACTGCCAGATCTGCTGACAGTTCTTACTTTTCAAGGTGGATAAAAAAAAGCCTGTGATTAAACATCCAACACATGAATTTCTTATAAAAATGAAAATCCAAAAGGATATACTGGTATATTTCATGCCCGACTAGTTACAGGCTCTTTTGATTAAAATGTTCAATTTTAGACAGAATGGCTGTTTATTGATTGTCTCATGGAGCTTGGCTCAACCTCCAGTTAAGTGATATTTGCAGCTAATTGACTCGTGGCTAGTCTTATGTAATTTTTACTCAGCTATTAAAATCAAATGATGAAATTCAAAAATCAACGTTTCATATTTTATCATAATTGTGGGAGTTTCTTTCTTGTCTTTTTCCGTAACCAACCTATGACTTATAATACTATGATCATTATTTGTTAAATGTTTCTTCACTGACTGTTTATCCGCTAACCCACTTCTGGCAAAGCATCGTTCCTCATAGTACTGCCTGGAAAATTTTCTAAAACACATTCTAGAAACTCCAGCCCTTTTCTTCCTGCACAATATTACTATCCCAAACTTTATTAAGATAATTAAACTTCCCTATTATTATAAATACGCTTTAATTGTTACACTTAAGATTCACAGAGTCATACAGAATGGAGACAGATCCTTCAGTCCAAATCATCCGTGACGACCAGACATCCCCATACGACCTAGCCCCATTTGCCTGCATTTGACCCATATTCCTCCAAACCCTTTCCATTTATGTATCGACCAAGTTGCCTTTTAAATTTTGTAACTGTACCTGCCCCCACCACTTCCTCTGCTAGCTCATTCGATACGCACACCACCCTCTGCATAGAAAGGTTACTCCTCAGGGCCTTTTTAAACCTTTCCCCTCTCACCATAAACCTATATCCTCTAGTTTCGGACTCACCTATGCTGGCAAAAAGACCATGGCTATTCACTCAATTCAGACTTTGATCAGACAGATTTTGTCCTTGATCCATCTGGGACATCCTCTCTTTCTCTCTCTCCAGTACTGTAACATAGGCATTTGTCAATAGTTCTTTCTTTGCTTCTTTATCCTTCCTGAATGACTTGCATTCTTGAATATTTAATAACCAGTGCTGCCCTTTCTTGAACCAAGTTTCTGTCATTGCTTGAGCACATTTCCATGCAACCAACTGTACTTGCAACCTACATTTCCACATTGCTATCAGTGCGTGCAGCTCACCAATCTAATTCACCATTTACTATGCATTCACTTACATTCACAGGAACCCTAATTTAGAACTCTTTACATTCGTTCCTACTCTGATCCCACCTTATGCTTACTACTTCCTACTGTAGTTCACTCTGCAGTCTGAAATTCTCTGTGCACTTTTGTTTATCTCTCTAATATTAATTTCCTGGATCTCTCACACCTGCTAACTTAAATCTTCCCAAATAGCATTAGCAATTCACACACTCATGTGGTCTATCTCCCTACTTCTACAGTCACTTAAGAATAGTACTTAAAATAATTTGGAGATTATTGCCTGTGAAGTCCTCCTTCTTAATATCCTTGCTATCTCACTAAACTCTACGTGAAGGATCACATCTCTCTTTATTGAAACCAAAATGGAGCATGATGGCTAAACGTACATCTTCCACCTCAGAGTACTCTGCAGTCAATGAGTGACAACCTTGACACTGGAAATAATGACAGCCGAGCATCCATGTTAGATGCAGATATGCAATCTTAAAAAAACTCAGCTGTTCTCCCAACTATCAAATTATCTTTTCCAATTTTTCTTCTGCCTCACTGTACAAATGAGTCAGCAATATTGCCATGGACCAGGCTCTTGTTGCAATATCACGATGAACTTCACTCTAAATGTTATTCAAAGTTAAATACAAGAAAGTAAGATACACTCTGGAGATTCCGATACTGCCTACTTGATTATTACAGACTATCTGCTTCTTTGTCTCATTTGCCCTACGGTAGTGAGGTAACTGCATTCATAAAAGTGTTATTCACAAATCTCTCAATGTCATGGTCATGCCAAAGTGTTGCCTGGGTCAGCCCAAGTTGAGAGCTCAAGCTGTGGCAGTTGATAATACTAGTTGCCATAACAGTTAGCCAGGGCATGAGCAGTATTCTGGAGTTCCCAATCAAACAGGGTGTGCAATACTTGGATCTAAGCTTCCCTATCATTCCCGTATTTATTAAACAATAGCTTTAATAAATAGTCACCGACTACTCAACGAGTTTCTTCTCCATGGTTTTATTTAACTCCAGAACCTAAAGCCCTCAAGGTTATAATTTATGGAAAAAACACAGATGTTTGTTCCAATACCACCATTACTTAAATTCAACTTTAACCTAGATCAGATCAATTCAGCACGATTTCAACTACAAAAATATTCAGATCAATGTTAGTCTGCAATTTTTACATGAATAAAAGGCTTTAAGCTCTAGGAAATACAAACTAAATCAAAATCTTACAGCACAATCACCTTTTGTTTACCTATGTTCTTTTGATTGTGAATCAAGAAATAGCTACAACACAGAAGGTGGTTATGTTCGTGCCAGCTCCATGCAACAGCAGCTCAGACAGACAGTCCTACTTCCCTGCTTTTCCTCATGATTGTGCAAATTTTCTGTTTTCATCATACACTCAGGCGATGCATTATAGATGTTAACTGGTCACTGTATAAAAATGATGTTCATCATGCCATTGCCATCTCTTTTAATAAGCTCCATCAGTGTCCTCTGCGACACGGCAGCCTAGCCTGGCAGCAGAGTCAGGCACTCCTGGGTGGGGTACGCCCAGAGTGGAAACTCTAGGCATTAGCAAGGCGGCAGCTCCAGGACAGCCAGGAACACCTGCATGTGGTCGTCCTGCAGCAGGGACTCCTGGTGGCAGCGGTGGTAGGCCTGGAGCCAGGGTCTCCGGGTTATCAGCAAGGCGACAGCAACAGTTCCTGGTTATGGTAAGATAATAAAATGTGAGGCTGGATGAACACAGCAGGCCAAGCAGCATCTCAGGAGCACAAAAGCTGACGTTTCGGGCCTACACCCTTCATCAGAGAGGGGGATGGGGAGAGGGAACTGGAATAAATAGGGAGAGGGGGAGGCGGACCGAAGATGGAGAGTAAAGAAGATAGGTGGAGAGAGTGTAGGTGGGGAGGTAGGGAGGGGATAGGTCAGTCCAGGGAAGACGGACAGGTCAAGGAGGTGGGATGAGGTTAGTAGGTAGCTGGGGGTGCGGCTTGGGGTGGGAGGAAGGGATGGGTGAGAGCCCGAAACGTCAGCTTTTGTGCTCCTGAGATGCTGCTTGGCCTGCTGTGTTCATCCAGCCTCACATTTTATTATCTTGGAATTCTCCAGCATCTGCAGTTCCCATTATCCCTGGTTATGGTAAACCTGGAGCTGGGTACTTCTGGTTGGTGGGATGAATGTGGGTCTAGCACGGGGCCCAGCGTTGGTAGCAGTAACAAGGCGGGCCCGGCGGCAAAGAGTTGGAGCCTGAAGAGGGGCATATCTGACAATGATGGGTCCAGCATAGATGCTGGTGGAAGAGAGATGGTGGCGCAGGTGTTGATGGTGAGTCGGCTCAGGGCTCAGAGCGGAGGCAGTGGACCCTCTTTGGTCTCTTTGAGCTGTGTCTTTTTACTCAAACTATTCAAAACGGCACCGGACTGTGGTGACAGTTGAAGCATTTCACTGTATTTTATTGCAGTATTCACTGTCAAATACAAGTGACAATAAATCAGCAGTCATATTATTCCTCTTCTCGAGAAACCTCAAATTTAGTTTCTTTACTCTTGCATGGAATATGGGGACAAAACTGGCATTTGTTTCCCAATCCTAACTGTCCTTGAACTGAGTGGCTTGTGTTGATGTCCAAAAACTATCTGTGTGGTTTTTGGCGAAAGTACATTTTGAAACTTCCCACCGGTGAAATAGTAAAGTTAAAAGTAACATTTTGTTATGACTCGTAAAATCGCACAAATTACAAATAATAACTTAAGTGCCCAGTAATTATCCATTAAAAGTCCTGTAGGATCAGACATGTTGCAGGGAATATTCAACCTCACACATGAGAGGTTCACATGGCTTGCATTGTGAAACTATTACCGTACTAATTTTATCTGAGAAGAGGTCATAATAAATTCCACAACTGTGGGCCATGTTGCTCATTGTTTATACAGTAAATGGCTTATTCAATCTCTATTCTGGATCAAATTAATTAATACATATTATAACATTAAATAAATTGCAAAGCTCACTTCCGTTAAGAGATTCAGATGCATCAAATCATTATAGAACCATTCTTCTACACCACACTGTAAACGCTTTGCTTTTCTCTCTGACAGGACTTCCATTTTAATCCTTTGACTTGTTCATCTTCATTGCTTTCTAATTCCCTCCTCGTGTTGGACAAAACACACAGCCACATTTCCTTCCTCAGTGTCTGTCTCTGGATCTGGCTCTGTCTCACCCTGCACAGATTCCAATTAAAGTTCCATCCTTCATGTTTCAAACCCATCCGAGATATTTCAATGTTCCTCAGAAAGCTGTTTCCACTGCATCCTGAGATCTAACTCACTGCTATGTACCAACACAGGCACACACTCAACCTCTCCCTCCACCAGCACTGCTTCACAATATATCAAAGTTATACCAGTCCTCAGTTCCATTTAATTTAGTCTCATTTAATGCTTCATCAAGAAACTTTTTCTCTTCCTTTCAGGTATTAAGGAATGCAAACTCCAAACACTCAAGGGTATTGGTACTTCTCAGGATTCTTCTTCCCCTCACTTTCTCGCCATTCGATCCCTTCATCTAATTCCACTTCTTGTCACATATTCACCATGCCCTCTGACTTTTCTCTGTAATGCTAAACAACCCGTTCCCAGCAAAGAACTTAGCTTCATCCCTCTACACCCCTACTTCAATGAATTTTGAGCAAGACACGACACCAAAATTTTCTTTCACGCTCTTCGCCTCGGTGCCCTCTTCTTTGGACGATGATACTCTCCCACCGCACAGGCACTTTACCAATAAACCCCTCCATCTTGACCCCATCATCTGGACTTTTACCTGTACTTAATCTCTTCAGTGAGAACTGCCATCACAGCATTGGTTGCTTTAATTTCTCTGTTCCCCTCATCTACTCTAAGCTGTCTCAGAGAATCATAAATTCATACAGCACCGAAACAGAGCCTTCGGTCCAATCCATCCATACTATACAAGTTTCCCAAACTAAACTACTTCCATGTGCCTGGGTTTGGCTCATAGCCTTCTAAACCTTTCCTATTCCCGAACTTGCTTCACTCCATTCCTCAGGTTGCACCCTAAGCTTGTTATCAAACTTGACAAAAAGCACAGTGCAGTTGTTGTATAGCTGAGCCTTTTGGAAGTTTCCAGGTTTAGGGGAAATGCCCAACAAAATTTTCAATTTTCCAGGCAATTTTTTTGGAGAATGCTAGAAAGGGGATTTCACAGGATCCCCAGATATAACTCTCATCTGTGCTTCAGAAATGATTATCTGGCCTTTATTTCCAAATCACCTTGATCAGAGATGTTATTACATAGCTCTGGAGCAGGTGGGACTTGAATCAGGGCCTCCAGGTCCAGGGGTAGGGACGATGTCACAGTGTAACAGAAAACTGGGCTATGAAACTTACATCATTCTTAAAGGGTTAACTAAGATTGTTTCTGCACCTATGCTTTCCCTTAGCTCTCAGGCTAAGTCATTTATGATTAAGGTGAGAAATAATTTTTTCATTTAGAGACTAGCAAGTCTTTGGGATTCTCTAAGGGCTGTGGAAACTCAGTCATTGAGCAGGTTTAAGACAGAAGTCCAAATACTACTGATATCAAGGGATATGGCGATAGAGAGGGGAAGATTGTCTTTACTGAGATAATCAGTCACAAACTGAAATAGCAGAGCAGGCTTGAGAAACTGAATGGCCTACTTCTACTATGATGCTCGTGGCCTTTTACTCGGTTTCTGAGACATCCTGAAAGTTTGTCCACTTCAGAGTTGAATTTGTTCTATGAAGCCCCATATTTGCACCATGAAAATGCATCTAATCAGCACTTTAGTGGTAACACTGAAGATCTCTGATTCAGTACTTCTAGACAAATTCAAAATTAACTGCAGAAGCAATCATCGGTTTTTCAGAAGAGTGCATGATACAAGTTTTTGTTCAGATGTGTTAAGTCACAACTCTGGAGTAGGTTGGAACACGAGCTTTCTGGCCCAGAGGGAGGGACACTGTCAGTGCACTACAAGAGCCCAATTCCCTGAGATATGGATATCTTCTAATCAACCTGTTTGGAGATGTCATTGTTCAATTCTGAAGCAGATGAGACTTGAACCTGAGGCTCCTGGCTCAGAAGCAGGTATGCTTACACTGCTCTACAACAGCCCCTAACACAATATAATAGTAAAGATTCTGCAGGCAAAACTATTAGCCCATGCTTTAAGGATTCTTGAGACACCATAGTAGTGTCAGTACCTGTAAATCAGGAGGTTCTGGTTCAAATCCCACCTTCTCCAGATGTACAACTGAACAGGATGATTAGAAATATCTTTAGCTCATGTCCTTTGGGGCTCTTGTGATACAGTGGTAGTGTCTAAACTTCTGAAACAGGAGGTCTGGTTTGAAGTTCTTCGAGCTCCAGAGGTGTGGAACGATATCTCTGAACAAGATGGTTAGAAAATATCTTTAGTCCATGTTTCCGCCTTAAACTGTCAGTCACAGCCCAACAACAAAATAACATTACACTGAAAGACAGCATCCTGGGTCTGATTATATCCTCAGCTAACTACCTAAAATCAATGGACCAGATTCAAATAATCTTAAATAAAAACAGAAATTGAATTTGATACGCCAAAACATTTATGCATTGCGTCCACCATGTGCTCAATTGCCAATGTAATGATGCCAGGGTAAAACCGCAGCAACTCAAAAAGTAACAGTTCAGCATTACTTTAGCAACTGACATGCCTCACCAGGGTGGCCCACTGAAAATCAAGCGCTACTCTTCCCAAAGTTGTCACAAAAGTTAAAGATTTCAAAGCAGTACACAAATTTCCCCAATTTACCCATCTTCCTGACACAATTGATAGAAACCGCAGTATTGTTTCAAGTAAATCATTATAAACCATCCAATTAAAAGCTCTGGCGCCCTGATAAAGGTCCCCTCTACTCATGCAGGCAAACACACACATCTAAAACATCAGATGGAAAAGTTGGGAGGGCAAATCATAGGTATACCTCTATAGGTACTGTCACCTGCATGCAGGAGGTGCAGAGTGATTGGTTCACAACGTATCAAAGCCTTCGACGGAAGTAAAAAACATCAGCTTACAAGAATTGGTGAGGGAAAATAATTCTTCAGGCTTTAGGTGTCCTTTTTACTAAGTAGAAAGAAAATCGTCTTCCTTCCTGGAGGACTGATGGCTTCTGCTATCTCATTCACACCAAGAAACTGCTCAGGTACCTTGGAGCCAGTCACCCAGTTGTTGGCAGGCAGGCTTTTTCCATCGACAATTGGTCATCACACCACAAACCAATCAGTTACTCACTGCCAGCTCTCAGTCTGTAGACACTTCCTAATGCCAGCTTATCTGCAACAAAATCTCTTCTATTGGTTGAGCAAACAAGTGTAGTAACATTTACCATGAGTTGACAACCAGCTTTTAAAAAGCTTGGTGATACTTTTCTCATCCTTGGTTCCTAAAACTGTCATTCTCTCTTTCAATCCATAATCAAAGACACAAGAAAAAAATACGTTCTTTATCTAACACAAATTTTAGAATGCACCAAGATTACGTTTTCTGTCTTGGCAAAGTCTTTGAAAAGCTATCAGAGAATAGGATTACATATGCCGTTATGTTGCTCTTGATGAGGGCAATTCTAGTAGTTCTGACTGTGGACGCATTTGAAACTACACAATTGACAGCGTACAAACAGAAAGTTCACCACATCTCTAAAGTGACACTGATTTGTCAAGGATAATATTTTCTGATCACAGAGGGAAGCTGAAATCACTCCACAGAAGATGTCCTATTAATAGGCACAGATCCGGCTCTCAGAGTGAACAGGTACTCTGACGCTCCATTTTATATCTGTCAGACGGGGCTGCCTCATTAGATCAGATTAACAGCCCCAATCAGGCAACTCATACTCTAAGATCCACCTGGCTGACCTCGTTACAGTCACTACATCCCTCTTCCTGAGTCTAAGGATATAGGCTGGTTCTTTGTTTTTAGTAACTCTTCATGGGGTGTTTTAGCACTGAATTAGGTTCCTCCAATTCTCCCTCTGATGCAGACGGTGTGGAACACAGAGTAGGTTGCCTCTTGCACACGGAGCGTCTTGGAAGAAATCCATCCTCCTATTCAGGCAGTAAAGGCATTGAGGCAGTGACATCCACTGCGTCCATCTCAGATCCCACAGTATCTTCAACAATTGACAGTGAGGGAGAACCCCCAAGTTCTGGAAAAGTTGGAAAGGCAGTCAAGGAACTGGGCACATTTTGCTCCTGCACCATTTGCAAGTTTGCAACTTTCATATGGTCCATGTGCTTGTTCAGGACCACTGCACCTACTAGAAGTTGATACGTCACTGAGCCTGACATCACATCAACCATGCCTCTTACCCATACAGGGCCATTCCCACAGTTCCTACACCAAACTGTGTCCCCTGAAGTAAACTCTCTCTCTCACTTCGTGGAATCTCACATCTGGCACTGGTGTTTCTGATGTCATTTCATCTTTCTTGACAGGTTTGGGAAATCAGATTTAACTTGGTGTGGAGATTTCTCCCCATTATCAAGTCTGCTGGAGCTATGCTGTAGTTGCACGAAGGGTGGTCTTATAATCAAATAGCAACTGGGACAGTTTGGTATCTAATGAAGCTGTAGGCTGTTTCTTTAAGCCTGCCTTTAAATTTTGGACTGCTGTTTCTGTCAGACCACTGGATAATGGATGGTATGGAGCTGTCCTTATATGTCGAATACCATTTTAACTTTAGGAAATACTCAAATTCCCTGCTGGTAAACCACGGCCCATTACCTGTGACCAACACTTCCATGAGTCTTTGTAGTGCGAAGATGTGTGCAGTTTTCTATCATCATCCCCATGTTTGATGAATGAGCTCTATGCATGCCCAATGAATCTGAGTAGGTTTTCACAATGACTAAGAACATGAAGCCCATGAAAGGACCTGCATAGTGAATGTGTACCTGATAAGGGGTTTATCCAGGCATTCCCACAAATGTGGGGAAGCTCCTAGCAGTAACATTTGTCCTTGTTGGCCCTCTGGGCATTACCCCACAAATGCAGGTTATGTGGAGGTCAGCCAGTATCTGGCAGCGACCTGTGTTTGGGACAATCACTCTCATATTCATAATGAGACACCATCCTCTAGTGTGATCTGGTCTCTCTGGGTGAAAAAGGATTTTAATTCTCGTTGTGACAATCCTTTGGTCTCCCTCATCACCAGCTATTTCATTTTGCCAGGGCCATATCTTTCTGCGTCTAAACACTGATGCTATTAGCTGGAATTGCCACTATGTTCAGAAGGTTTAAAACCACTACAAACTCTTCCTGTGGCAGTACCACCAGCAGTGGGAGGCAGCTCAAGTCATCTGCATTTGCTACTTGGCCTCCTGGACGGTGTTCCAAATTGTAATTATAAAATCATAGAGAATCACTACAGTGTGGAAGCAGGGCATTTGGCCTTTCAAGTCCACACTGATCCTCTGAAAAGCATCTCACCCACACCCAGACCCAGACCCCCTTCCTTACCCTATCTCTGTAACACTGCATTTCCACAGCCAATCCATCTAATGTGCACATCTTTGGATTGTGGGAGAAACCACAGCACCGGGGGAATTCCACACATAGGAATGTATAAACTCCACAGAGAAGTCAACCGATCGTAGAATCGAACTGGGGTCCCTGGCACTGTGAGGCAGCAGTGCTAAGCATTGAGGCACCATGTCACCCCATGTATTTATGTAATTATTCACAAGTATACAGCCCACTGCTGAATCCAGCCTAAAGCTATGGGTGGCACTGCCTTGTCCGCTTTAAGTAGACCTAGTAGGGATTTGTGGTCTGTTATTATTACAAATTTACGTGTGTAAAGGTTTTGATGGATGTCCTCACTTCAAATGTGGCTGCTAAACTTTCCTTCTCTGTCTGGGCATATTTACACTTTGTGTTAGCCAAAGTCCTGGATACATATGCTATTGGGCGTTCCACTCCATTGATCCATCCGTAAGCTAATACTACCCCAATGCCATACAGGGACGCATCGCATGTCAATACCAGATCTTGGGTGGCAATATAGCCTGCTGACACTTTAGTAAAAAAAAAATGTTTCTGTGTTTCCCTGAAAGCCACAGTTTGGCCTACATGACCATTTCCAAGGCTGACCCTTTTTTTTAGTTGATGCTAAGGTGCCTAGATTGAGGCCAGTTTAGTATGAACTTTCTATAATAGTTCACCAGTCGAAAGAAAGACCTAAGCTCCGGTACAGACATGGGAGCCAGGGCACCATTGATCCCCCTCACTTTATCTTCCAAAGGGTATAACCCAGTCTTGTCAACTCTGTAGCCCAAGTAGGGCACCTGGTATGCCTGGAACACATTTTTCCCTTCTAAGGCATACGCCCGCTGGGAGAACATGTAAGGACCATGTCCAAGTCCTCTTAAAGTGATCCTTGTTGGTCCTGCCTGTTATCAGCATGTCAACTAGATGAGTGGCAGCCCAGAGTAGACCTTGATTAATGTTCGCCACTATGTGCTGAAAAATGTTGCAAACTGATGATACTTCAAACGGCAGTCTCAATAATTGGTGCAAACCGTTATGGGTATTATATGGGTATTAATTGTAGCGTATATCTAGGAAACATAACCTAATCACAATTGCAACTATGCATGGCTCATATCCAATTTCATGAAAGACAGTCCCCCTAACAGTTTTGCGTATAAATCCTCAAAGCGAGAGATTGGATATTTATCCAGCCATGAAAGACTGTTTATTGTTTGTTTGAAACCTCTACAAAAGTGAACTGACCTGCTGGCTTCAAAATTGATACCACTGGTACTGCTCATCCTGAAAACTGGACTGGTTTGATGATTCCTTCCCTTTCAGATTTCTGTCTCTACTTTTACCTGCAAGGCAAATGACACTCAGCAGGCCTTGCAGAATCGTGGAAATGCCTCCTAGTCAACATACCTTGGATAGTCCCTAGACATTCCTGTAAACTTCTGGGTACTTAATTAGGACTTCACTCAGGCAGCCACTTTCTAACTGAAAAATGTTGAGCCAATCAATTTGAATTGTTCTCAACCAATTTTGCCCCATCAAGCTTGGGACTAAGCTTTTTACCACGATCTGTGGTAACTGGATCAGCTGCTTCCTATAAGACACCACAGCCAAACTTGTACCCTCAATCTGTAAAGATTACCCAGTACAAGTTCTCAGTCTAGCAGAGGTCTTGCACAAACTTAATGGCTGGAGTCCGGAACAAATTATGTTAAAGACTGGTTCTGCAATCATTGAAACGGCTGTGCCAGTATCCACCTCCATTAGAACCGGGTGACCACTTAACCAGATGTTTATTTTGATTGGTGTACACTTTCTTGAATGTTGGCTTATGAGCTCTCTTACTCCATTTAGGTCTAATGGGACTCCTTTGCTGTTCCAAGTCCACATACCAGCAGCAACTACAATGACTTGCTGGTCCAGATCCTGAAGAAAATTTTAAGTGTTAGGCCAAGGCTTGGCTGTGTTTTGGTGTTTTGCTGTGATCTGAGCTAGAGTCTGTCTGTTCAGAATATGTCCTGAATGAGGCTATGAACTGTCTTCACTTCAATGGTGTTCCCCTAGTTCAGTCAGACTGGCGAGGGTGGCCACTTACATCGGAATACCCTGTAATTCCTTTGCTCCGCTTGCCAAATTTTCTAATGATAAAGCCAGTTGTAGTGCTTGTTTGAAGTCCAGTTGGGCTTTAGCTAGGTGCTTTTACATGGTTACATCAATCATTCCACATACCAAACAGCCTCTCAGCATCTCATAAAGGACTAAACCAAAGTCACATGCCTCTGTCAGGCATCTTAACCTCGTCGAAAATCCCCATATGGATTCCCCTGGCTTTCAAATTGCTGAGTAAAACCAACAGCATCTCAGAATTAGAGGAGGCATGGGGTCATAATATCCCCTAACTAAATCCATCAACTCTTGAAAGGTTTTAGTATATGACAGCTCAGGGAAAGTTAGGTTCCTAATAGCCGAAAAAGCTGCGGGTTCAAAAGATGTCAGGAGAATTACTCAATGCCTTTCACCTGCCCCAATGTCAATTTCCCAGAATGAATAATGCAATCTTTCCACATACCAACCCTAATCTTCAATGGCAGGATCAAATGAATCAAGCTTTTCAAATAACACTATGATGCCAGAAATGTTTACCCAAAATAACAGATGACTGCTGTGAGTGAATTTCTTCAGCAGCGTGCTTTTCTTTCATCACCACTGAAATACCTCCAGAGGCCAGTTTCCCGTCAACAAGTCACCTTTTATTTACATGTACAAAGTTCTTGACACCGATCCGGCTTCCTCAGATCCAGCTGTCAGAGTGAACAGAATCTTTGACACTCTTGTTTACATCTGTCAGCCAAGGCTCCCTGATTAGATTAACAGCCCCAATCAGGGAACTAACACTCTATTCTATAACCTGGCTGACCTTGTTAATAAAGTTTACCTACACTGTATAGCAGGTTATTGTAAGGTGACACGAAAGTTATGAATACAGGAAGAGGGGTAGGCCATTTAGTTCCTTAAGCCTGTTCTACGATTTGATGATAATATGGTTGATTTGTGGCCTAACTCCAGATGCTTGCTTTTGGCCATATCCCTTAATATTTTTGCTTAAGAAAAAGACCATCTATCTCAGATATAAAATTAACAACTAATCCTGCATTCACTGCTGTTTGTGGAAGAGCTCCAAACAGCTACCATCCTGTTGGTTAACAAGCACTCACTTTACCAAATAACATGAACAAGTAGATTGAAAAAAAGGTTACTGCATGTAAAAGCCACCCACCATCATTTCTCAAAAGAATACATACTATTATTTCAGCAGAGGCATTTTTCAACAGGCCATTTGCTCAGTCTATGCTGCCACCAAGTGGCATTTCAGGGAATGAACAAATTCAGCTTAAACATAAGTCAAATCACACTTTCTCCTTAACACAACTGCAATGTTGCCATGGTACTAAACCACACAAAGGAAATCTCAAGGACAAAGCCAATTTTATGCTGCATACAGCCAAGACTGTGTATTATCATCTTACTTGCTTCTCTTCTCATCTTGGAACAATATTCCTGTGGTTCTGTCTGAAAGATTAGAGAATTTTTGGTCAGAACAAGTCTTACGTATTCTGGGTCTGCTCAAAATATCATGTGGGTTAATTCTCACCAGTCTCTTCTGCGAATGGATCCCATGATCCTCTGCACCATATTCCCATGCTCTCCACTGGTGAACCTTCACTGGATTCCCTCTGTAGCAAGCTGATCTTTTCGTAGGTAAAGAGACCAAACTGCACACAAACCTCCACAGGCGTTCTCACCAATGTCCTGTACAGTCACAGGAAGGCTTTCTTGCTCTTGTACTCAAACCTGCTTGCCTTCCTAATGCTTGCTTTCAATGACTGGTGTACAAGGACACCCAGAGGGGACTCTTGTGGTGCAGCTTGTTGATCAATTACACCGAGGTTCAATTCCCACTTGCTAGGGAAACATGTCATAACATGCCCAAACTGATTGGTTAAGAATATTTACAAGGATATCTAGGTCCCTTTGTACCTCAACCTTTCCCAATCTGTCACCATTTAAATAATACCTGGCCATTTTTCTTTTCTGACTGAAACAGATGAATTCACATTTACTTGGAAAGATCACATTTCACTTCCTTATCCAATTCTTTGATAGATACAGTGAATAGCTGGGGGCCCAATTCTGATTTCTGTGGTACCCCATTTGTCCCCGTTTCCTCTCTGAAAACAACCCACTTATTCCTGCCCTGTTTCCTGTCTGCCTACCAGTTCTCCTTCCATGCATATATATTACTACGAATCCACTGTGTTTTAATTCTGCACAATAACCGCTCATAGGGGGGAAAAGTTATCAAAAGCTTTCAAAATACCCACACACACCATTTCCCTCATCTATCCTACTACATTATATCCTCAAAAACATTTAACAGGTTATCAAACACTTTTTCTACTTCTAAAGACCCTGGTTTTATGAATCCACGTAGATCAAAACAAAATAGTGACTACCCCTGCCCTCATGTAACACTGTGCTAACAAAAATGCACTTTTCAGGAATGACTGGATCATAAAATGCAACATTAATCTAAGTGACTAATTTTACTCTCAACACCACAGGAGAAAGGAGCTAAACTGTCCTCTTTCCAGCTAACATGGAAACAAGAAGCTAAACTTTCGGTGGGTAAATATTATGACTGGATGAAATTAAATAGAGAGAAAGGATGCCCAAT
Organism: Stegostoma tigrinum; assembly: GCF_030684315.1. NCBI lineage: Eukaryota > Metazoa > Chordata > Chondrichthyes > Orectolobiformes > Stegostomatidae > Stegostoma > Stegostoma tigrinum. The sequence goes on from NC_081368.1 coordinate 62,578,701, forward strand.
TAAAGGTATATTTTGCAAAAGTAACAGATACTATTTAAATCGTGAGCTACGCCTGATTTCTTTTTACTGTTTAAATTAGATGTGGGATTTAGCAGAATGCCATATTGTTGGTTTGAGCTCATGGAACAAAAGTGACAGGGGGTCAACAAGCTCAATGGTCTGCTTGAGTGCCATCACAATTCAATATTGCTATAATATTATGGAATATTAAGAATTGGGACGATAGCCATAGAACATAGAACAATACAGTTCAGAACAGGCCCTTCGGCCCTCTATGTTGCGCCGACCTGCGAACTAATCTAAGCCCCTCCCCCTACACTATCCCATCATTATCCATATGCGTATCCAAGGACTGCTTAAATGCCCCTAATGTGGCTGAGTTAACTACATTGGCAGGCAGGGCGTTCCACGCCCTTACCACTCTCTGAGTAAAGAACCTGCCTCTGACATCTGTCTTAAATCTATCACCCCTCAATTTGTCGCTATGCCCCCTTGTACAAGCTGAAGTCATCATCCTCGGAAAAAGACTCTCACTGTCCACCCTATCTAGTCCTCTGATCATCTTGTATGGCTCTATTAAATCCCCTCTTAGCCTCCTTCTCTCCAATGAGAACAGACCCAGGTCCCTCAGCCTTTCTTCATAGGGCCTGCGCTCCAAACCAGCAACATCCTGGTAAATCTCCTCTGCACCTTTTCCAATGCTTCCACACGATTACTATTTTTAAATTGTAACGGTACCAAGCAATACAGAGGTTTGTAGTCGTACTGAATTAAGGCGTCGCTGTGAATAGAGAATTAAATCAGTTTGATTTCAGTGGAGGAGTCATCACAGAATGATATTCTATACCAAACTACTCAACCCCTAATTAGACAACGCTTTATGCTCATATTAAATACCTGACATACCTGTCATTCCTCAGGCAGATAAGCACACAAAAATATTTTTAACCTGATGTATTTAGAAATGCATAAGGGAATTTGTTGAAAAATGGACTTCACAGAAAAGTTGATACCCTTCCATTAGCTAGCCGTATCAAATTTACTAGGCATTTCCAGAATTTATATCTTTTATGGCTATTTTGCCAATAGTACAATTGAACACGTTTGTGCTATCTAATGATTGTTGATATTAATTATGTAAAAAAAATGCTTAAGTTTATGCTTTAAGAAGTAATTCTAAGACTTCCCCATGCAAATGTATGTAATTTGATTAATCCTATATCATTAAAACAGTCTTTTTCATTTAAAGGATCTAAATACTGCTAGGTACCTGGTCTCAAAGTAAAAGTCTGCAAATCTGGTGCTCTCCTACCCATCTATGGATTAGGCTAGCTTGCTCCAGTAGGCAGGTTCTTAGCTGCTTATACCATTGGCCTCAGAGCTGTTCTGTGCTGAAACTCTTGTTGGGTCAGAGAAGAAGGAGCCAGAAGTTTGTAATACATGTCGCATCACCTTAGAAAGTGTAAAGAAATGTCCTGCCTTCCATGATGGTGTCTGTAAGGAATGATGATTGGTTAAGAAGATTCAACGATGAGCCAGATACCAAGAAGATAGGAGCTGATATATTAATTCAAGCCAACGATAATTACCAGAGGATAATCAACACCTTCTTCAACATTCACATTTAGTTTAAAAGTAACTTATATATGCTAATAAGGTTTAAAGTATTTTAATGAAATAAATACATTTGAACCGGTTTGTTAAATATCTTTAGAACACTTTTTAATCTTATTGTTAGTGTTCTTCTATCTTCTTTTCATCTCTTAGAAATACCTCCATCCAGATCTTGTTGGATTATACCGTTTTGCAAGGCTTATAAAGTGGTTTACTTTGTGTGAACTCGGCAGCAGTAACAAATGCATACTCCAATGCCATTCTAGGATACTACAGCTCCAGGCTTCACCTTAGCATCGAGTTAGTTATATTCAGCTAACTCAAAATTAGGACTAGCGAACTGTGTATGGGCAAAATTAATAATGCACTCTGATTTTTCTGCCCATTACCTTTAATAGCTGGAGGGGAAAAAACAACCATCAAACCAGCATGCAGTCCTCAATGTTAGATGGAAGCCTGAAGTGCACTGGTTGCTATATCATTGTTAGTTTGCTCAAAACTCAAATGCATCTGAATTCTGACAGGCACAAGATTAGGCACTTGAATATCAACATGCATTTTCCAAAGCATCAGTCCCAAATCAAGTCAAACTCTGCTATTTCCACCCTCAGTGGAATTTCTTTTTAAATTCAAACTTATTTTCAGGATCATTTTAAAATAATCTGATTCAATGACTATCTTACAAAATCATATACACAACGGCGTTATTTTAAGTCTATATGGTAATGATGTGAAAAATGATTTAACTGCAGGAAAATGGCAATCATAATTAGTTTCATTGGCGGCAAAGCTATGATAATTAATCAGTACTGAGGAAGGGTCACTGAACCAGAAATGTTCATTCTTATTCTTCTTTGCAGATGGGGCCAGAGCTGCTGAGCTTTACCCATAACTTCTATTTTCGTTCCTGATTTACAGCATCTGCAGTTTTGTTTCTGTTTTTAACAATGATAATTATTGTTTAAGTGTTTTTTAAGATAATGGCAAAGCAGCCAAAAAGTTTCAGCAAAATATGGAACATTAAAATTATTGGCACTTGTCACTTAGTCCACGATTTCCTCCTCACTTTGTGTTGTTCAAATGTCCCCGCGATAAAGATGCCACTAGTCCGCAGGCAAAGATTGACTTTTATAACCTTTCGTATCCAAACAGTCAAATAACTTCCTACATTTAGCTTTGAACTTCTACGTGCGATGATTCACTGCAAACTCTCCTGGAAAAGCATCATTAGATTATTGCTATTTGATATTAGGGCTCTAATGTACTGTATATAGTACATTTTAGCAGCCTCCTAAGATTGGTTAGCTACAAAAATTCCAGTGCGTTTCACTGGACTATACGGGATTAAACCTTTCCAAACATATATTTTGCATTGACGTCTGAATGATCTTTCACAGAACAACTTTGAAACAATTTTAATAAACTTACTGCAATACTGCAAACATTTTTTTAAAACTACATTGAGAGATTCAGGCAAATGTTTTACTTTCTAAGACATTTCTCATCTTTAGAACACATATACATAGATTTGGTTTTAGTAATGCTGAGATTGATCACTTTACCTTGATGATCAGTTCACTAATCTAGCAAGGCCTGTTTTGTATGACAACACCCACTTCCTCCTTTAAATGATGAAAGATTCTCCTAGATCCATTCCAACATTAACTGATTTTAGTGGTGTGAAATTCTGAATGTACTACTGTATGCCTATTTTTTTAAACTTGACTGTGTACAATAAGTCTTCTACCAGGCAGAAAGCAGACAAACCAACTTTATATTGTGCTAAAAAAATCCCAGAAAGATTGGAAACCTTTTAATCAATAACATAACATACTATCCTTTCATAGCACATTCAATATTTTCTGTTTATACTATCTCCTCTATTAATATTAATAGTCTTTGAAATTTATTTAGTTTAACAACAGAGCTCCTGACCATTGTACTAATGAAGCCCATGCTTTCAAGCACATTTAGGTATCAATTATAACACAGGCTTTCTTCAGGGGCAGCAATATTTATACATCTCCTTGGAATAATTACTCTTTATTGTGCTTTCTTAGATAAACGTTGGTATTAAATCTGATAACTGTCAATTTAATATCAAGCCATTATCCTAAACAATCAGTCTTTGTACTATAAACCTCCGACAAAAGCAAGTACAGCAACAAATCTTTTATAGATTGAAAAAGGGAGCCTATAGGTTTATGATGCAAGTCACTTTGCCCTCTAGACTGGTAGCAAAGTACTGTGCACTGTACTTCTAAAGTGAGAATCAGATGCCTACTGGAACCATGGAGGGAGGTGATACAGTGTTAATACTTTACCAAGAAAGTAAGTGTTTGACCTCTGAAAAGCAAATAAAAAGAAGATAAACTTACGAGTAAACGATTTTCACTCCTCCCTTGAGTCCACCTTCAAATTCTCCTTTGCCTCGACCACCAGCAAGGACCTGTGCTTTCACTACTACATCCTTCGACCCTACAGGGACAAAATTTTAAATGATTCAGTCAGTTCTGTGAGCACAAACATGTCTGATTTATTTGAAATGTGAGGTAAGTTGCTCATTCAATCCAAAGCTAATGTAAAAGAGGCTACCAAAGAACTGAGAATGCCATTTTAAATGTAATGCATATTAAATACGACAAATACAGCAAGAAAAAAAAACTACATATATAGTACCTTTCACAGCCCTGGAACATCCAAATACACTGTGCAGTCACGTATGTACTTTTGTAGTAAGATACAGAGCAAGATCCCACAAACAGTAAAATGATAAATAACTGAATAAAATGCCCAGTGCAATGTGTGAGAGAACAAAATATTGGACAGACTTTGGGTGAACACCTCATTATCTTGCCTTCAAACAGAGCGATGAAACTCATATTTCCACACAAATGAGAAGAATTATTTTAATTTATTACTTAGTACTGAAAGTGAAGATGAGTGACACTGAACTGCTTTGCACTTCATCCTTTGTCTTATCTAGATCTAATCTATACATAAATATATTTTAATAAGGCTCGTTTAACAAATAATTTTATGTAATCAACAACAAACTGAAATCAAATTAAACTATGCCTCCCCTAGGAAGTATCCCTCCCACTATTTGCTAGGCTCATATTTGAAATTAATGACCAGTCAACATGTAACTTAAGCACAATTGAGAGGGGAACACAACATTCAAGGTCAATGATATTCGGTTTCCACAGGATAAAACTGTTGATATTCAATACTGCAAGCATTAATTAATGCAACAACATTTAAATTACGATTATATTACAAAAAAATGAACTAAACTGCCAAAGATAATGCCTGCCACACCCAAGTCAAAAATGGTTCTGTTAATGTTTTTCTATTTTAAGTATGAGCTGCAAAGATTTCCTCTCTCTATATTCAAGATTGAACAACACGTGTGCATCTCTGTCTCTGCATACTTTACGTGAATCACAGCTGAGTGATCAATTCAGCTGTACTAGCATAATATCAGACCTTTATTCAGTGAAGACTCAAACTTTTGTCCTCCCAGAAAGCTCCAAATCAGCTCAATTATAAGACGGCTGGTACCTTAAATCACTAATACTTAGGAAAACTATTACACGCATTTAGGAGCTAATATTTAGAATAATTTGCTTGGTATGAACATCAGATGTCATAGAAAAAAATAAAGCGAACAGCAACAGTAAGCCAAACAGCCTTTTTCCATTGCTGATCTGCATGCTTGCACACTCATGCATTTTACAGCGTGCGTTGTACCATCCTCACTCAGGTTACAGGGAGTGCTCATGACACCATTTGACCAATTATGGCATCAAGGAACTCCGACGAAACTGGAGTAATTAGGAATTGGGAAAAGTCTCCACTGGTTGGAGACATATCTGGCACAAAGGAAGATCACTGGGGTTGCCGTGCATTAATCATCTCAGCCCTAGGCCATTACTGTAGGAGTACCTCACAGCAGCATTTTCTAGGGCCAACCAACTTCAGCTGTTTCATCAGTGATCGCCCCTCTGTCATAAGTTCAGTAGTATGGATGTTCACTGATGAGATGCCCAAAGACAGAAGGGCCAAATGGCCTAGTTCTGCTTCTGTTTTCTAGGATTGCACACTGTGCAGCACCATTCACATGCCCTCAGATACTGAAAAATTCTGTGTCCATATTCAGCAATTCCTGAATAACATCCAGATCAGTTTAATAAGTGATAAGTAACATACATGGTAAACGACTGTCAAGCAACGACTTTCTCCAACAAGAGAGAATCTAACCACCATCCATGACTTCTAATGGCATTACCATTCATGAATTCTCTCACTTTCAACATCCTGAAGATGGCTATTGACCAGAAACTGAACTGGACAGGATAATAAATAAAGAGTACAAGAGTAAATCAGAGGCTAGCAATTCTGCAGTAAATAACTCATTTCCAGTATTCTGAATGCTCATTCACAAGGCACAAATCAGGACTGTAACTGAATACTCTCTATGTGCCTAGATGAGTAAAGCTCCAACAGCACCCAAGAAGTTTGATACATCCATCTGTTTGATTGATATTCCAGTCACTTTTGACATCAGTCACTCCCTGCACAACAGTGGCAGAAGTCAGTACTAGCTACAAAACATAACGCAGTAACTCATCAAGGTTCCTCCAATAGCACCTTCAAATCCATAACTATTATTATCTAGAAAGACAAGGGCTAAACTACAACCTGCAAGCTGCCCTCCAAGTTAGTCACCATCCTGATTTGGAATTCTATCACGTGCTTTGACTGTCACAGATCAACATTCAGGAACTCCCTTCCTAATAGCACCGTAGGTGCGCCTTCTGACTGAGATCAACAGCAATACAAGACTGGACCGTCAAGTGTGACTGGTTCAATACAAAGTCAAGCTGTATCAATATTTGCTTCTTCATCTGTGAAGTAATGGATATCATGACGTGTATAATGAAACAGGCAAATCTCAATGGGCAATTTTAACACCATAAAATAAAGCTCCTTTGTTAGCTTGTCCCAATGATAATTGAACTTTCATGATCAACAGTGAACATAAATTGACATAAGGCTTTTCAGCTCTTCAGGTCTGTGCTGCTGTGTTGGCCCACTATCTAAAAACAGACAAAGACGTAGTTTTCGCTACCCGAAGAACAGGAAAGCAGAACATTCTAAAATAGTCTGCAATTATTTAGTTTGGGTTTTTCAAGTTCTGGACAATGAAGTCAGACTGTATTAGATTATCAAAATGGTAGGAACCACTTCTCACAATACTAGTTGTGCAGTCGGCATCAACTGTTTTTAAAGCACAAAAATCTTTGAAGTTAGTAGTACAATTAAATCTTTAACACATTGCTGATTTTCACATCAAATATTCTCAATCTGCATACCGATTGCTTTGGCAACTTTGAAGGCTTCATCAGCTGAACTGGCAACTTGTCCTTTTGGTATACTTATGCCTGCATCTTTCAACAAACCCATACTCAGATACTCATGAAGGGAGAGTTTTCTTCGTTGTTGCTGCTGCTGGATTTCGCTTCCAACTGGATTTAAGGATCCACCAAAAATCTAGAAACAGAAAACAAAGCTGATATAGTATTCTTCCCCCACAGTGACACTTTGCAATATAATATTTTAATCCGAAATTGGAAAACTCTGGAAATTCTCAACAGGTCTGGCAGCATCTGTGAAGAGAAATCAAAGGTAACGTTTCGAGTCCAGTCACACTTGTGGGGTGGGACTGGGATGGGGAAGGGAGGGGAGGGTGTGGGGAAGGGGGTAGGAAAATGAGCAAAGGGCCTGATCCGACCTCCCTGTCCGCCCACAAACACGGAGCGTTCCCCTCAGTAGACCGCTCCTTAGCGTGCACCTATCTCCCCCGGCTCGGTCCTTACCCTGGAAGCGGAGCGGGCCGCGGCCCTGCCGCTTGACCCCAGCGACAGGCGACAAAGGACAGAAGCCGCCATGACGGACCTGCCGAAGGATTCTGTGCGCAGGCGCGCCGCCAGCCCGTGGGAGCGGTGCGCAGGCGCGCCAATGTAAACCAACCTGAAAAGACCTCAAAGCCGGGAGAGTGCACTTACATAGAAATTTACCCCTTCAAACATCATTGCAAGATTACACGGAGAGATGTCTCCGGGGAGTTATCCGTTACTTAAAAGATGTTATTTATTAATCAAATGTTGTGGTGTTATTTGCCATGGGTATTCATTGCACACCTGACTGTGCCAAGTTCTGGAGTCAGGACACTGCTGCAGAATTCCTAGCCTCTAACCCTGTAAACGTATGGACATAGGAATGTGTGAGTGATAATAGGAACTGCAGATGCTGGAGAATCCAAGATGATAAAATGTGAGGCTGGATGAACACAGCAGGCCCAGCAGCATCTCAGGAGCACAAAAGCTGACGTTTCAGGCCTAGACCCTTCATCAGAGAGCTAGGACGTAGGAATCCAAGCTTGAATGTTGTCAGGTCTTGCTGCACATTGTTGTGTACTGCATCAGCACCTCAAATATCGTGAATGGTACTAAATAGAATGCAGTTATCTAAAAATGTCCTACCTCTGACGATATGCTGTAAGGAAAGTCATTAATGAAGCAGCAAAGATAGCATCTGCAGTTCCTATTATAAATGAAGCAGCAGAACATGGTTGAGCCCAGGGCACTACTCTGAGCAACTCATACAACAACTTCCTTGAACTGAAAAGGTTACCAACAACTTTCCATTTAGCAGAGTATAATTTCAACCAGCAATTATCCCAATTTCCACCGACTTCAATTTCACTAGAGTCTGTGATGATATTATCAAATGCTGTCTTGATGTCAACGGTGATTACTCGTACTTACTCTGAGTTCTGCTTTTTTGCCATTGTTGGCAACAAGACTAATGAGACAGAAATCCCCTTTGTAAGGCCACTTACTAGCACTGATAGTAATACCTTCTATCACCAAAATACCAATATTAGGTTGATGGAGGAATAATTAGCTAAGATTTCATAGAAACCCTAGTGTTGAAACCGGCCAACGAGCCCACATTGCCCCACTGAAGGTCATCCCACCCAGATCCAATCCCCTGGCCCTGCATTTTCCATGGCCAATTCACCTAACGTGCACACCTCTGGACTCTTATGGACAAATTAGCATTACCAATCCACCTACCCTGCACATCATTGGACTGTGGGAGAAAACCCACACAGACATAGTAAAAACATGCAAACTCAACACAGTCGCCTGAGGGTTGAATCGAGCCCAGGTCCCGACCACTGTGAGGTAGCAGGGCTAGCCACTGTGCCGACCCGACCAAACAGTGTTTCAGGACAGAATTTAACTCAACTCAGACAGGACTTGAACCCACAATCCCTGGCTGAGGAGGCCAGTGCCTTATCCATTAAGCCACCAGGACAGGTCATTTGAACTTTTTTGCAGATATTACTGGAGTTATGGTGTTCTAGGTTTGGAGCTGCAATAGGTAACCTGACAAAAGGCACAGTAGTCTTCAACATCATTGCCAGGATGTACAGAGTCCATAACCTTTGCGGTATCCTGCATTTATAGCTGTATCAAGTGGACTGAATTGAGTTAGCCAAAGATTGGTATCTGCAATACCAAGGGCCTCAGGAGGAAGTAATTTAGTAGGGGGACACTGGATGGAAGAGGGGGAGCCCTCTATTGACACAGTGGTTATGGTCCTACCTCTGGACCAGACGCCCAAGTTCAAGTCCCACCTGCTCTATAGGTCTATATCATCATATCTGGACAGGTTGATTAGAAAAATAGGTTAATAAAAAATTACAAGGAAGGGAGGCTCCTGTGGTGCAGTAATAGTGCCCTTAACTTTGAGCCATAGGCTTCAAGTCCTTTCTGCTCAAGGAGTGTATCATAAGATCTCTCTGGAGTTTAATCAAAATATCTACAAGGAAGATAACTCAACTTAGTTGAATAAGACTGCAAAATTTGAGTCTATTCCCTCATATCAACCAGGAAATGATACATTTTAAACTGATCAACAAATTCTTTGCACTAAGGGTGATGGGTATCTGGAAATCCATTGTCTGTACAACAAAACATTTCAATTCAAAGTCTTTTCAGAACCAATTGTGGAGGATTGTATTTTATCATGAGATTGGTCAAACAGCCTTCCTTATTTATTTATGCACAAATTCTAGAATTATATTTCATCGTATCAAAATAGCTGCATTTATAGTACTTCTCATTACCTCAGGACTCACCAAATGTGTTTTACCAAATGAGCCATGGCTAATGATCCACACACAAGACCAAGGAAGAGCTGTAATATCAGGGGCAGCCTCAATCCAAAAGGAGATCATATGTAAAAGCCAAAAGAACTGCGGATGCTGTTTGGCTCAAGCACATGGAAGTTTACTCAGTACCCTGGCTATTTTTACCTCAATGGTAATCACCAAGAAACAGATCAGCTGCTTCAGTGATGAGTTCCAAGTCACTATTAACAGTGCAGTGACCATGTCCTAAAACTAAACTTTTGACACAATCGATATGTTTTGAAAATGTAAGTAGATGTATGCATTTCAATCCCTCTTTTTTGTGGAAAGAAAACATCCTTCCTGATTCTAGGGTAATCAGTCATATTGGTTTGGTGAAGAAGTCGTCATAACTTTATCTAAATAAGAGGAAAGATAGCTAAGTAAAGAAGTGTGAAAATGCCAACTGGCAATTTCTGATTTATTAGTTCTCAAACATTGTTTGAGGCATAATGCTGTACTCTGCACTTAGTCACACTTCACAGTGATGAGGGGAAAGACTGCTGCTCTAATTCAAACAATAAATATTGGGATGGAAGGAGAGTGTAAAATCATTATTTTTGGAATCTAAGTTAACTGAAAATAGTTGATATGTCAAAATATTTTCCAAACTTAACTATACAAGAACAAGTACTGTAATACATTGTACTTAAACTGTGGAACAATTTTAACTATGAGGGTGAAACAATATGAAAACTGAAGAAATCCAGTACAGCACTATTACCCAGTAAACGGTTAATGTTTGCAATTATCTTACAGAGCTCAAGTTTCTTTGTAGAGTATACATTATTAAAGAGCACAAATCTAAGGTACTTTTGAAAAAGCTGTCAAAAATAATTGTTTTATGAAACTCAGCTAATAACAAAACCCCAAAAGAGGACCCAACTGCAAAGAAGCCAGTTTATCCAATACGTACAACTAGCACTTGTTTCAGAAAAACCTGATCCATTATACAAAAATGTCTTAAAATACAGGCATTTTTACGAATAATTCTATAAAACAGCACAAAAATGCAAACAATTTTGGGTTTGTTATTTGGAGTGAATTTGACACAACACTGGCAATTTCTAAATGCTTAAGAAACAAAAGCAGAAATAAATTACATATATCAATCGGTGGGAGAAACTGAATGCAAATATAACATATGCAGAAATCACAGTCCTTAAGTAACTCAAATAATGTGCATTCTTCAAACTAAAAGGATTTACCAAAGTACAGAAAACATCTTGAAAATCAACTTAGAAAAAGGCACCTGACATGTAGGGATACCATGCAGATGACTTTTTAAAGAACTAAAATGGCACATTTACTTAACACAAACACAAAACATTGCTTACACCTCACACTCCAAATTCTCAAGTGGCCATACAAACCATATGCACTTTTACATATTTGCTTCACAATGCTGGATTTACAGCTTCGCCTGTCCAATCTGGATGACTTGCAAACAATGCCAAACTGGTATTGACAGATGTTCATCATTCATATCACAAAGTGTCAACATATATAATTTATTCTAAAAAGAATAGTGATTCAAAATGATGGTCAGATCCACTTTTAGGAAGCATCATAATCATCATCATCGTCATGTTTCCGTTTCAATGGATTTGCTTCATTGTTACTTCCTGAGGCTGAGACCATGTTAGTTGTGATAAGGATATTTTTTGAGCCAATCAGAGATGGATTGATCAAAACATTTTGAACTGAAGTTGTTGAGGAGATTCCTGTAGCTGCAAGAAAAAACATGCAAAATTGTTTAGAAATTAAGTCCAAAAGGACACAGATATTGTAAACAATTGCTAGCAAACTTTAAAACAACAACAATTCAATTGTACATTAACACACATAATTAAATAAAAAATAAAGTTAGTCCTCTTGGCCCAAAAGGAAATCTCGCTCTCAAAGTCAGACATTTCCATTTCAAATTGTCGCTTTTTAGATGCTACAGCTTTACATTAAAAATGATGCGGAGGTGCCAGTGTTGGACTGGGGTCGACAGGTCAGAAATCACACAACACCAGGTTATAGTGTTTTCAAATAAACCTGTTGTACTATAACCTGGTGTCCTGTGATTTTTGACCTTACTTTAAAAAGTATTATTTTAAGGTATATTCTGACTTACTAACCAAAAGGAAGAAAGAAAAGGCAAAGACAGGAAGATGAAATAAAAGCCAAAAGTAGATTCAGTTATATGCCATTATTATGACCAAACATCCCAAAGCACTTTATAGCCAATGAGGTCTTTTTGAATCACAGTCAAGCCTGTACAGGTTGTCACATCTAAACGAGCAGTCTCAGGACAAAGTCTTCACCAGACCGCGGGAAGCTGCGCGCCCAGGGGCAGTGGAGTTTTTAAATCATTCATTTAACGCCTGTGTGGTTGTGCATCAACCTGTGCATATGCATGTACTGTTCACAGCAAATATAATGATCAAGAACAGAAATGAACGATAAAGATTGAGTCAATGCATCCTGGCAGTTAAACCACTCCTTTCTCAACTCCTGTCACCTTCTACCGATTCATACAAAGACATTTGTGTGAACTACAGATGGTAGTCAGGAACAAAAACAGAAGTTGCTAGAAAACCTCAGCAAGCCTAGCAGCATCTGTGAATAAAAATCAGAGTTAACGTTTTGACCCTTCCTTAGAACCCTCCCGTTCACAGGGACGGCCACCGAACCTGAAACGTTAACTCTGATTTTTGTCCACAGACGCTGCCAGACCTGCTTTTCCAGCAACTTCTGCTTTTGTTGCAGCTTGATTTCTCACCATATTTCAGTCTTTCTTCAATAAGGTTCTCTTGCATCACATGCACTGCCATTATCTCTTCCTCTCAACGGAAACTTCTTGGCTCCAATCAAGTTATCAAATCTGTGGCCAACCATATGCAAATATTGATACAAATTCAGGCTGCAACTCTGGTTGCATCATTTTCATTAACTCTGGCTTCTTCATTTTAACTTGCACCCTACAGTACCATGAGCACAATTGTTTCTTTTGTCGTTAATTCACAACTGGTGCATCTTAGTCAACATTTATCCAGCCATCTGAAGCATCCTATCTCAAATCTTGAGTCACCTTAAGCACTTCAGGGCTGAATATATTGTTGCCACACCCCAACAACTCAAGAATAGTTGATGCCTGATAATACTTGGAGAACTTGAGTATGGCTGAAAACGAGACATATTTTGTTGTAAATTTTCATCTTCCACTCATCAAGACCATTTGCAAGAATACCAATTCAAGGGAAGAGAGCAGCACGAGCAGAGTGTTAATTGGTGGCAACGCAATTAGTACAGACATTGTCATTAGCACTGATTGACTTAACAGCCAGGCATTGTTTAAATTTCAAACCAAGCAGGTAGATTCTGATCTGTAGGGCTCTTCTGGTAGAGTGGAAGTGTCCCAACCTGCCATCCAAGGGACCAGGTTCTAGTCCCACCCACTCCAGAGATGCATCATGACATCACTGAACAGGTTAATTATAAATTATCGACACTGTTTAGTCAGTAAATTTCCTTGAAAAAATGAACCAGTGAATGGCTGTTCCCCGTTTTTCTTTTGAGTTGAAACAGGTGCAGTGCCCTTGAATTGGTATTTTTCTGAATTGTCCTAATAAATGCAAGATGAAAATATTTGACAAAATGTGCCTTCCTTCAAAACTCTGTCAAGACAGTCTGAATATTACAAAATCGATGTCCTGTGCCACATCAGGACTGTCCTCAGATACAAAGGCTGACCACAGATTGTACCATCTCTTCTTCTTGCAATGTAATTACGGCAGCAGTCAGTTTGCAAGAGGCAAGTTCCCACAAACTGGAATTGTTTTCATGACAACAAGTAATATTACAAAAATTATCAACAAGGATAAAAAGTGGCCAGGACATGAGAATCAACTGCTGTCATCTTCAAAAAAGTGCCAAAGGTCTTTTAATGTCCTGAGAGGATAGACAGCATTTCAGCTTCACGTCACATTCAAAACTCAGCAGCTCAGTAACCCATCAACACTACACTGGAATGTATGCCTTGATATTCTGCGCTCAAAATTCTTTAGTGATACCTGAACCAGGAATGTTTTGACTTAGAAGCAAGAATACTACCGACTGAACCATGGCTGACAGGGCTTTTTTTTTGGGAGTCAACTGTTCATTGATCTGAACACAGCAATCATTAAAGAAACATCAAGTTACGTTATTGCAATAGGAAGCAGCCCAAAGTTACATTTAATGTTATGGACAACACTATATCCATCTAGCACTGTGTCAGTTGATCTACACAGTAAATAACCTGTACAATAAGTGCAAATGACAGAGCTGAAGGATTCGCAAGACTCTTCAGCAAGAGTGGATGACCCATCTCGGCCTCCTCCATTAGCCCCTAACATAGATACCAAACTTCAGCCAATTCAATGCATTCCACGAGATATCAGGAAACGGTTTAAGGGCTAGATACTGGTTATGGGCCCTGACAAATTCTGGCAGTAGTGCTGAAGACTTGTGCTCTAGAACTTGCCAAATCCGTAGCCAAGTTGTTCCAGTACATCCACAACATTGCATCTATCTGACAATGTGGAAAATTGCCTACGTATGTCCTGTACTAAAAAACTGACCAACTACAGCCCCATCAATCTACTCATAATCATCAGTAAAGTGATGGAAGGCATCATCAAAATATTATCAAGCAGTACCCGCTCAGTGATGCCCAGTTCGGATTCCGCCAGGTCCACTCATCGGCTTCTGACCCACTTACAACCTTGATTCAAACTTGGACAAAAGAGGTGAATTCAAGGTGTGTGGTGAGAATGACTGCTCTTGACAAAGTGTGGCATCAAGGTGCGCTGGCAAAACTGGAGTCAATGATAACTGGGGGAAATCCCTCCACTCGTTACAATCATAGCCTGACCTAAAGGAAGATGTTTGTTGTCACTGCAGGTCAGTCGTCCCAGCTCCAAGTCATCCCTGCAGGGGCTCCTCGGGGTAGTGTCCTAGACCCAACTGTCATCAGCTGCCTCATCAAGGACCTGCTGTCCATCATAAGTTCAGAGATAGGGATGTTCATTGATGATTGCACAATGTTCAGCAACATTCATGACTCCTCAAATATTGAAGGAGTCCATGTCTAAATGCAGCAGAACCTGGACAAATATTCAGGCTTGAGCTGAAAAACGGCAAGTAACATTTGCACCACAGTGTAAGGCAAGAGCCTTCTCTAATAAAAGAGAGTAACTGTTGTCCCTTCACATCCAATAATGTTATCGTTCCCAGTACCATTCTATCAAAATCCTAGCAGTTATCGTTGACAAGAAACTCAACTGAACTAGCCATATACATACTGTAGCAAAAACAGGTCAGAGACTAGGTATACAGCAGGTAACTCACGTCTTGACATGCCAAAGCCTGCCCACTATTCAAAGGCACAAGTCAGGAGAGTGATGGAATACTCTTCACTTGCTTAGAGGAGTGCAACTCCAACAACACGCAAGAAGCTTCATGCCATTCAGAACAAAGCAGTCCAATTGACTGGCAGTACATCCGCAAAATAACCGCCTCCATCTTGAATTCTCAGTGGCAGCAGTGTGTACTATTTACAAGGTGCACTGCAGATATTCACCAAAGCTCCTTAGACAGCACCTTCCAAATCCATTACCACTTCTATCTATAAGGACAAGTATATACATGTATATATGCATGGGAACACTACCGCTATCTGCAAGTTCCCCTCCAAGCCACTCACCATCCTGACTTTGAAATATTGCTGAACTTCCAGTGTCACTGGATCAAAATCCTGAACTCACTCTCTAACTGTACTGTAGATGCACCTACAGCACACAAATTGCTGTGGCTCAAGATGATAGCTCACCAACACCAAGATCTACATCCCAAAAATTAATGTTAAAAAAGATCTGAAGTCAAATAATTCCAGTTATCTAATCCTCTGCTACCTTCCTTTTCCTACACTAAGCCTTTCAACGAAGTTAACTGGCACAATGTCAGATGTAGGTTGATCTATCAGCAAAACCGCAATTGCTCTTGTTGGAGTACAGTAGAGTTTCCTTTCAAAACAGTGCAGAACAGTCAGCATGTTTGGAAATCATGTTTCATCATAACTGACAATCTATTTTTGAAAAAAATGCCTCAACACTGCGAACTGTGAACACTGCAGTTGTAACTTTATCTTTGGCCATATCCGCTTGTTCATTCCTGAGACAATGCTGCACTCCCTGAGTACAGAATCTAAGCATCACAGCATGCCATACACGCAGCCCATTAACTTAAGGGGTACACAGGTACACTCAACTAATGTCAGCCTGCAGAGACTTATGAATAAACAAAATTCTTGCTAAGAACAGAAACAACCAGATAACATGCGAATATTACTACACGCTGAACAAATTGGTATACTGTCGAAATTGGGAGGGCGAAAGAATGAGGACTGGGACAGAGAAGAGGCAGCGACCTCAGGGATCACATTCCAAGACAAATATATTGCATCCGTGCTACTGAAATACAATATATCAACACTACACATTATCTTTCCCAGAATGAAAGTCAGAAAGCTAATCTAATTATTGATTTAATTTATTTTTCATTCTTTGGATTTAGGCATCACTGTCAAAAGTGTGTTTATTATCCATCCTCCCATTTGGGGAGGCTGTGGCTTTAGTGGTATTATCGCTGGACTGTTAATCTGGAGATCCAGGTAATGTTCTGAGAACCTGGGTCCAAATTCCACCAGCTCAATGAAAAGTTTGGAATTAAGAGTCTAGTGATGACCATGAGTCCATTGCCGATTGTTGGAAAAAACTCTCTGGTTCATCAATGTCCTTAAGGGAAGGAAAGTGCTGTCCTTACCTGGTCTAGCCTACATGTGACTCCAAACCCACAGCAATGTGACTGACCCTTAACTACTCTCTGGGCAATTAGGGATGGGCAATAAATGTTGCCTAGCCATCGACGCCTCATTCCATGAATGAATTAATAAGTTGTGCTGGGAACATAATGCAACCATATAGTTTGGTGATACAAGTTAAGGGTAATTATTAGTTAACTAGTATGCAACAATACAGAAGTTATCACTTTATCTAGGGCCAGTTAATAAGACGTTAAGACAGTTAATTAATTCAATTATATAATTTAACTTGTTGCAACATGAATTCTCAACTTTTGCATCATTAAGCTAATGCTGTACCAATTGGGACACTGTACCCCTTTAAACATATTTATTGGTTTCACCAAAAGAACTGCAGATGCTGTAAATCAGAGACAAAAATAGAAATTGCAGGAAAAGTTCATCAAGTCTGGCAGCATCTGTGGAGAGAAATCAGAGTTAACGTTTCAGATTGAATAATGTTCTTCAGAACTTCACTTGACCTGAAGTGTTAACTCTGATTTCTGTCCACAGATGCTGCCAGACCTGTTCAGCTTATCTACCAATTTCTATTTTTGTCTCTTTATTGGTTTCACTAAATACTTAAAAGAGCCAGTGTTAAGACTGAACCATCGCTCTAGCCCATCTTCGCTGCCACTTCAATGATGAAGGAATGTGTAGCAAAAGATGCACCACTCTTCACAACAAGTTAAATTAACAGAACTGCCTGTTCAGGTACTTTTGGAAGAAGAGCTCGAGGGGACTTGGCCTCACCCTCTACAGAAATACTTGCATGACAGGTTACCTGGTCAAATGTTAATTGTTGCACGTAGTACTTTGCTTGCGCAAAGGCTGTGTGAAGTAGAGTATCTGTATTGAAGAAAATCTCCAGTTGATTCAAGATAGTTTTTAAGATCCTTGCAATATCAATGACAGGATATAAATAGATTTTCTTTATAATATCATGACTGGGTGGAAACAGTAAAGGTAAAAGCCACATGGTCCACTTGCCCCATTTCAAAGATGAACAGAAACTCTCATTTCAAGTGCTGAACATGTTTTAATGCAGGACCAAGTTAT
Source organism: Stegostoma tigrinum (assembly GCF_030684315.1). Taxonomy (NCBI): domain Eukaryota; kingdom Metazoa; phylum Chordata; class Chondrichthyes; order Orectolobiformes; family Stegostomatidae; genus Stegostoma; species Stegostoma tigrinum. Next base: position 62,596,529 of record NC_081368.1, read on the forward strand.
TAATTAATTCACTGTTCCATAAATCACAAGCTTACAGTTTACCTGGTTTAACATTAGTTTGTGAGGAAGGGATCTGCACTGTAAATCTCTGTCCAGCTAATGAAACAGGTGTTCCAACTTTTGCAGTAACAGCCACCGTTTGCGATGAAGGAGTACCTATAAATGCAAATTGCAACATGAATTCCAAAAACTTTCAACTGACCATGGAAAACTAATCAAAAATCCCCACAACATTAACAGACTACAACAGAGACCACAAACTTTGAAATCGCAAGGAAATCTGCAATTAATAGCTACACGCTGTTTTATCAATAATTATTCATTTCCTGGTGGAATTGATGGTGTTCAGTTTTACCTCCTCAATTGTTGTTCTTATTTGTTTGATAAACTCAGACAGAAAAAGAATTTTTCCCCCACTTATGGTCCACACAATCTGCTTCCAAAAGACCTTAAAAGCAACCAGCGTTGTTAGGAATGGAACGTCATGCAGATAAAACTAAATTTAGTGGAACTAAATATTGATGACAGTATAAATTAAAATAGATTCAACCACAATAGCAATTTCATTCTGTGAAAAGTCTTCCCCCGTCCCACCACCCCGCATTCCACATGGAGACAGCACAAATAGAAAGATGCTTAAATGGGTAGGGTTAAGATTACAAATACATTTGAGGACGCGAAGCTGAATGCCATCAATCCCATCAGGAAATGAATATTTATTGATAAAAACCAAAATTTAGAACATTCATGAGTCGGAGCTGAAGTTAATGCTTCAAATATTATTGTAATGATTGATAAATCTATGAAAATACAACGTTCCAGCGCAGGAGGCTAGTTGACCCATTGAGTCCATGCCATCATCAGTCAAGTAATCCAGTCAGTCCCATTCCCTCACTCTATCCCTATGTTTCTCCAAATTTATTTCTCTCATTTACCTACCAATTTCCATTTGAAATTATTCATCACAAACACCTAAACTGGAAAGCTGCAAACCTCTTCAATGCTCTCTCCATCTGTTGGTCCTTAGCGTCCTTAAATCACATTTATTTTATTACAACTTCATACTTCCATTCATATTGATGAAGTGGGTTTAATTTATATAGAGATTAGTATTTTTGGAATTTGGATTTCAAAACATATGCTGGGATGTGTTGGTTGCTTCTGCAAAAGGCTTTTGTTCTTAAAAAAAGGTCAGAGATCCTTCTGGAAGACTGCTTCTAACCTATCATTTTGTCAGAAAACAGATGACTGTGGAGATGTTCACATGCTGGATTTATGACAGATGGAGTAAATGCAAAAGGCCCAATAACTTCACTTCCAATTCAGAAGAATTTAGAATGAATTTTTTTTTAAATTTAGTTCAGAACAGGGTTTGTGGTTTTGCTCAGAAGACAGCAGTATTGAATAGAAAGTTTAGCTTCTCTGCTCAGAGAAGGATGCAGGACTGTTCAGGAGTACATTACTTCAGTTAAATGATTTAATTTGTGAGACTTGCAAACCATGGGAGTTTGGTTAGAAATTTGCACATTATTAAAACTGAGAAAATGTGGACAATCAGATTTGTGGAAAAGATCACATCGACAGGTTTGGAAGAATTCAGTAAATTGTCTTAACAATACTAGGTCAAGAACTTGTCAGGAGCCAGCCAAATAGAAGCCTAAAGATTTGAAATACGGGTGTAATTTATTTGTGATGGACAGTGATGGGAAATCATTAGAAACATTGTTTTGCAATATTTTGGATATTGTCTATATTAAGGACAGTTTGCAAAGTTAGTTTTTGATTTCTTGTATAATCATATTGGTCTGTTGCCATAAGTAAATCTATAGCCTGTGAATATGACTCAGTGATTAATCAGTGCTAACTAATGAAACAAAATAAGTTCAAGGAGGTTGGGCTTGTAATCATTGAAATTCAGAAGAACGTGAGGAGGTTTTATTGAAATATAAAGGATGCTTAGGGGGTTTGACAGAGCAGATACAGAGAGGTTGTTTCCCCTTGTGGAACAGTCAATAACCAGAGGGTATAACCACAGAGCAAGGAGTCATCCATTTAAGACAAAGATGAGAAGGAATTTCCTCTCTCAAACAGTAGCAAATCTGTGGAATTCTTTACCACAGAGGGTGTCAAGGGTGAAATAGGTAGATTTGTACATCGGTAGGGGATCAGAGTCATGAGGAAAAGGCAGCAAAATGAGTTGAGAATTATCAGATCAGCCATGATATCAATGAATGCCAGACCCAAATGGCCTACATCTGGTTCTGTGTTTCATGCCTATCAGGCCGGATTTCATTCTGGGATCTGACTTGTCTTGTAATACCATCAATGGAATCATAACACAAGTAGCTCAATAGCAAGTAACATAACTCCTTAATCCTCCAAGGCTGTCCATCAGTTACAAGAAACAAGTCAGGAGGAGTGTGATGGAATACTCTCAACTTGCTTAAAGGACAGTTCTACAACTCAGGGTGCTCAATGTCATCCACAGTCACTAACATTTCGAAGAATAAGGGCAGCAGGTACATGGGAATATTATCACTTGCATGTCCCTCTCCAAGCTATTCATCATTCTGAGTTGGAAATATATCACTTCTTTTTGAAGCATTAGTCAAAATCCTGGGAGTCCCTCGCGAACACCAAGTAGGCTCCCCTACATGAAATGGACTGCAATGGCTCAAAAAAGCACTACCTTCTCAAGACAATTCAAGATGGGTAATAAATGCTAGCTTAGCCACCAATACGCACCTCGCCTGAATGAATGTCAAAGTGTGGCAAATGTAATAGCCATTCAGGCTTGGGCAAGGACTACTGCAGTATCATACAATTAATAGCAGTAAAGCAGGTTTGATGCAAATACTAATTTGCAACTTACCTAATGTTGGGGTGCTAGGCCGACTGGTAACACATGTGCCAACGCTGAGCCTTGGTACAGTTATCCTTCCAGTGGATGATGTCACCTTTAAGTTGAGAATGCAAAAAAATTAAACAGATAAAGTCTGATTTCTAAAGTTATATCAGCATCAAATCTGATAATAGCATAAAACACACCTTTTTATGAAGCGACTTCAACTTGTAGTTTGGAGCTGTTAGACAATATCTGTCTGGCGGCAGTCTGGGCCCAGCATATGGTTTAATCAGTGGCAATGGGTTCTGATTCTTCTGACGTGCAATCTCCAGCAGAAACTACAGTGAGGTAATGAACATTTTTAAAAACTATATTTTAACTTAGCATTTATCACAAATAGAAACGTTTCTGAGCAATACTTACATCTCTAGGGGGAGGGGATGTAAAAGAATGGTCCATTCGGCACTGAATAGCCAGTCTGACATCATCTGCATCAACACTTGCTTTTTTAGCATGGCTTGAATATATTTTTGCATCCTCCAGTATTGTGGTAACATATCCTGAAAGGTAAGAGAATAATCAAGAGACCTTTGTTGCCAAAGTTATTTATTAGAATAGTGCCCATTGCAACTCATAGCAGCGAATTTAACACAAAGGTGGATGGGAGATATAAAATAAGAGACAATCTGACGGCCTCCAATTTTAACAAAGACAGCTTGGGAGCTGGCAAATCACCCTCCTTCAGGAAGCAAAGCTGTCACAAAAGGAGACTGTAGGCCTACAGTTTAAGTGAAATTTAATTGTAAAGTGTCTGCAACTATTGAAAAACCAAAATATCTGCAAACCTTGGAAGACAAAGAGAAAACAGAACTTTGCCGTACTGCATTATTTGTAAGCCTGGAGTGCTTTCCCTGGCTCACCAGGTTTTTTAAGCACAACATAATGGGCAGCTATACTTTGCTGCTTCCTACAACCTCCAAACAGTCCTTCACTGCTCTATCAAACATACCCAAGATCCACTATCTGGGTGCTTTCCAACCAGACTTTCAATGAATCGATCAATCTGGCTGGTTGTTGGAGAAGAACATGCAGGGACAAAAAGACCTAATTTGTAGGACTTGCAAGAAAGCCATACAAATGGGCTTCCCATCTGAAGTGCACTCCCCTATTTTCTTCCACCTCTAAGCTATTGTCAGGCCCCACAGGTTTACTTACGGTAAGTAAACTCCAACATTTGATTAATAACTCGTGGTTCATATTCCGTGACACCCATGTCCTTTAGAATCTGCGCCATGACCTGTTAAAACATGAAACAAAATGAAGGAAAAAATTTCTCTGTACAACAATTATTTCAAAAGGAATTCAACTAACCCTTCACATCACCCTACAGATAAGATCAATAGGTGGTCACGGTCAGTGAAATTATTGTATTGTATGTCTTTTTCTCTTTCTACTAAAATTAGAACTCTCCTCGCCAAACTCTGGACATAGTTGTTTTTCTATCTCCCTCATATCAAAATCTACATTACCTGCAAACTAACATGGGCCAAGCTACTCACTTGTCAGTTTTCACAATGCTATGGCAATTCCACTAATCGTCTAACATTAATAAGGTATAGGCCAGACAACATGAGGAGATAGCTGGGCTGGAAAGTCTGTGGTAATTCGAATGTCGAATGTCTAATGTCTATTATTCCACATTCATGGTATGTTTAACAGTGGATTGAAATGATCATTATGTTCCATCACAAAATGGCTATAAATACTACTTTCCAAAAGTACACTATTTCAAATTAAATCAGGGAAATGGTGAATTGCTCATTTTATGAATGTGCAGTTTACTTTGCTTCCAGGCACAAGTCAAGCTCTTTTATTATGCAGTCAATCAACCAAAAACCTACACTGTCTCAATTACTACCTTCAAACAAATGAATATTTACATACTAATAGACTCATTGTTCACACAATCATAGCAGAAAAATCTTCTGCTTTTTAGGAAGAGTACAACACATGTCTTTAAATTTTGCACAAGATTATAGAAATGAAACTAAGGTTGAAACTGTGATTGGTGTACCTGGTACACTCAATAAAAATGCAGACAGACCTAAGAGGCTGAAAGGCTAACAAACCAAATGGGACATAGAATTTAAACCCTATTTCCAGTCAAGCAAACATTTGAAGTGAAATAGTTAAAGAATGCTCAACTTTTGTGGCAGAAGAAACGTAAAAGAGGTTAAACAGAAGAGACATTTCTAGTACTATTTTGAAGTTCAAATATTGAGGGTCATCCTTAAAATAATAAAACAAGATGAATGCTTCATTTGCTCAACTATTTCTCTTGCCACTTCCACACAACAAGTGATATTCCTGGGACTTATCATCCAGCCCCACACTTTGTCTTCCTGTGACTTAATACATCATTCACAGTAGCAGTGATCAATATGCCCCTTCATCGCAACAGGTCACTTGCAAAGATTTTAATAATATATTTGGTTTAAAATTCCCTAAACAATTCAGGATCTATCTGAAACAAAATCAGAAGTTGCAGGAAAAGTTCAGCAAGTCTGGCAGCATCTGTGAAGAGAAATGGGAGTTAACGTTTTGGGTCGTGATCCTTCCTCAGAACTGATGGACAGCAAGGAAAATGCCAGTTTATATGCAGAAGATTGGGTGAGGGGAGAAGGTCAGGAGTACATGATGTGTGGGGATAGAGCCCAAATACAGGGAACGGTTGGACAAAGGAGTGGATAACGATCTGGCTAGGAGGGTGAGTAGCTGTTAATGGAGGCCATAGTGTGTAATGGCTGGCTGGCTACATGATAACAAGGCCTGGTGTGTGGGATAGGGAGCTAGGTCATGGGAGAGTTCAGGCCCTAAAATTATTGAACTCGATATTGAGTCCAGAGGGCTACAGGTTCCCAATGTGGAAAATAAGGTGTTGTTCTTCCAGCTTGCATTGAGCAAGCCAGAGACAGAGATGATGGCCAGGGAACAGGGTGGTGTGTTAAAATGGCAGGCAACTGGAAGCTAAGGGTCATTTTTGTGAGCAGAACATAGTTTTACTGTGAAGTGGTTACCCAGTCTACACGTTGTTTCCCCAACATACAGGAAGACACATTATGAGCAGCGAATGCAGTAGGCTAGATTGTGGGAAGTGCAGATAAAGGGCTGCTTCACCTGGAAAGTATGTTTGGGCCCTTGGATACCAAGTAGGGAGGGGGGACATGGGCATGTGTTACACCTTTGGCAATTGCAGGGGAAGGTGCCGTGGGGCTATTTTTTAAGGGAGGGGGCTGTAGTGTGTTGGTAGTAAAGGAAGGAAGGAAGTACGGTGTTGGAAGGAAGAGAGGACCAGGGCGTCCCAGAGGTAACAGTCCTTCAGAATGCAGGCAAGGAAAGGGAAGGGAATATGCATCTGGTGGTGGCATCTCACTGGAGTGAGTGGAAATGACAACTGATGACCTTCCAGATGTGGATGTTGATAGGATTGTAGGTAAGGACAAGAGGAGCTCTTTCACTGTTGCAGGACGGAGGAGAGGGGGTGAGGGTGTAGGCATAGGAGATGGGTCGGACATGGTTGAGGGCCCTGTCAACAATGGTGCTGGGAGTCCTCAGCTGAGGAAGAAGGTGGACATTTCAAAGGCACCCTTGACGAAGCTGGCCTCAATGGAACACGTGCGACAGAGCCGAAGGAACTGGAAGAATGGAATGCAGTCTTTATAGGAAGCAGTGTGCGACAATGTATCGGCCAGGTAGCTGTGGGAGTTGGTGAGTTTATAGTGGATATTAGAGGCCAGTCTATCTCCAGAAATGGAAACAGAGATGTTGAGGAAGGGTAGGGAGGAGTCAGAAATAGACCAGGTGAAAGGGAGGGCAGCGTTGGAATTAGAAGCCAAATCAATGAACTTTTCGAAATCCAGATGACAGAGGGAAGCAGCACTGATAACATCATTGACATTTGGAGAAAAAGTTGTAAGTGGGGGCCGGAATAGGAGTGGAACAAGGAATGTTCCATTAACCCCACAGAGAGACAGGAATGACTCCGGCCCATGCAGGTACTCATGGCCACCCCTCTGACTTGCAGAAAATGACAGGTTGTTGAGGGTGTGAACGAGCTCACCTGAGTGGAGGAAGGTGGTGGTGGATGGGGACGGTTCAAGCCTTTGCTCCAGGAAGAAACAGAGAGCCCTGACGCCGTCCTGGTGAGGGATGGACATGTATAGGGATTGCACTTCCACAGTAAATAGGTGGCAGTTGGAGCCTGAAAACTGGAAATTACGAAACTGGTGTAAAGCACCAGAGAAACCGCTCATGTAGGTAGGTATCAGAACAGAGGAGAAAAGACTGAATCAAGGTACTTAAAGATAAGCTCTGTGGGGCAAGAGCAGGTTGGAACACTGGGAATGCCTGGGCAGTCCTGTTTGTGGATTTTCAGAAAGAGATAGACTTCTGGCCCTGCACAGCTTGCTTCTATCAGCTTGGTGGGAGGGAGCAGACCATCAGAGAAATGAAGTCAGTGACTGTAGTTGATACAATGGCCTTCAGTGGAGTCATGGTCCAGGGGAGATAGAAGGAGGTATCTGAGAGCTAGCGCTCAACCTCTGAAACGTAGAGGTCAGGACGCCAGATGACAACAGCAACACCCTTATCTACAGACTTAATAACAAAGTCAGGGTTGGGTGTAATCAAAAGGAGTGCAGTCAGTTTGGAGGGAAATAGGTTGGACCGGGTGAGGGATCAAAGAAATTGAGGCAACCAATGTCATGTCGACAGTTGTCAATGAACAGATCGAGTAAAGGTAAAAGGCCAGAGTGAGAAGTCCAAATGGAGTGAGATTGTTGGAGTTGGGGACAAGACACACGTTTGTCCAAAGAAATGGGTGCCGAGGCAAAGTTGACAAAAGAAGAGTTCGAAACATATCGTGCCTGAAATTCACTAAGGTAAGGACACAGAGAGATAAAGCTGAGGCCTTTGCTGAACACAGAACATACAGCATCGGAGAGCGGAAGGTGAGGAGGGATGATGAATGTGACAGGTGGGGTTGGAGGGAGGAAATGGAAGTTCCAGAGGGCCATGGGTATCTCTTGAGTCGTTGCATCTTGTGGGTATTGATGCTTGAAAGGACAAGAAAAAGTTTCTTGTTAGCATGGCACAAGAGCCAGAGGATGAAGTGGAACTGCAGAGTCATGTGGCCCTGAGGCAGAGCTTCCAGTGGTCTGCCATTTCAACACAGCACCAAGTTCCCTGACCAACATTTCTGTCTCAGGCCTGCCTAAATGCAGCTCAGCACAATCTGCAAGAACATAGTTTTGTTTTCCACTTGAAGACTCTGGAACCTTCAGGACTCAATAACAAATTTAATAATTTTTAAAGCATGAACATCTTGCTGGGGTGGACATGGACTGCTTCCAGCACAGCCAGTCCATTTTCATCCACTCATGGTGCTGAATACCAGCTTTTCTTCTCTTCCTTGGTAACAAAGTGTGGAGCTGGATGAACACAGCAGGCCAAGCAGCATCTTAGGAGCACAAAATCCAGCTCCACACTTTTTGTTACCTCGGATTCTCCAGCATCTGCAGTTCCCATTATCTCTTTCTTCTATTCCTTTCCCCGGTTTACTGGGGATAAGGGTTTTTTCAGGTTTGACCAGTGAGATTCCACAGGGATCGGCAAGGGGGTGGCAGCAGTTAACCATAAATGTTAACGACTTGGAGGGTGGAAGGAAGCAAATGTCCTGTAGCCAAATTTGCAGATGACACAAAAGTACTGCAGATGGAACAGCAGGTTGCAAGAGGGATACAAATGATTCACAAGTATTGATAATGTGAAGTACGTGGGCAAGAAGTTGCCAGTGGAGTTGTAAAATGGTAAATGGGAAGAGGACACAAAGAATAGAATATTATTTAAATGGTAAAAACTTGCTGAAAGCTGCAGCACAGAGAGTCTTACGGCTACTTGTACGTGAAACACAGAAAGCAGCACAATTTCTCTTTCTCAGTCCCTTCCACTCCGCGTTCCCCTCACCGCCTTGCCGCTCTCCCTGTTTCTATTCCTATTCCTACCACCACCATGCCTCTATCTACCTGCGCATCCCTAGGAACACTCTTCGCCGCCGCCATCTTCCGCTCCTCGGCGCTACGGCCCACCGCTGTGACGTCACTTCCCTCACTTGGGAAGCACGTGACGCGGAACAATGCTCCATTGAATCCGGCGTCCGGTGACGTCACGGAGCGCGCTACTCATTCACAAAAATACGAACGTGTTGATAGACAGGGAGTGAGCAATGAGAATGAGTGTTCGTGTATGGTATATATATGCAGGGACTGGGCAGTGACAGTATGTGTGTATCCACGGAGTGAGCAATGTGTGTGTGTGTAAGGAAGGGGGCAATGAGTAAATATCTGTTTACAAAAATCACACTTCCATTATTTCAAAACATTGCAAGCATTTTTCTTATTTTCCCTAAAGTAGCAATGCAAGCCAATCAATAATTACTACAACGAACCTTATTAGCCAGAGTTAAATGTTCAACCATATTATAATATGTTATCTGGAAGTTCACTCTTGCAAAGTCAAATTCCAAACTTTACAATTTATTCCTAAATATTTTGAAATCAATCATTTATCTAAAACTCTTCCCTTAAACCAAATACAGGTAGAGAGTTAACAGGGACTGCAGATACTTATATCACAGGTAGAGAGTGCTTTGATACTTCCAGGACGGTGACAGAGGAAGACTCCTGAGCCGGATCCACTCCGTCCATATCAACTTTGTTTTCCCCCCTCTTTTCGCAGTTTTTTTTTCTTTTTACCGCCCATCTTCGGTGCCATCACGATGTCAAGGGTGAAAGCCAGCACAGACTGATCCCAGCCTCAGCGTGGACTCGACTCCTGATACTCAAGAGGCCGGTATGGAGCCTGGTGCGGTTTATGTTCGAAGGACCGTAATTCTGAACTCTCGTTTCTCTGTTTTTCTAACGTATTGCTGGTCTTATTATTTCTTTATTTTTCTACTTTACCCCCCCAAGAATTTGTATTTAAGTTCTGTACCGAGGTAACACGGTACCTAAGATAGCACTGTAAGTGGCGATTTGTAAAGTTCTCACCATACCAGTGAATACGTGACAATAAAGCTAATTCTAAACAGGAAATATATGACGTGATAATAAAATGTGAGGCTGGATGAACACAGCAGGCCAAGCAGCATCTCAGGAGCACAAAAGCTGACGTTTCGGGCCTAGACCCATAATCAGAGAGCCTGAAACATCAGCTTTTGTGCTCCTGAGATGCTGCTTGGCCTGCTGTGTTCATCCAGCCTCACATTTTATTATCTTGGAATTCTCCAGCATCTGCAGTTCCCATTATCTCGAATATATGACGTGATTTGTCTTGATTCTTCTTTCTTCAATTTGTTTTTTTTATTACAGTCGTATAAAAGCCAAGAGGTAGATTATCATAATGAAATTATCACTCACAGCAAAAACATTTTCCAGTGAGGAAGAACGACATGATAGTGGATAAGCCAACCATGGTTAATTTGGGGTAAGTTTACAAATAGTGTAGGACTGATGAGAAAACACTGTGGCAAAGATTAAGGACAAGGCACAGGATTTGGAAAGTTAACAAACAACAACGAAAAAGACAACTTTAATAAAAAGGTAGAAAATAAACTTTGATATTACTTGCAAGTTGATCATCAAGATGTAGAGCAACAGCTTTTTTAAATATATAAAAGGGAAGTGAGAAACTAGTGGAGACAAGCCCCTTACCAAGAGGGGCTCGGCAAAATAGTAATGGGGAGCCCGGAAATAGAACAACTGGATAAATACTTTGTATCAGTCTTCACAGTAGAAAACACGAACAGCATTCCAAAATGATTAAACATTCAAGGGACAAAAGGAGGAAACGTTAAAAAAAGTGTAACTATCATGAGAGAAGTGCTAGGAAAACTAATGGAGTTAAAGACCAACGAGTCCCCTGGACCAAATAGGACGCATCCGAAGATATTAAAGCAAGTGCCTGGAGAGAGTGAATGCACTTGTAGTAATCTTCCAGAAACTGTTGGATTCTGGAAAAGTCCCAGAGAACCGGAAAACTGCCAACGTAATATAAATATTTAAAACAAAAAAAGACAAAACCAGATACCTATTGGCTAATTGGCATAATGTTTGTTATTGGAAAAATTGGACTATTATAAAGGATCTAAAAGCACAGCATTTAGAACTGTATAATATGTTCAAGCACAGTATGTCTCCACGAAGGGGAAATCATGTTGACAAATTTACTGGAATTCTTTGTGGATGTAACAAGCAGGATTGATAAACGGGAAACAGTAATTGTAACACATATATCAAATGTCATCTAGCTACTTATGATTATATGAGGCATGGCTTTGGAGGCAGCACAGAGGATTGATTAACTAAGAGAAGACAGAGTTGGGATAAGGAAAACCTTTTGCAGTATGGCAACGTGTAACTAGTGCAGTGCTACCAGGATCAATGTTGGAACTACAATTATTTACAATTTATATTAACGTTGTGGATGAGGAAAGTGAATGTAAAAATCTCCAAGTTTGTGGATGACTAAAAGAAATAGGAAAGCCAGTGGTAATGATGACAAAAACAATCTGCAGAGGGGCAAGTTAAGTGAGTGTGCAGAAGCCCAGCAGATGGAATATAATGTAGGGAAACTGAGGTTATGCAATTTGGCAGGAAGAATTGAGAAGCTGAATGTTTTAAATGGGGAAAGGCTGCAGAATGCTATAAAACAGAGGTATTTGGGAGTCATCACCCATGAATCATAAAAAGTCAGCATCAAAATTCAGCAGATAACAGGGAAGGCACATGGAATGTAGGTATTTATTTCAAAGAGAATGGAATATAAAAAAGTAGGGACATTTTGCTACCTAGACAGAGCAAAAATCGAACATTGTGAACAGTTTTGGGTGCCTTAACAAATAAGAGATATAGTGGTGACAAAGATGATTAACGAGGGCAAGGCAGAGGATTTGTCTGAATACCTGAATTCTAAATACTAAAGAGAAATATCTAGAATTACTAAATACTACTATAATATGATACCACTAAGTACTATGACCTTATAAACTTTTAATCAATTTACATTTCACTAGAGCTCTCTTGCCTGAGTAAATCATAATAATCCAACAAAATCAAAACAAAATAGTTTGCCTGGATCTAATTCTGAACTTCGTTTTTAAATAGACACGTGCCACAATCCCATCTACACTTCCATATTCTCACTCACCACAGAAATAAGAAGTCTTTTAACTCAAAGTGCAAAACATATCCCCGGATCACAAGCTCCAAGAGGAATATAACATTTGAACAGTTTCGTCCACAATACAAATACAACGTGCAACAACCAAGGTGCAAAACGCATAGAAGCCCAGACCACACAGAGTTAATATTCAATTTAGTCATCGCAAAGACTCACAGAACTTACCCTCAAACACAAAAAATTACTAAATCAAAAATAAGAAAAGCAAACTTTTAATCTTTATACACAAAGTTCTCTTATTTTGCACTGATTGCCTTTTTAACTTCTTGGTCACAGATAAACATCAACTAATATTTGGGAGGATCACGTGTTCCCTGCACTGGTCTACCATCCTAGCTCATGGGTGAGGTAAAGCGACGACATTCCTCTCCCCTTTTAGCCATTAACCCTAATTCAGCTTTGTTGATAGCTGCCATTGTTCAACATGGTTTACAGGCAATAACAGCAGAGGTTCACCTCACGCGAGTAGTGGGAGTTCAGGCACGGTCCTCATTCTCTCGGAGTACTCTGGAGTCATATTTTCCATTCCTCCCTCCAGCTTCTCTGATTCAGTCTCGATATGCCTCCTCACCTAAGGATCTAATTCCAATATAAGTCATTCTGGAGTATTTCTCAATACCTTATAACAATACTGACAGAAACAACATCCTGATACCACAATGGATCTGACATATCCTATTCTCTATTTTACTTATATTCTCTCCCCCTCCTTCGCTGCCATGTCATGTTTATGTTTTGTTTATGTTGCACTTAATAGAAAGGACAAATTCTCTCTTACAACTTAATTTACACTTTTATCCTTTCTCCACGACTAACAACCCTTTTGAGTTTTGCACTACCTGCCCTCTTGCTGCTCCTCTTCCTCAAAAATATTTTAAAAGACCATTTTCCAACACTTTTCCGTTCTAAAGAAGTCATACCCGGATCAAAACATTCTCTGTGCTTCTTTCCATAAATGCCACGAAACCTGGTGAGTTTCTCCAGCGAACCAAAGCCATTTAAACAGTTTCCCATAATGAAGCTGGTTCATGACCTGCTAAGATGTTCAGGGTAAACCAGTTGGCGATGTTTTTGCCTCTTGGCAATGATCACTGAACCCTTGAAGCAGCTCAAAAAGCAGCAGGAATGCTTTCCAAAATATCAAGGAAATGCTCACAGACATCCTAGCCCACAACAATCCATCCTTTTCAACTGACACAACTTTGGACAATTGAGCTACAGGCTTAGTGCAGTGCTGCTTCAGGAGCAATTAGATGAATGTTGAAACCTGTATATTATGCCTATGGTAATGGTCAGTCATATTATGGAGTTATGAAGGATGTTCTCTCAGTTGCTTGGTTCTGAGTGTGATTTTAACACATCCTTGGTTTGCAGGTGCTCAAACACAGGTATAGCCTATTGGTATCACTTGTAGACAAAAAGAAGAGTTGGCAAGGATACTTCCATGGATACAGAAATCTTGAATTCAGCCTCAACTACTGTCTATGAGACAAAGTATGTTCAGGGAAACCATAAACTACAAATGGATGCAGTCTCCATAGCAACTATTGACAGCCGTACAACAACTAACTAAAATTTATTGGAGGAACGGAGTTGTTTACTCAGGCCACAGTGGATTAAGCAAATCTGGACTGGAACGTAAGACTGAGACTGTTTTATCATTATTTGGCAGTGTCAAATATTGGCCAAGACGTCTAATTTAAACATTGACAACATTTCACAATTGTCAATGACTTGTTTGCATTTGATGAAAGGCTGGTCATTCCTGTTTCACTGTGGGAAGACATTCCCGACAAGATGCACCAGGGACTCTCGGAAAGACCACAACACCAGAGTTTAGCCATCAAGTGTGGTGATCAGGGATGATTGAAAATCTCATTGCTATGAAACCTGTTCTAATCAGAAGCCTGAGCAGAGAGTCACTGATCCTGACTTTTCCCACTAAAACATGGGAATAAGTAGGCACAGATGTTTGATGCATAGTCTTTCCTTTTTCAACTTTTTCCAGCGTACAGAGGTAAAAGAAAACATAAACCACCCCAACAGAAGTTGTCGCCAGTGTCTTATACTAAAGATGTACTACATGATATTCCTGATGTGATTCTGTCAAACAATGGACTGCAGTTTATTAACAGTTAGTCTCCCTTCTCCACATGGTTCTCCATACCTTTGCAATTTGCTCTCCTTCAGTTAATTTTTTTTTGTTAAAAGAAACACAGATTTTTATGTCCTTCAATCAAGCAATCTGCTTATTTCCCAAAACGTAGTCAGTGTCACATAAGCTACTGCAGAAGTCAATTTGTCAGTCAGATTTCATAAATGGTCAGATAATGTATTTGGCGATGTTGGTTGAGAGCTCAGTGCTAGTCAGGGCATCAGATCTTCCTCTTCTTTGAGCAATGCCATGAAACTGTTTTTACATCTGTTTTAGAACCAAAATAAAGGGGCTCAAAAGCAAAAACCTACATTTGAACGAAGTTTTCATTACCTCAGGTTGTCGCAAAACATTTTACACCTCATAAAGTACTTTGAAATATTCCAAGTGTATAAATGTCGTACTTTAGATAATATGGGAATCAAATTGTACATAGCAAGTTCCTGTTCATACTATGTGACAATTATCAGATAATCTGCTTTCTAATTATATTGGTAAAAGGAGAGCATTGGCTGATAGATACCTGCTCTTTTTCAAAATACTGCCATGAGATGTGTTTTATGTCTGCCTGAGAGAAGACAGGTTCTTGGTTAAAGGCTCAGGCATACTGAAACTCCCTCAGTGCAGAACCGAATCTTTAGCCTAGATTGCGTTTTGAAGTGGGGCATGGACCCTCCATCTCTGGCTCAGCTACCAGCTGAATTGTGGCTGTTAGTCAGTCACAATGACATTCAGTTTAATGTTTCACCCAAAACACAAGATCTGAGTAGGGCAGTACTTCCATGGTACTGCATTAAACTTAGGCTTTAACTATGTGGTAAAATTCAGAGATATAACAGCCATGGAAATACAGTCTCTGAGTAACAACAGAAATTAGGAAGAAAATTGAATACACTAACTAGATATTTCTTCAGGTTTCTAATGAAACTGTGGTGGGAGTTGAGGGACCCTGTGGGAAATTTTAGCTAAATATATTTAAAATTATATTGAATAAGATTTGTTTTAACATAAAAAAATCTCAAAAGTAAATACTAAACCTTGAACCAATCAGGCAAAGTGAAAGAGTTCACATTTATGAAATGCCTTTCATAACCATTGGAATGTAAAATGCTTATGAGATGTTTCTGAAGTGTACTCCCACTAGTAACGCAGAACAGGAACAATTTTTCTGATATACTTTAGCTAATACATAGTCACTTAGAAACTTTTCAGTGCAAGAAGTCAGGCACATAATGGCATTTGTGCAACATGTTGTGTTCATCTTTGAGAATACGGCCGCTCAATACTCACTACTGTGAAGTTCATTTCCTTTCAAGATGTCAAAGTGACTTCTCTTATAGGATCATATAAAACAGCTGTATTACCTCTGACCTGCAATCTTCCAAGCATCACAGGTGCAGTACTGCACACAAGATTTTTAGTTATCTACAGGTATGTAGAAAGTACTTGAATAAAAAATGCCCACAGATTCACAATCACAATGTTGTCCTTCATATTCCTTCATGCTGGTACAGGAAATGCTCTCCGAATTCAGAAAGCAAATCACAATAGTCTCCAAGTCATGATTGACGATTTCTCTAAGTTAATTCCTTTCCAAATAATTTCTTGAAAATAGCTTTTGTTAAATTGTCAAAGCTTATATTTCAGTTATGATCCAAAACACGATTTTCTGTCAGATGAATTATATTTTGAGACTTAGTCCAGACTTAGGATATGGATGCAAGAGTACAAGACATCAAATGTAGAACTAAACACGCTATTATCTGAAATAAGGTATTGATGTACAAAACCTTAACATTTTATGTAATTAATTTACATTTTATTTGCCATTATTAAATATATTATCTATTTGATAGTTACAGTTTAGTCATACATAGGAATGGCAGTTTTAACATGAATCTGTGAATGATTCCACATAGTACAATACAAAGTTGAAAGCAATAAGATTTAGTACATTAATGCCACCTAAGGTATGTTTTGGAATGTATATTTAATATTAAAACTATGCAACATAAAATTACTACTGTACCCAGTACAATAAATTGCAGTAATAAACTTACTGCCAATGGTTGAAGCCGTTATACAGTTTATGTTTATTGTACGTAAAACATCCAGAATCAGGCACCATAAGTTTCTTATGAAATTACTCCAGTCCAGAAATCTGCCAGTTTTTGTTTTGATGACTTGCTGAAACACAGCTTGCCCAGATGTCAACATGGGATTGTTTCAACCAACTACCACCATAAAACAGCTAATCACCACCTATGTGGCTTGCCCCATTAAAAGAAACTGAAATCAAAAGACATCACCTTTGGCAAAACAGACCAAAAAAAGCTCTATCCCGAATCTTTATTTTAACTGAATGCCACAATTCATTTAAGAAATAAAAATGAAACAGGAAACAAAGATACAGGTTCACCAAGAAAGAAAAGGACTTAAACCATTCTACGGGATATAAAGACTAAAACATTTGCTTCTGTTTAGTTATCTGAATATGGAAACATACTTTCCAGTAACACAGCAAACACAAGGCTTCCACTACATTGAGAAGCTGTTAATTAAGTTAAGACTTTCTACAAGTATAACAATACATTCATACATAAATTTCCTGGACGACTTAACTGTAATAAATAAAATATAAAATGGAAGATATATATTTGGAGAGATTATTCTAGAATTGCACCATAAATGAAATTCCTAGGACAAAAAAATATTGCTACTTCACAACACAATCACTCACCCCTTCTTTTCTTTACAAACCAACTGAGCTGGTTGAAAGTGAAATGCTAGGATTTCTTCCATTTGGACATCATTAAAAAACCGAATGGCACCATCTCTGATGCAAAAGTAGTGGAATGTAATACTGACATTCTGTGAGATGGCATATAACAGTATGGTCATTTGGGTACCCTGCAGCATTTTGGAAATCATGCTTAGCAAAACGTTAAATTATCATCTAAAATTGCAAGTTTGTTCTGAGATTCACAATACCTTTCAGGACAAAGTTTAAGGACCATGTTCTCTCCTCTATTTCTTTTAAAGGGAAAACTAAGAAACTTCTATTTTAGTTCTTTGCTTTTTTCTTAATATTGTATTTTTGTGTGAAAAACTGCACAGTTTTAACTAGTGAAACATTTATAACAAACTGCAACTTTTATATTGCACCGTTACAATCAGAGACATTATTAAAATTTGTGCTTTGCTACAAAGTGCTGCAGTTTCCTGCAAACACATTAGCACTGAATTACCTTCATGGATTTCCAGAACACAAAAAAGTTTAAATGCAAATGTGGGGCCCAACATCGTCACCTCAAAGTATGTAGGTGATGCAATTTGTAGGACCTTTTGTTTTTCAAACTAACCGCATAGTACAAACTACATTTTTCCAAACTTATGTTCAATACACATTTAATTACCCCACAGTTAGCAATGCTTTTATGTAATGAAACCAATCATATGTACTAGAAATTTGCAACGAAGTAGTTCATAGATCATTTGAAGTCATGACCACTGATAAAGCTCTGCTCTAGATCATAAAAAAACCAGAGTCTCAGTGTGTTCCCTACTATTGTTTAAAATTGGCTTAAATCTACTACATCTTTCTCAGCTCTTTTAGAGGGCTCCTTTTGCAAAGTATTTGTCCTAAGCCTCTAATGGCCGGATAGCACTGGCTTGAGAGTCTAAAATACTAAGGCAATTCTAGCTGTCTCTAGAACAGCTGATCCAAGAATTTGAAGCCTCAGCTGACCCTCTTACAAAAATTGTCTTTGCATGTGCTAAGGGTTTTGTTACTACTGCCTCACATCTGTCAGCAGCAACAAAGATGGAAATGTAAGTTTTCAGCATTGAATAATTTCCAATTATCAGTTTAATTTGGACGAAAAACCAAGAAAAATGCCAGAGTCTTTATCATAGATGATACAAACATAGCCATTTTGTTTCCCATTCTCTACTTAATTACAAAGTACTGAATAATGAAAGCAAACAAAATAGAAACTACTGCAAAGCCTGCAACAATCAGGGCGGCAAACTGCTCATCAGTTAGTGTTTCCCTGTTGACTTTTGTGAGCTCTACTGCAGTTTCAGTATTATTTGAGGCTGATTCTTGTCTCTGAGATGAGAATGGCACAATGGGACTGTAAGGTCCATAGAGTTCTTGCATTCCAGCAGCATCTTGATACTGGCGGACAGCACAGACTTTGAACCGATATTCACAGTTTGTCTGAAAGTTGGTTAGACGAAATGAAGTCTCTGGCCCCCTGTACACCTAGATTTAAGTACGAAAAACAATAAGTAATTTAGCTCTTGTTAAATGAAACATATTTAAACAACTTTTTCAGTTAATGCAATAGCCTGGTGTATGAGCAGTGACTATAGAACCTAACGTAAGAAATCTACACTGACGCTCCAATGCAGTAGCAATGAAGTGGTGCACCTGCAGAGGATGAAACATTAAACTGAGATCTGAATACCCCCTCAATTGGATATAATAATGCATTGGGTCTTTTTTGAAGTGGAGCAGTGGAATTATCTCCAAACTGCTGCCCTAGTCAATATTTATCCTTCAATTTTGGAATACTGCGTTCAGTTCCAATCTCCTAGTATAGAAAGGATGTTGTGAAACTTGAAAGGGTTCAGCAAAGATTTACAAGGATGTTGTCAAAGTTGCAGCATTTAAGCTATAGGGAAGACACTGAATAGGGTGGGCAACCTTCCCTGGAGTGTCGGAGGCTGATGGGGGGGCGCTTAATAGAAGTTTATAAAATCATTAGGGGAAATCAACAGGGTAAATAGCCAAGGAGCACCAGCATGCACTCCCCAGGGTGAGGATTCCAAAGCTAGAGGGCGTAAGTTTAAGGTGAGAGGGAGAATGATCTAAAGGGGACTTAAGGGTGCATGTATGGAATGAGCTTCCAGAGGAAGTGCCGGAGGCTGATACAGTTATATCTGGATGGGTATGTATGAATAGGAAAGTTTTAGAGATATGGCCCAAATGCTGGCAAATGGGATTAGATTGATTTAGGATGTCTACTCACCATGGGCAGTTTGGAAAGAAGAGTTTGTTTCTGTGCTGTACATCTCTATGGCTGTATGACACTAATTAAAATCGCTACAAAGCTCACTGATGCTCAAGAGAATTACTTTATCCAAAATACCTACTTTCTCATGTCTACATTTCCTACATTCTAACAGTGACTACTATTCAAAAATACTTGATTAGCCAGATTGTGCTTTGTTACATCCAGTAGTTGTGAAAAGACACTTTAAGAATACAAAGTCTTTAATTTTTCAAATACACAAATGCCAGAATCAGTTGTACCAGCCATAAACAGATTTGGTTTAGGAATTTAACATGTACGTTTATACATTAGTAGACACACCACAGAATTGTTTACTGTAAAGTTAGACTGATGTTTGCTTCTCCACTCATTTTGCCATCACTGTTTATTGTCCCTCGATTCATCATGGCTCTCTAATGCAGTAATTAATTTGTTGGTACCTTTACCATTGATCCATTAATCGTTCAATTGTTAGTGTGTCCCCAGCTTCATTAATTTACCAAATTGTCGCTGTCTGCTGGTTCGTTGATTGAGTGCGTGCTGGTGCTCCATCCTTTATTGATTTGTCAGTGGCCAATGTACAATTAATTCATTCAACATGCCTGTTTTTTAATTTATTGATTGATTTGCTGGTAAGCCCAAAGAACTATCAATTCACTAAATTTGTCATTAATTCCCCAGTGTCTAAAACTCCTTAAAAGAATTATTCCTACTGCTGTACTAGTTTATTCAGCTATTGCAATATCCCTACTGCACTAATTAGCAGTGATGAAATGTTCATCTGTAACTTATGCTTAAGCAGTTCTACATGAGGTTTGTGATGGTTCAGGCTTCATGCTGCAATTGTAGAATGTAAGCAAACACCATTGGCTTTTTTCTAATTTAACTCCTCCCATTTAAAAATAACTCACGTTTTCATGATAATAGCTTCTGTTTTCCATTGATATAGGCTGCACTCCCTACACGCAACGTCAACAAGGAATAAATATTTGTAAATATTCAGGGTATCTTACAAAAAAGGTTACAGTTCAAAGCTCAATGGATGAAAAAGACAAATAGACCTTGCGGTGGATACAAAAAAGCATATGTGAAAGGAAAAGTAAGATTAAGTTACTGATTGTGACTTTTGGAAAACAAAACATTACTGTACATGAGTAGAATTTCCGGTCTAAAACATTTACTGTTCTGACCCTCATTTACCAGAATTCTTTGAAAGAATAACTTTACATAATAGCGACTAAACCAAGTATCAAATAACTGGCAGAATCTAAATAGTGAGACGGATTCAATTTTATTACTGATGCCAATTTATAAAAATGACAAGCAATGGAATTGTACAAGAATTATTTAAATATATAGTGTCCATTTTGTCACAAAATTTATAGGACACATGCTATTGCTGTTGGCAAGATAAAGTTAAAATCTCAAGCTACTATTAGTAACGAGAATCCTTCCTTAAACTATGTTTTTGCCTCTATTCCCTACTTCCAAGTCTTAAGGCATGAATCTCTGATTCTTTCATTCTGGAGCTACTGAATTCTCAGTTGAGCATGAGCATTGCTCACTCTTAATTTTTCTTGTAACCTCCCAATCTGTCATGGCATTGTATATGAAGTGTCAACACCTAATGGAAGTTTGAAATGCAACCCATTCCTCTTCCCTATTTCAGTAGTTCAGATGCATGAAATGCATCCATATTTAGTTCTCCTTGAATGTTGAACATTTGCCATTTGCAAAAATCACATTGAAAACAAATAATTTCATTATGGAAAAGAGAATTATTAGTTTTATCTGTTGGATGATACAATGAATCTCAAAAGGTTTGAAGTTACAACAAAAAATAAAACTCTGCCTCACTGGGAGACAGCATGTATTAAATTACGAAGTCATTTCAAAAGCCTAAATTTGAAAAGCATGCAGAGGAGACAAACATTAAAGATTTCATACATTAGTTTACACCAGAGGCAGAGACATTGAATTAATCAATTTTCTCCTTTTCCATTTGTTAGTTTGAACCTCAATTAATTGTAGATTTATATGCCAGCCTATACTAATATCTTACAAAGCAACACTTATTTCATTGTATAAAATAAGAAATTTCAAGCAAAATTCAAGACTGACAGAAAACTTGACTGTGACAGGAGAAGTGCATATTCAAGGCTTGTCTAATAGATCAGAAGACTGAACTAAGTCTACCTGCTCAGTTTCTCTCCCAATAATAATTTGAAGTGTGTAAACAATTGCATCTCCTTTCATTGGCTGTAGTGCTTCCCACATGACTTCACAAGTGTTTTCATCCAACATTTGCACTCTGGGAGCTGAAAAAGACAAAACAAAAAACAGCTGGTTAAAACACAAAACAGAGCATTCGGCCAATGAAAACATCCAGAAATTGAAATCAAGTGGTTACTTCTGTCACTTACTTATGAATACAAACCTAAAGTAAATACATCACAATTGTTACAGCCATTTGGCCCCACATGTAAACGTGGTTTCCGAGTTGACAGAGTGCCAATCTCCTGTTATTGTCCCATATCCCTGCACACCATTTCTATCCAATTAATCATCCAATGCCTTTTTAACTGCCTCAATTGAACCTGCTGCTACCCACATTTTCAGACAGAATATTTGATATCCTAACAGCTTGCATTTTTCTCACAACATCCTATATCCCCTTTTTTTTTTCCTTTTACTACTGGAAACAATTTCTCTCCGTCTACTCTGTTCAGTCCACTCATGATGTTCAAAACCTCAATCAAACCTCTTCTCAGCTTTCCTCTCTCGAAGGAGAAAAGTCCCAACTTCTTCAATCCAACCTCATAATTGCAGTTTCTCATTCTTGGAACCAATATTGTAAATTGCTTCCGCCCTCTGTCCGATGCATTCACATCTTTCCTATAATGTGGCAATCTCAATATTCCAGGTCAGGTCCAACAATTGTCTTGTACATGTTTAACATCAATTCCCTGCTTTTGTAATTTGTACCCTATTAACAAAGGCGAGAACACTGTATCCTTTATTCACAGCTCTCTCCATCTCTCCTCCACCTTCACTGATCTGTGCACATCTTCACGCTCCTGAATCCCCTTTAAAATTGTAGAACTATTTTATATTGACTTTCAATGCCCTTCCAAGCAAAGTACTAGGGTATCACCTCACAGTTAAGGGACTACATATACATATATTCAAACCTAGTTCCAACTCCAACACTATAAGAGACACCTGCAAAGCCACTTGGTTTTATTTACATATCACTGAATTGCATGGTCCGAGGCTCAATTCACCAGGTCTTTCTCATTATTCCAAGATATTGAATCTTTAGGCAGTGTAAGATTATACTGAATGAAAAAGGTGAAATTGCTAAGGCTTGGTGTATTTGTATGCTACAGAACATATGGGAATCATACATTTATCCACACAATTACTGCGTCTGAAATTCTTTCACAATCATCGTAGGTAAGCCTATTTCTTACTCAAACAGAGAATAACTAAAGAGGAATAAATTCATCACATCACTAAAGCAACTTTTTAAAAACTTAACAAGAATTCATCATATCGATTGCTTAAATACCATGTCTGTACTGAAGGAAAGTGGCACACAGGACCATTATAATGTCTCTTCATCTAATACAGCATTGCAATGACTCAGTACTGGACGCTTTGACAGTGGAATCCTGAATTCTCAAAACTGTATTTTTCTGCTACAATGACTGGTGTTATTTCTGCTTATGCGATTTACAGAAATTAATGATTAATGGTTGCAAGCATTGTAGCAAGGTAACCTTCGATACTTGATTTACTAGATTCAGATAAGATTGTGTGCAACATAAATCCAACTACTCATTTGAGAATATTAAGGATAAATACTTCCATGTCTTTCATGACTGACATTATATGTAGTGATTACATCAGTCTACAAAGGTATCTCTGTCTGTAAACTTTAACTTGCCAATAATTCATGTTATTATCCCAGGGATCATTAATGTTTTCCTCTTTATTCAATGCGTGAGACAACATCACAGTTGTCTAAAATTAAACGTCAATTTATAATGACAGAAAATATTGTAACTGTAATGTGTAGTGATTTAGCATCTTTTTTCATTCCAGGATGATCAAAAGCAAATTGATATACAACAAATTGGGGATAGAACCTAGGTATGAAATTAATTCAAAGGTTTGGTGGCTGCTACTTTCTCATGAGGAAACCAGATCATTTTATATGATCATTTCATATGATTCAAGTATGTGTCACAAAATCTGCATTCTTTCAACATTACAGAACTTTCACAGGACCTACCTTTAAGTGGAGGAGGAGGAGATTTGGTTGTGGTGAAAGTGTAAACTTCAGAAAATGGTCCTTCTCCAGCATCATTGTGTGCCTGAATTCTAAAGTTGTAAGTTGAGGACTCATTCAATCTCTGGATTTTATACGTATGACAAGGCCCACTATAGACAGAAATGAACCTGTAAAATACACAAATAATAAAGTTATATTCAAGCTTTTATAAAGACAGCTGAAAGCATTCCCCTTAAGAGTAAACTGTATCACTTTACCAAAAACAAAATTAAATAACCAGCTATCTATGCAATAAAGTATTCACACTACACAACATTTTGGAGGTCACATCAGTAAACACTGAAAAAAGATTTCTTTATTCACCAGTACAAACTAGTTTGGGCATGTGAAGTACTTCACTGCGTAAATTAAAACCCTAGTTTATGAATCACTCAGATCAACAGGTAGCATAGTTGACTCCAATAATGTCTACAGAGACCAGAAATGGTAATGATCACATTATAGCAAACCAATACATTATCAGAATGAGTGCATTAACTGGTTTCCATACAATTCCAGCAATAGCATGACATGCCACCAATTCCTAACCACTCTACAGATTGCTGTTAGGATGGCCTGGCAAGGTCTACAGGTTTCTTAATTCTGCAGGTCGTGACTTGAAATTCTGATGGTCGTAAAGCAGATTGTGTAAAGTACTGTTTAAAATACAATACAAACTGAAATAAGTGGAAATAACCTGGTGGTCAATGCATGGATGAATTTTGCTACGTGTTAATTGAAATAAAAGAAAGATTTGAAAGGAGCCACACTTGCCTTCCAAATTTGTCCTCCATTTGCAAGGTATATTGTGTTGAATTGGTGGTTAAAGCTTTGTTGGGCCCATCCCCCCACTTAAGCTTAAGGCTCTGGTAGCTGAAAACTGCACACTCAAGGTGAGGTGGCTCAGGAGGTAGTGGTTTTGTTTTGGCTTTAATGGAATGACTGAAAGGGCCTGCTCCAATACTGTTGACAGCTTGTACTCTTATCCTGAAAATAGAAATGACAAGTCAAATGCTGATGACTAGGATTTTAAAACTACTCTTATCATTACAGTTATTCATAGAAGATAATGTAAAATATATTTATCAACTCAGTCTAACAAAATACCTGTATGCTGTATCTGGCTGCAGATCCTCAATGATGGCACTTGTGACGTTGCTTACTCCTGCAATTTGCTTATCTCCATATTCTATGTTATAACCAATGACTTCAGATCCATGGCAGCAAGGCTCCTCCCACTGAATAGCAAGGCACGTTGATGGTGAAGGAAGAACATTTGAGAGCTGGTCTTCATCAATCGTTTGCAGTACACTAACTGCAGCTGGCACTGAGGCAGGTGTCATACATATGGCAGTATCGCTATAGTACCCAGCACCTGCAGCGTTCACAGCCTGAGTGAGGCAAGAAAAAAAATGCAAAAGGCTCATTTCAACAATGCAAAGGAGATGCAAAATAATTGTCAAAATTATAATTGCATAAATGAAAAACCAGCAAGATTTTGTGATAATTGCCATGTTAAAATTAAGACATTGTTCCTACCTGAACCCTACAGTAGTATGCTGTTGCTGGTGTCAGGGATTTCACTTCATAACTAAGGGCAGGACCACAGTAAATAACTTGCATGCAACCTTCCACGCCTCCAAATTCTAGCCTGAATTCTGTGATTTCAGAACCATTAGATGGAGGGCACTGAGGAGAAATGAAGACAAATACAGCTTAGCTTAATGCAGCTCTACGAAGCAATTTTTGGCATTAATAGCAAACAGTTATTTACATTTCAAACCATCTAATCATCAGAACATAAAATGTCCAAAGATCAACACCAGTCACAATGTGCCTAAACTTAAAGGATTTAAGGTACCCTTATGAATTTAATTTCGCTGCATTCTTGTGTATTGCGAGGTATGCGCAAGCAGTTTGTTAACTTTTCCAGCTACCAACTGTGTCAGAACCTGTACCTAAACCTTATATGTTAACATTTGGCACTATTTTCATAATACTCTGCTTTTCAGCTTTAATGTTGCTTACCATAAAAGATAGTTTTCCTGGCATATTTTCTTCAATGTGCCTACAACAGACTCAACTAACATTCATTGCATGTGACAGACCGAGGTGCAATACACTACCAGTGAGAGAAGCAATAGCAATGCAGTTACAATGGGCAAGACTTTGCTGGAGGATATCTGATGTTTTATGCCATTAGAAGACCAGCTCTCAAATGTTCTTCACTGTTCACTCTTTTCACTGGAATTTTTGCACTCTAAAATGTTGGAATTTGGATCTAATAATGGAGCTGAGAGGAGATTAGGTCATTTGGGCCTCAGTGGGTGACAGAAACAACAACCAATTACATTTAAGTTACAAAGAAACAGCCGATTGAAGAAATGTAAATTTAAAACCACATCTGATATAGAGAAAGACAGGGATAGAAAGGTTGGTCTAAAAGACGAAGAAAAATTAACAAAAAAAAACAAACTAAGAGTTTAACATGCTTAAAATGTAGAACTGCACACAGGAATGAGATAGGCAAGTTTAAAATTGTTCATTTTTTCAGCCAGAGGGATGCTTCAGTGCAGAGGGGTCTGAGTATCTTGCTGCATAAATTTCATGAAACTAGCATGCAGGTACAGCAGGTAATAAAGGAATCTTAGCATTTATTGCAATAGGAATATAGCATAAAAGTAGGGAAATGTTGCTGAAACTATACATTAATTAGACTGCACCTAGAATATTGCGCAGAATAGTAGTTTGCTTATTTGAGGAGGGTTGTAGTTATACAAAAGGTAGTTCAGAAGAGGTTCACTAGATTGATTGTAGAGATAAGAGGTTAGTCTCAAGAAATGAAATTGAACAGCTTAGGCTTATACTCACTCATGTTTAGAGAATGGAAGATCTAATTGAGGGGTAAGAGATGCTGAAGGGGATTGACAAAGTAGATAAAGAAAGGACGTTTCCTCATGTTGACAATCTAAAATGAGAGGTCCTAGTTCTAGCATAAGGAGTAGCTGATTTAAACAGAAACAAGGAGAAATTACTTCTCTCAAAGAGTCGTGAATCCATGAAATGCAATATCCCGGAAAGCAGTGGATTCTGGGACATTGAGTAAATTTGACGAAGAGATAAGATAGAATTTTAATTAAAGTTTGAAGGGTTATGACGAGTGGGCAGGAAAGTGGAGTTGAGGCTGAGGTGAGATCAATATGACTGAATCCAATGGTGGAGCAGGCTCAAGGGTGTGAATTGGCTACTCCTAGTCTTACATTTTGCTATTAACTCTTGGACATAACTTCCTGTGGTGACTTTTAATGGGCAGTTGATTTGCAAGAGGAGTTGTGACGCAAAACCATTTGAATGCTATAAATCTAATGAAAATGTGTGCAGATTCACAGATCATAGAATACCTTTAAATTCTCAAATTTTCTGGCTGATTTCCACTTTACTATAATGAGCTTCGTTAACATAAGTTCTCCCTCTGGCAAGAGCTAGCATTCTGTGCTATACATAATGGAATCAATTGGCTTTATTCAGACACATTGAAGGTGTTCTGAGTGGATTAAATTGTATCTTGAAATTGTAATTTTTGTGTTAGCGTCAGCAGGCGAAATCATTTCATACTGAGTCCTATGGTTGTACACTGCCGCAGCTATTATTTTGAATTTTTCTAGTCTTGCCACTTATTTGCTTATGAGGAATCTTTGGATAAGAGCTATATGTCAAACTTTTATCTCTTTCTACACTCCTGACTCAACCTGAGTGTTACTCCATCACAGCTTTTCCAAACGATAGTAATCTGTGCAGGATAATGTCAGTTGTTAAAAGCAGACCAAAAACATAGTGTGGAAAGAACTATTATAACTCAATAATATTTAACTAAGGACATAAATATAGAAGGACACAAGAAACAATCGTTACTTGGATACATGAAAGGATCTGGAAATTGACTGTGGTGGTTGTAACATTGATTATTGCCAATCTTTGTGCAATACATTTCATAGGACACCGTACATTTAGGATACTTCTGGCAGTTAACAACTTACAACCTAATTACAAATCCCTTATGGTGATTATGATACAACCTATGATAGATAGCTAGAATACTTTCCATATTAGTGAAATATCTGATATTGGCCATCAATTATGGAGTGAATAGCAATTCTCATTCCATTACAGATTTTTGTTATTTAACACTGCTAAACTTAATAATTTAAAAGGTAAGAAAGTGTACCTCCCAATGCACATGTACACATGTGGCTGTCTTACACGTTGCAACAGGTACGTTGCATTGGTCAGGGGGTGCTGCTGCTGTGGGTATATCAGTGCTGTCAGAACATGGACCATACTATAGGAAGAAGCAAATCACATGCAGTTTAAAATGCATTAAAGGCAACACCAATGATATCAGAAGTATACTGGCAATTACTGAAACTAAAGTACAAACACAACATGTAAACACCCCTTCAAAAGATCTCAAGTATTAAAATTGCAAAGGAACATTGAGTTTTATGCTTTCAAAGATAATGGGAACTGCAGATGCTGGAGAATTCCAAGATAATAAAATGTGAGGCTGGATGAACACAGCAGGCCAAGCAGCATCTCAGGAGCACAAAAGCTGACGTTTCGGGCCTAGACCCTTCATCAGAGAGCCACAAAAGCTGATGTTTCGGGCCCAGACCCTTCATCAGATGAAGGGTCTAGGCCCGAAACGTCAGCTTTTGTGCTCCTGAGATGCTGCTTGGCCTGCTGTGTTCATCCAGCCTCACATTTTATTATTTATGCTTTCAAAATAGGTTTAGAAATACCATGACTGTATTAAAAAGGTCTGCTCAAAATGACTCTCAATTTTTACTAGAATTAAAATTGTCAATTAGATTTTTATATGCTTTCATATGTAAAATTAAGAAAAAAATAACAATTATAAAAATCAACAAATGTTCTCATGTTTGTCCGGATTAACCATTCCGTTGTTTGGTCATTTTTAATAAGCTTTTTTCCAACTTTATTTAGAATTGCATTATTTCACAGAGTATTGAAA
Organism: Stegostoma tigrinum; assembly: GCF_030684315.1. Lineage (NCBI taxonomy): Eukaryota > Metazoa > Chordata > Chondrichthyes > Orectolobiformes > Stegostomatidae > Stegostoma > Stegostoma tigrinum. The sequence continues at coordinate 62,625,254 of NC_081368.1, forward strand.
TATTGACCCTACCTTAAACTAAATACAAGTGAGGCAACTTAAGTGAGATTTCTGATAACTGCACTAAACTATAGTTTTAAAAATCGTACTAAAATGTAATCCTCTCAAGTATTTTGTACTTTTGCACATCCAGTTATTAATAGTCACGTTATCACCATTAATTTCAGTTGGTAAATTTAAAATCAGTTGTCTGAGTTTGCATCTTACCCCAACTTTGTTTGCAGCTTTTACCCAGAAACGGTACTTCTTCCCTGGCAAAAGACTGCCTACTGTACATTCAAGCTCTGGACCCTTGTAGACAAGTCTTCGATCATCCAATCCTGGCTCTCCGATCTCCACTGAGTATTCCGTGACTGTGGAGCCACCAGTTACCATAGGTGGTGCTGCCAGGCAATGACAAAAAAGAAAAGGAATCATTAGGTTGAGATGTAAGTGGTGTGCAGACAGCAGTGCATCAGCACACATTTGGCAAAGTTCTTACCCCATCGGAGTGCCACTTCTCTAGCTTTAGCTTTACCAGAGACACGAAGGGGTTGACAATGTCCAGGAACAACAGCTGCAGTTTGTACAGTTAAAACCTCAGAAACCTATTTAAGGAAAAAGAAATTGATTATAACATCATTATTTCTTTGTATCACCTAAGCTACAACTGAAAATTATGAATGAATCAATTTTTGTTAATATTCCAGATATTTAATAGAGCAGTTTGATCCTGGTGCGGAAAAGACTTCTACTGTATTTACATGGTAGCTTTGAACTTCCTCAAGATAGATGTTGTCGGAAATACATGGAGATTCCGTAGTAAGTATCAACACTGGTCTGCAAGCAGCATGATTCATAGTTGGTTGTTCCTCAACATCTAACTCTGTTTATACAGGGCACAGGGCCTAAATGCTTCAGAATTTTACATTAAGTGAAATTACAAAATAAATTGTTTGGTGATACAACCAAAAACATTGTTTTGCTTAAGGAAAAGCTGATTTTTTTGACTACGTGCAAAGTGCAATCTACTTCCTCACCAAGTTAATCTGACACTGTCACAGGAAAAACCCTGATGCTTTTCATAATGGCTTAGCTGGAAGGAGAACTCGCAAACTTCAACCAGCTTAGAAACCAACCCACAGGTACCCCAACATATCATTTCTGAGCTACATTACGGTACATTGTTCAGTGGGCAGGCTAGAAGGAAACAGGGGGTCAACCTTAGTGTAGGCTGAATTATACTGACACCTGACACGAACCACAAAGCTGAAATTTATTGCTGGCGCATTCAATTTTAGCTGATCATTAAAAAGACTAAGATCTATATGAGTATGAAGATTTGGTGACTGAGGTATTTATTCAAAGAGCATATGATATGTTTTCCATTTTTCTGAACTACTTGGGATGGGAGTACATGAATGGGAAGCCAACAGGCAGTCCTTTTCAGAAGTGAAGTTAAATAATAATAATGTAAGTTAAATGGGTTCCTCAAGCAGTGTTAGCTCAATAGATCTTGATGCGATTGATATATACAAACAGGAAACAGAAATGAAAATGTCTGGCCTTAATGAGTTCAAAAGTTCACAAAATGGTTTAAGAACATATTCAACTAAATAACTTCTTACCTGACTTGGTCCTCCACTACTAATGCAGTAAACCCTCATTCTATACAATGTACCAGCTTTTAGATGATCACATACATGCTCTCTGCTAAGTCCATTATACACCATGTCCCATTTATTCTCTGAAAAACACAAATTAATATTAACCATGCGCTACTCAAAATACTGATTTTTAAAACTAGGCCAGATCTTTTAGAATATGTCAAATTGGTCTTAAGAGCCAAATAATTTGCTGAATCATTCTGGCCAAGATTGTCTTCTTGCCAGAGTGAATCCTGTCAGAAGCTACAAAGCCATGTGCACTATTTGTCTGACAGCAGCAGCAAGGTACAGCAACTGCACCAGTTACACGCCACATATATGTGCTCATGAAGACAGCGCATCTCTTCAGCCATTTTTGCCATTCTGGGCAAACATTTGCTTCCTCAGGATCTTAAAAAGCCCCCCCAACCCAGCATTGCTGACTGCAAGTACCTGCCTGAAGGAGTGACAGAAGCAGAAACCCTGTTTAGATATTTAAAGTGCCACAATCCATATGACTATGGACCAAGAGCCGAATATGGGATTAGGCTGAATAGCTCGCTCTTGGCCAGCACGGGGACAATGCACTATTCACACTCTGTGCTGTAAGTTTGAGAGATGTTGTACTTTTCAAAGAGGAGCTTTTCCATTGTTTCAGCCAATTCTTATTCTTCGATCAACAATATCATAAATATTAACTGGTTACTTATCATATGACTGTTTTGTGAAACCTCACAGGCAGCAAACTAGTTGCTGCATTTGCTTATCTCAAACATACATAAAAAGAATAATTTATTACTGATAACAACTTGAAATCTTGAGGGTGCGAAAGGTGATAAATAAACGTATATTGTATTTTTCCAAATGAATGGTTTAAGATCGAAAGGATGTCTGTACTTGAAACTTTTGAAAACTCAACATATTTCAAAAAAGCAAACCTGCCCAGGGGTAAGTCATACTTGTCACAGCACATAACAATTGATACATAATATTCATAACTGCATAAAATTATATTGAAAATAAAAATGTATATCCAACGGCAAAATTAGCTAACTTGGATAGATCAAAGCTGGTTTTCTTTGCAAATCTGTCAGAAGTATTATTAAACAGAATGCATTTTATATGGTGATATACGTTTTTCACTATATTACGTATGTATGATTTTACTTGGGAAATGAAACTGATTTTTGAGGTCCACTACTCCCAGAATTGTCACCAAGGTTAATAATTTAAGCAAAGTACTCAAAGTCTATTGTTTACATGTCTGATGAACACAAGTTAACAGAAAACACGAACCAGTTCTTGGGCTTAACAAGAACTACTTTTTATTACAAACAAATACTAACCACAGGCAAAACAAAACCATCCATCATCAAAAATAAACTACTAGCTGAAACCCTAACCCCACATTTTTAAGACTTCTACATACGTGAACAGAGAGATACAGACAAACAGAAATACATTGTTGTCACAGGTGGAATTTAAAAAAATCACTTAAGAAATGCAGTTCAGCAGCGGATTGATGAGATATTCTTTTTGATTCCCAAGACTTCAGTTCTCAGATTTGCTTCTGCACATTCTTTAATTTTGTTGCAGAAGCACATGCCGATTATTACATTAAGTAGAGTCAGTTATCAGTTAAAGGCGACAGCTTACAGCAACTAGTGGGAGAAAATAACTGAATTAACAATTTAGGCTTCTGTTACTTTTACTGGCGGGAGATAGACACACACTGCACTATTCTCACACACCAGCTTTTCAACGCCCCAGGAACCAGAGACATGCTGGCAAGTTGATAAGCTGGTATGTGCAACAAGTCACAATTGTACAAACCAGTTAGTAACCCATTGCTGGCTGAATCTCTCTCTGGCCACATACCTTATCTCTCATCCCCCATTGATTGCAAAGCAACTCTGTAAACACAGCTCTATAAGTTTTTGTTAAGTTGTTTGTAAACGTGTAGCAAATCCTTTAGTTTTTGGTTTGAACGACTGTTTTCCCACTTTAGTCCACAAACAAGAATAAAGAAAAATACGAAGACACAATCTTTGCAACTATTGTGTGTGTGTGTCCCAGGATCTGGAAGGTACACATGAAAAATTATTTCAATTGTTTAATGCCATCGTGAAATCAAAAAATTTGGCCTTCCTTACTGAGCTAGGAAAACAAAGTAAACTAAAGCTATCAAAGTGAAAAAAGACAGAACAGCTGAATACAACCCAAACACTCGCACCAATCACAATCTTAGCAAAAGTGAAATAAATTTTTTCAAGTGCAACAATTATGTACTTCACCACTCCAGAATCAACAGAATAGGAACATTTTACACAAATATTTGAGAAGACAGAGTGAAAATCAAAAAAGTACACTTACCATTCAAACCCTCTGACAGTTCTAGTACATACTTGGTAATCTCCGACCCTCCATTATCTTTTGGTGGGTCTGCAAAAAAAAGTTTGATGACTTGAATATGCTGAATATTTCAGAAGGCAGACGCAAATCTTTTACACAATCAAAAAGATATGTAAGATTTCACTGCAACCATGATTCTCCTATAGTATTGCTCAAACATATTAGCTATAAATAGGGGTATTTGATGGAGCTATTTTTTAAGCGCATAAGTACAACTTCACAAAAGGCGTGGGACATGATTAGGCCTTATTTAATGTAACGTATTCAGTGACAAAGCTAACATAACATTAAGAAATTATATACTTCCTCAGGATTTCAAGTCATACATATCACAAGAATTTACAATTCTGGTGCACACTGCACAAATACAATTTTAGTTTCTTGTATTAACGAAGATTATTTACCTTAACTTTATTAATGGCAATATCAAAATATTCTGCAGATTGGTTAGAGAGCTGGTTTGTGATCCCGGAGTGATACCAACAGAATAAGTTCAGTTCACACACTGGCTTAGGTTACCATAAAGAAACTTCCTCTCAACTTCTCCCCTCGTCTGAGATGTGGTGACCCTCAGGTTAAACCACCACCAGCTGTCTGTCTTTCTAATGGTCTAGTAGGACTATGACAACATTTATGAAAATATTGTTTTGCAATTTCTGCTATGATTTCATGATTGTATTGTGACTATATTTTCAACAAGAAAAATACAAATTACATTTCCTTTTAAAACTTACCCAAGATAGTTTTTTTAACTGGAATATACAATGTACAGAGTCATTTGCTTAGAAATAGTATTAAACCATAAGAAATATGATTAATTTGCAGTGGTCTGTTTAGTAGCAGCTCTGCAGTAATAAAGTGTAATTGAACGATTGAGTTAAAATAACTAGATTTAATTTCTGAAATCACACAACACCAGGTTATAGTCCAACAGATTTATTTACAAACACAAGCTTTCAGACTCTTACTTCTTCTTCAGGTATTAGTGAAAGAGGTAGTATCAGACGCAGAATTTAAAAGTAAAAGATAAAGGGTCGCATCACTTATGAGGGTGTACTAAACAAACCTAAGATGCTCTTAAATCTTTAATCAGTAGAAGGTGTGAAATGATTAATATGTATATGTAAATACCCAAATTCCTTTGAAGACACTGTCCTGAGAAAACTAAAGATTTTACCAGTGTAAAGTAACATTTTGGATCCGACAATGCATATTAGGTGTGAGACGTTGTATAGAATCTGTGTTTTGGTTTATAGACAGACTGGCTTTGTTTCTAAAGCAGGAATTTATAAACCGCCACATAGAGAGACTGTCTATAAATCGTGCGCTTTTTGAGCAAAATAGAACATATTCGCAAATACAAATTCACCCCATGAATTCATTTGTGCATGTGCGCCTGTTTGTATGCAAGAGTGTGAGAGAGGGAGAGTGAGGTGTGCATGCGTGTGAGGGAAAGAACCCCATCAGTGGTGTGGCCCTTTGATCTTTTACTTACAAGATCTGCGTCTGATACTACCTCTCTCACTAACACCTGAAGGAGGAGTAAGACTCCGAAAGTTTGTGCTTTCAAATAAACCTACTGATGTATGGTAACTGATGTATGGTGCTCGCAAAATTTTTTCTTAAAGTGTCGAATGGTTACTAATGTATGATGTATGATTACTAATTTCATGGAATTTACTCACAGTCACTCTTAAAATATCAATACTAATGAGGACCTCTTTTTAGCACCATTTACTAATTGTTTTTGGTGTTTATTTCACATACATACATACAAATTTCACATCTATAAGATGAGATAGTTGATAACAATTTGTGAAGCTGGATGAACACAGCAGGCCAAGCAGCATCCGAGGAGCACAGAAGCTGACGTTTTGGGCCTAGACCCTTTGTCAGCTTGTGCGCTCCTAGGATGCTGCGTGGTCTGCTGTGTTCATCCAGCTTCACACTTTGTTATTTTGAATTCTCCAGCATCTGCAGTTCCCATCATCTCTGATGAGATAGTTGAGATTGTCAATACGACACCCATTCTGCATACTTCAATCTGTTAAGTCACATTCTTTCTAAGTCATGGTTTGACTGTTAACATTTAGAATGAGAAAACCCTAAAAAAAATCATGGGAAACTACTGCATTGGCATTTGCCTCTCATTTACAGCTTTTATCGCAACAAACAGCAGGTGGTACTCTGCATCACCTCTAGTTTCTATCAACTCCAGCTGCTTCAATAAGCTGCTCTGAACGATGGAAATTGTTCACAATTTTATATGCCTGGAGCAGAATTGGAACATGCTCCCTTTACCTGCATACATTATTTGGTCAGATGCTCCATTTGCAGCTATTTCAAAATTACTAAGCCACTACACTTCAAATACTTGCTCCTCTCCTTCCCACCATAACACGGAAGTTGCCAGCTTCCAATTTTACATCTTACTATCTCTGCAACGCTCTGTGTTGTGCTGTTCTTAGTGCAGCTTTTAAATGTCTGCTACTTTGCTATTATTTTAAAGCCTGGGGCTCCATAACTACTTTCATATACATGAGGAACTGCACAAGAAATCAATGCTTTGAACAAGCAGTTAAGAGTCATACAGCAAGGAAACAGACCCTTTGGTCCAACCAGTCCTTGCCTGACAATGTTCCCAAACTAAAGTAATCCGACCTACTTGAGCCCACATTCCTCAAAACCTTTTCTATTCATATATCTATCCAAATGTCTTTTAAACATTATAATTGTGACCACATCCACCACTTCCTCAGGAAGTTCATTCCACTTGCAAACCACCCTCTGTACAAAAACAAAATTGCCTGTTATGTCTTTGTAAGGTGAGAGGAGAGGGATTTAACAATGTGCCCCCTCATCTTGAAATGCCCCAATTAGGAAAAGACAACTACCATTCACTATTTTATAAACTTCTATCAGGTTGCCTCTCAAACTCCTATGCTCCAGTGGAAAAAAAAGCCTCAGCCTATCCAGCCTTTCTTTATAACTTCAGTATTTATAATGTGGCAACATCTTGGTAAATCTCTTCTGAACCCTCTCCAGCTTAATAACATCTTTCCTATAACTGGGCAACCAGAACTGGACACCTTACTCCAGAAGGTGCCTCACCAATGTCTTGTACAACCTCAACATGACTTCACTACTTCTACACTCAAAGGAGTGAGCAATGAGGGCAAGCGTGCCAAATGTCTTTTTAACCATCTAATCTATGTGGCGCAAACTTCAAAGAATTATGTGCCAGAACCCCAAGGAGGTTTCCCTTCTACAAAACTACACAAGGCCCTACCATTAAAGTCCTGCCTTTGTTTGTTTTACCAAAATACAATACCTCATACTTATGCAAATTAAACTTCTCTGCCCAATGGCCCAATTAATCAAGACCTCCTTACAATTTTAGATAACCTTCTTCACTGTCCATTATACCACCAATTTCAGTGTCATACAATCATGTCTCCAATATTCTCATCCAAATTATTTACATACATAACAAATAGATGTGGACCCAGTACCAGTCCTTGTGAAATACCAGTGGTCACAGACATCCAGTCAGAGAAACAACCCACAACCACCGTGCACTTTTTCCTACCATGAAGCCAGATTTTGTAGGGAAATTCTAATGAAATATTGCAAGTGTGAAGCATGTGGCACAGTCACAGGAAGTGTGCTTCATTCAAGAATTAAATCCTCCTAAAAAGGGCAAAAATGCACTACTCACCAGACAGAAAACTGAAATAGGGATGTATTAACTATCAAAATTAAAAATTTATGAGCAGTGATATTTCTAAGGCCACTGCAAGCCATTTATTTAATGCATTTTTCAGGATTAAAAACAAATTATGAAAAGTCAATGATGAGGCAGTGAAATAACATGTCTGAACATAAAATAGTTTAACATTTATTTACTGTCTCATCCAAGGCATCCAGTGCTTCTTTCATATTTTCTATACACAATAAACTGCCACAGCTGCAGTGGCAACAGACCATCTATTGATTTTTTTGGCAGCAAGGAAGATCAGAAAATATGCAACTAACCATAAATCTAGAATACATTAAGTTTTAGTGAAATCAAGTCTGCAAGCGAATTATTTATACAAGAGATGCAGCTGCTTCAACCACGTTACAATATATCCAAAATTTAAAGAATGATAAAACTTTAAAATGTAATATTTAATTCATCGCATATGCATGATGACCAAAAGAAATGTCGGGAGTTGTCCAACCGAGCAAAGCAAGTTTGAGGAAAAAACAGTGTCAGTTCCATGAAGCAAGGAAATGCTGTGTACAAATATAGTATTATTGCTGTGGATCATCCAAAAAAATGTACAATTGTGTACACGTTTTCATCGCTCTTTCTCAAGTAACTGAAAATAGCAGCATGCGGTCATGATTTTTAGAACATTTATTTTACGCATTTCTGGAAGCATTGTCTGTTAGTTCTTCATTGATAGCTTTTCCACTTGCTAATTCAGGTAAACAGAGGTTTACTCATGAAAGGATTTATGCAGGTGACACTTGCATGTATGACGTACACTTCAATTAACAATGCAGACAGTACAAAGTGGGTGTATGCACAAAAATCAATAGAAGATGACATTGAAACAAACACCATTTTAATTGTAGGAAATCATTGTCTTAGATTTCATAAACACTTTTGATCAGATGTGGCTTACCCCATACAGTCTTCAAAGTGGATGACTGAACTTTTCCCTTTATGCTTGGTTTACTTGGTGGTCCAGGCTTATCAGGACACGTGCAATATTTCACAACTTCACTAGGATTACTTTTGCCTTCATTATTACAGGCAAAGACCTACATTGGAAGAAGAAACTCAAGTTAATATTAAAACAGGAAATGCTGCAATAGAATGCAAAAAGCATAACTAATTTATCTCCATAGCAACACATTAAACATTGGCCCAGATTTTTCAATGGAGTGGAGTAAGGTTCAGTGAACTGTCAATATTTGCTATCGGTCACCCTCTGAAACCGGCCACTTCAGGATGTACATTATTGAAGAAATCCTAAACTGTGGTCTGTCACTCCCACCATATGTAAATCAGTGAGAGCTTTCCGTTTACTGTTTCGACATCACTGTAGCTGGGTTTACAAAGTGCCTAACGAATGGATTGGATCATTATTTTCACACACATTTTCAGGGAGTGTTCTTATATGTTTCCATTTCATGAACTACATTTCTAAAACTACGTTTGTAAATAAATAGTCTCAAATCTTTGAAAAATTAAGCTTCTACCTTCACTTCATATGTATGTTTCAATCTTCATTATATGTCGATTAAATTCCTTTAGTGGGATTGATTGCTTAGCACCTTGATATCAGACAAACTCAATCTGGGAATATCAGTTTTTAAAAATTGATGCTGTCAGTCACAATACCAAGGCATAGTGATGAATTTAAATTTTCATCATGGAGATGTAACGACCACGACATAATTGTGACACAATGTTACCTTCAGCAAGTTTTCAATTAGGGCAGCACAATGGCTCAGTGGTTAGCACAGCTGCCTCACAACGCCAGGGATCCAGGTTTGACTCCACCCTCAGATGACTGTCTGCACGGAATATACGCATTCTCCCTGCGTTTGCATGGGTTTCCTCTGGCTTCCTCCCACATTCCAATGAGGTGCAGGTTAGGTGGGCTGGTCATGCTAAGTGGCCCATAGTGTCCAGGGATGTGCAGGCTGAGTGGACTAGCCATAGGAGATGCAGGGTTACGGGTGCGTGTGTGCACGCCTGCGGAGTATGGGTGTGGTGCTCCTCAGAGGTTGCGTGGTCTCAATGGGCCAAATGGCCAGCTTCCACACTGTAGAATTCTATGATTCTTTTGAACTAATAATTTTGATTGACTACAAACACAACTATTGGAGGCAACAGTATTGATTTCTTAATGTTGCACTCACAATTAATGGGGAACATGAGTCTAATGGAAGTGAAGCAACTTTCCCCCGCCGCCTGTTCTCATCTGCTTTACAACAGAAATGCAGCACAAGTAGGTGCCCTCTAATGTCTCACTAAAATGGCCACTTGTTATTTCAACTTCAGCAAGCCTCGGACTAGTAAACTACACTAAGCATCACAGGCAGGTAAGAAGGGTAACTGATGTAATACTCATACACATTCACAAAAAGGCCTGTGCGTAAAAGTAGACACCTTGATTATTTTCCTTTAATTATTTTTCCTCCTTTTGTGTTTTTATGATCTGAACTTGACAACTTAATTCAAAGAGGAAAGAAAATAAAGCTTGAACAAGTAAATAACACTTACTCTGCAATTGAAGGAGGTGCTCCGTCTCAGATTTTTTAAAGTGCAAGAGAGCTCATCACCATTGTATTTTGCCTTAAAACCATAGCCCTATTAAAAATTTTAAAACAGTTACAAATAATTTTACAAGTTAACTCGTAATTTGTGCATCTCAATGGCACTGCGACTAAAAATGTGTTTTGGTATAATAATTACAATTCTTTTATTTACTACTCATATAACTTACAAGAACTGCTTTTGATAACCTGCCAAAAATAACAGTGACCAAAAAGCCAAAAATGATCACATTTCCTCCACTGGGATGTGAATTTCAAATAGGACAGTTTGCATTTTGCAAATGTGCTGCATATAATTGGTCAGATGTTAGCAATTTCCACACGCCAAATCTTTACCCACATCCTTTGTACAAGGAAAGTTACAATTTATAAAACAAAGAAAAAAAAAATTTCAACTATAAATCAGCCCTGACCTACTGAAGACAGAACAGGCTTGTTGTTGTTGAATGGCCCACTTTTGTTCCTACTTAATGCAACTTAAGCCACTGAGCGAGATATTAAACATAATTTAAAACACTTTTTCTACTTTGATTTAATTATTTTAATATACTGCAGACTACACAACTTGCCTGTTTAACATACAGTTAGATATAGATCAAAATTTCATTTATGTTTAATTATCTCATCAGAACATTCTAAGGAACCTCACCTGAAAGGTGAGTCAATGCATATATGGATGTTGTCAATACTTTGGGAGAATCCCCTAGCTGGTTTTAAAATGTAGAACAGGTAGATGGATTTCTGTTTAAATACTATACCTAAAAAAGGCATCTTCGGCATGTAGCACCGCTAAGCTGTATTAACTTTGTGTCATGTTCCAAATCCTACCATGAGTCTTAGCTTCAACATAGGTATTTATCAGCTTAAGTATATGTGGAATGGGCTTCTAATTTTGTCCATGGTTGTGGATGGTTTGTGGCTACCACTGGTAATTTGTGCTTACCTACTTTCCTTTCGGAAATAGAGAGAGGATAGAAACAGAACATTTTCTAATGCAGATTGTTCAATTATATTAGCTATTTTCTCAAAACTGGAATCTGATAATCTGGATTACTTGTCACATGTTTCTCCAATTTATGAAGGAACAGTTGCTGGTAAGAAGCCAGCTGAACTACTAAATGCTTTTGTTTGGTTTTGTTGCAGTAAATGTTCTGCAATGCTACATTTGACGTTATCTGGGTATTTCAGGAGAAAATCTGCAAATCAGTGCACAAGTACGATTGGCAATGCAATCGATTCTGGTTCAACAGTACCAAAGGATTCATTCCTCGCTTTCTCAATTGGATTCAAATTACTTCATAAATACAGCTGCCCAGATTCTATCTTACCGAACTCTCATCTTCCATTTCCAGAATGTACGTAATGGGCTCATCACACAAAACGCCACTAGGTCTACTCCACTCCAATGACATCCACGTGACAGCAGCATGAATTAGCTGAGGAGGATCTGGGACTGGTGGAACACTGCCTGCTGTGTAATACTGTACTGTTTCACTGAAATCACTAGTGAAAGAATCAAAAACAGTTAAAATGAAATAACACAGCGTGGAACTGGAGGAACACAGCAGGCCAGACAACAAAGGAGCAGGAAAGCTGACATTTCGGGTCAGGGCCCTTATCTCAGGCTCCAGCATCAGCAGTTCTTACTATCTCCCAGTTAAAATGAAATGCAAGCAGTTCATAATGCATTACTGCACATATCGCCTGATCATGCTTGCAACGGTTTGTCCTCCAAGCAGCAGCAATGACAACTACAGATGTTGAATTTGACTCCCTTCTGCAACATCATTGCATGGCATAGTGCCAAAGCCTGCTTCTACATGCAATGAGATCATTTATACCCACTATACTTCAATTTGAGTCAATGTGCATCAAGGTGCACAGCTTGCCCTTTACAGTTGATCTATACAGTAACAATGTATAAAGGCCACCACACACTTGATTGCTTTGATAGGTGGAAATTGTAGGGGAGGCTACAGCAACCAGTTGAATTTAATAGATTAACTTAAACATCAAGGCAATCAAAAAGGATTTGGATACAAAATCACACAGATGAGGTGTAGATTAGCTATGATCTAGTTACGGACGCATAAGTTTAAGGGGCTGTAAGGCCTCTCATTTCCTATTTCTATTGCTCTTATCAGTCATTATACAACAGTAGGTTAGCAGATAGAAAGGAACACATTTAATTCTAAATGATGTTTTAAAACAGCCTTTGTAACAAAATATGGAATCAAAATATCGTTGTAATTTTATGTGGAATGGGACTAGGTCTGCATGGAGTTAATACTATACTTATCAGACTTTCACTTCAACTTAGTCCAATTGATTTAGGTGAAATAATGAAAGACTGGAAGCTTATAATACGTTTTGAAGGTTGAGTTGTTTCTGCTTACAGAACCATCAAATCAGATTTCCACGATTCTCTGAGTGCTAATCAGTTCCATAGATGTGAAGCAATTCTCACAACTCTACGAGAAAGTAATATGTCCATGAAAGAGCGGGTATTTGCACTGTGCTTTTAAGATACTAAATTTCACAAGGTCCTCTAGAGATTGTTAAATGAGAGACACTGAGCCACAGGGGCAAATGATGGAATGGTAAACAAATTCTACATCAATGACATGGGTCTGAAATCAACATCAAGCAGTAGGGAGAAAGAACAGTTGAGGGAATGTGTGCCGGAGACTAAGAAGAAAGGTACCACTATCAGTCTGGATTCAATTTGAGATGACAACCCAAAAGCAAAATAGATAGACCTGGGTTAAAACACAACTTAAATGAACCCCCTCTTCCTTAGTGTTAATCCAATCCAATTCCTTTACTCCATCTCATCCCTCTTGTCCTCATTCTTTCTAAAAAAATAGTCCATCGACCTCTTTTCTGTGCTCATAACTAAAATAATTTCTTCATTTTAGCAACTGTTTCAGGGACTCTTCCTCCGTATGTGTTCCGAGGACCCAAAGCGTTAACTGATTTCTGTCCACAGATGCTGCCAGACCTGCTGGGAAATTTTCCAGCAATTTCTCTTTTTATTTCTGATTTCCAGCAGCCACGGTTTGTTGGGTTTTCAAATTATTTTGGCTGTTCCTGTACTTCCACATCCATACTCAGCACTGTAGGCAGCGACCAGGTGCAACGGGAAAAGAGAATAGAGATACTGTCTTATGGTAACATGTGGTATTACATACCATCAGTTTATTCTTTTCAGTATCCAACTTTCAATCAGCAGCTCATTGGAAAATGGTCTCCATTACATACAATATATTTTTCTGTTCCATTGAACTGAAGACATTCAAATATTCCAAAATAAAGTTACTTACCTCAGTCCAATATCATTTTTAGCTGCGAGTCTGAAAGTGCATCCTACAGATGGGGACAATTTAGTCAGCTTGTACTGCTTCTGATATCCAAAGTAACATTCCTTGAAAGGGCTTTGCTTTCCCTGCATGAAGAAAGGTTGTTGTAGTTAATTATTTCGCTGTTTGATACCCAGCAGCTAGCAATTGCCATAGCAGCTGATGTTACCAAGAACGTGCCTCCTTTGTAACCTTGTCCCCTGCCTGAGGCATGGTGACTTTCCGGTTAAACCACCACCAGTCACCTGTCTCTAATGAGACAGCAACCATATGGTATATTAAGATGATGGCAACTTTACCTTTCCCATACTGGCAATTTACAACAAGAGCTTTATTTTCTTCATGAAATGGTGACATTCTTAAAAGGAGAATGGTGAGTTGAATACAAGAGGAAAAACTCACCTCATCCCATTCTAAAAGGTAACTGGAAATCTTAGAACCACCGTCATTTGGTGCCTGCAGTAATAAATTAGAACAACAGATTAAATGTGTTATTAATTTTTTGCATTTTATTGGGCTTGATAGCATGTTATTTCTGCCCTCCCACACAAAGAAAAACATTTGCTGCAGGATCACAGAGTTTCCCCCACACTATGCCATTTCCACTACGCTTCAAGAATTAGACTTGGGGTTTTGAGTGTTTTTGCATGGGATCTCCATGACTTAATATTGGAAGAAAGCTCCCCTTCCTTCATCTCCATCTTATTTAAACTGTGGAGCACCAGTTCCCACCCCTTCCTCCTTCCAAAATTCAAAACATCAGAAAATAATTTGCTCATCGATCAAGCAATGCATACCTTCCACTGCAAACTCAGACTGTTTTTGGTCCTACTGATTAATTTTGGCAGAGCTGGAGTGTCAGGTTTACTGATTTCTGTAGTAAAGTTTGCTGCTTCTGAAATGGATCCTTTCACAGAATTACAAATTGCTGCAACTCTGTCAGAGAGAAACACATTTGTTAAGCGGGCAGGGCAGAAACTTCCCTTCTTTTGCAAGTATCTATCGATAATTTCAAATGTCATCAGGCTCGCAAGCATACCTAACGTGGTAATCCGTAGCTGGTCGGAGTTCAGATATTGTAACTGTTGTTTTTTCTCCTCTGAAATTAAGAAACAGATTGTAAGTTGAACTTCCCTGCTCTCAGTATATTGTTGGAATCAATAACTTGAATTTACATAGTACCCGTAATGAAATAAAACTTCAAGGAGCTACATTGCAACTTTATAGTGGCAAACATATAGATCTTAAGAAGAATCTTGAAGGAGGACGAAGGAAAGTGAAGTATAAAGGTGGAGGAGCTCCAAAGCCTAGGGCTAATATTCCTGCTAATTTCTGCTTGCTCTGCGTAGGCTGTCTGTTGTCCTACACAGACCCTTTAAAATTAGGGTGTATATTGCTCATGTGCGGCCGGGATAGGCAGATTTTTGTTCTCAGGGAATGTATGTGAAGCAGGTTCAGTGGACTATACAATATACTGCGATTTCTTATGCTCTTTTCTAAAGTATTGCTGCAACTCGTGGCTCTCTGTTCTGACCTCACAGAAACCTGCAACCACTTGACCTGCAAATCTGCTAAATCCTCTCGATGGTTGGTACCTATCTCTTCACTTCAGGACAACATATTCCCTATTACCTAAATACTCCAGATTCCAAATTCAAGTGTCTTTCTGCATTCAGTACCTACTCAAATGTCGAAAATTTCAGTGCACAAAGATTGTCAACCAAGTGAAGAGCAGTCAGGTGATGTCACAGACACCACAGCAGGAATTTTATAACTAAGATCATCACACAAACAAACTAGTTAAAATGACTCAATATCCAAGCCTCATGAATTAACCATTCCAGTACAATTCCTGGTTTTTGGGGAAACATGAATTCTTTACTCACAGTGAAATCTCCCTATCCATGGCACACAAGTATGGAAACATTCAATCCCAGAGATCATTGCTGATATTTGTTATTATGGACACGATAGAGAATTTTCATCAGCACAAAAGCCTTTTTCCACCCATCACTGCCTCATACTTAGCCGCAGTGATAATATTTTTAGCTGTCAAAGGAATTGTGCAGTGAAGGATACCTGTAGTTCATATTAATGTCTGTGGTTTCAAGGTGAAACTTGGATCTATTACAGTTCAACATTGTCACTAAATGCCCATTTGTGAAGGTTTTCTTAAAAAAATCACTAATTTGCTAATGTACAAAATATGTTAACTAAGCCTAGTCTGCTGTTTTTTTTGAATAAGCTTTAAAGCTTAGAAGTTGAAAATCCAAAAAAGAACCAGAGCCACATTAACATGCAAGTTCAAATTTAGCCCAGGCTAATGAGATCTTCTGATCAAATCTACTGGGTTAAGGAATTCTTAGCCCCGATCCCAGGCAATATGCACTCAATATGCGCAATCAATCGGTGTTTAACAATCTCACTCTCAAGCTCTAAAAACCTATAGTAGAATGGACAGTTTTCATTTGCGATTAATAGCTTTTTACAGCTAAGGAGTACCCGACACCAATTCAATGTCAAAATGAAATCTTGGTCAGTATTCTATAAAATGAAAACAAAACAAGAAGAATCACAACAAACACTTACAAATAAACCACTTTGAACTTCCCACTTTTTTCACTACTAGATATTGTAACTTCATAAGTGCAGCTTGCTGGCAAGTGATCAACATTATTTTCCCCTTCCACTGAAATGGAGGGAGGATCCCAGGATAAAACAACAGATTTTTCCTTAATTTCAGATACCTGAAATAAAAAAAAGTATAGTTGAAACAGAACAGAACACAAAACTGTTAAGTTGCTAAGTGACCATCAGTTACAACCTGCATCACAATGTGGAGAATGGCAAAAAACTTTTTGTCTCACTTCAGTGGGGGATAATCAAGCAGACAGTTCCAAAATATCAAAGGTATTTAATGCAACTAAAGCTGAAAGAAAATTAGACTGGATATTTAGGAAGGATATGGAAGCATATGGCCACTAATCAGAAGACAGGACATAAAAGTTCAAGTTTTCTGAGGAATTGAAAGGCTAGAAGAAACAGAAACAGGCACAGGAAAGGCCACAAGGAATTAAACACGCAAACATGAAATGGAAATGAAACAATGGAGAACTGCAGCAGCACAGGCGCTGAGGAAGGGGAGAACTACTTGTTTGAAAAAGGTTTCACTAAACCCAAGGAAAACTACTGCTTCAGCCCTACCAATATTTAGAGGAAATGGTGTTCGGGCTATGTATGTAGAAAAAGCAGACAAGTTGTCTAAATACAAAGTTATCTCAGGACTACCAAATGACACACGAAAGATGCCCTACTGTGTTGCAAAAAGCCATCATTCAGATGAGCACAACAAACAAAGATTGGGGTGGGGGAGTTCAGGACAGATCTTAGATGGAGTCTACATTTAACATTGTAAGGATGGGATAAGAAGCCATTGTTTAGATAGGTCACAGTGAAATAAATCAAGCTAGTTCCATTGAGCTAAATGATAGAGAAGAGGCAATTGATAAGGATTTTTTTTGACAGTATTAATGGCTGCAAAGAGGTTAAATGAGAATAAGGCACATAATCATAAAAATCAGCCACGTCTTTTAATCAGGCCATTTCAGTGCTGTGCTGAGAACAAAAATCTGATTTGAATATTTAAATGCTTCAGTTTTACAGAAGATAGGTACAGGAGACAGTAACACCTTAAAAGACTGGTGATAAAAGGGAGTTTGAACAGTGGGTGGTTGTTTGTCAGGATCGAAGGATCCAGAGTGGATTTCTTTTTAGGGAGAAAGACACAATATGATTGACTGATTTATTGATTTCATTGTCACATGTACTGAAATACAGTGAAAAGATCTGTTTACGAGCAGTACAGGCAGATCAGAGCAAACAAAGAATGTACAGATTAAAAAGACTTCAAGGCATACAGGTTACATTATTTGAGGTGAGAGTCCATTCAACGGTCTGATGCTGACTGGAAAGAAGCTGTTCCTGAACCTGTTTGTGCATGTGTTCAGGCTTTTGCATTATCTGCCTGATCAAAGAGGTTGTAGGAGGTTATTAGCAGGGTGCGATGGGTCAGAAGGAAGGGAATCATAACATGTTGTTCCATGATACAAGGGCTCCTTCAATTATGCTGTATAACTAGGTGTCATAAAACAAGATGGCCAATGTTTCTTGCCTTCTTGGCAGAAAAATATAATTCCATCTCAGTCGGCCATCCTGGACCCCAATAGTGTAAGAACTAGGGGGACAGGAATAATCCACTTTGCCTTCCAGGTTTGCTCTGTCAAGCAATAAGATCATGGCCGATCATAGACAGACACAAACATTTACAGCATAGGAGGCCATTCAGACCATCATGTTAACCCCAGCCAACAAAACTCTGATTACACTAATCCCATTGTCCACCTTTTGGTGCTGAGTCCTGGAGGCTGTGGCATCGCAAGTGAATATCTAAAGATTGCTTAAAATGTTACAAGTTTTCCTGGTACAGTCACCCTTTCAGGCAATGAGTTCCAGACTCCCACATCCCACCAAAGATTCTCCTCATAGTCTTCTTTCTAACCCTCACTAAAAATCTACATCCGCTGGCATTAAACCCTCAACTAAAGTTTTAAAAAAAAGTGTCTTTCTACCCACCCTATCATAAAGCTCATACACCTTTCAGGTCATCTTTCAACCATCACTGATCCAAGAAAAATGAACTTAGTCTATCTAGTCCTTCCTCACATTTCGGATCCTCCAATTCAGGAAGCATCCTGACAAACATCTTCTGCACTCTCTCTAGTGCAATCACATCTATTCTATCATGTGCTGGCCAGAACTGTTAGCAGCACACCATTTATGGCCTAACCTGTGATTTATACAGTTCCAGTATAACTCCTGGCTCTTGAATTCTATGTCTCAGCTAATAAAGGAAAGTATACCATACAGTTTCTTAATCACCTTATCTACATGGGTCTGTGGATATGCATACCAAGTTCTCTCTGATCTTTCATACTTCCCAGTGTCCTACCATTCAGAGTGCTACTGGCCTTGTTAGCCCTCCCACTTTTTTTTGGGTTACATTCAATTTGCCACTGCCCCATTCAGCTGACAAGTCCTTCGACAGCAGGCTGCAGTTTATGTCTGTGATAATGGGAACTGCAGATGCTGGAGAATCCAAGATAATAAAACGTGAGGCTGGATGAACACAGCAGGCCCAGCAGCATCTCAGGAGAACAAAAGCTGACGTTTCGGGCCTAGACTCTTCATCAGAGAGGGGGATGGGGTGAGGGTTCTGGAATAAATAGGGAGAGAGGGGGAGGCGGACCAAAGACAGAGAGAAAAGAAGATAGGTGCAGAGGAGAGTATAGGTGGGGAGGTAGGGAGGGGATAGGTCAGTCCAGGGAAGACGGACAGGTCAAGGAGGTGGGATGAGGTTAGTTGGTAGGAGATGGAGGTGCAGCTTGGGGTGGGAGGAAGGGATGGGTGAGAGGAAGAACAGGTTAGGGAGGCAGAGACAGGCTGGACTGGTTTTGGGATGCAGCAGGGGGAGGGGACGAACTGGGCTGGTTTTGGGATGCGGTGGGGGAAGGGGATATTTTGAAGCTGGTGAAGTCCACATTGATACCATTGGGCTGCAGGGTTCCCAAGCGGAATATGAGTTGCTGTTCCTGCAACCTTCGGGTGGCATCATTGTGGCACTGCAGGAGGCCCATGATGGACATATCATCTAAAGAATGGGAGGGGGAATGGAAATGGTTCGCGACTGGGAGGTGCAGTTGTTTATTGTGAACCGAGCGGAGGTGTTCTGCAAAGCGGTCCCCAAGCCTCCGTTTGGTTTCCCCAACGTAGAGGATGCCACACCAGGTACAGTGGATGCAGTATACCACATTGACAGATGTGCAGGTGAACCTCTGCTTAATGTGGAAAGTCATCTTGGGGCCTGGGATAGGGGTGAGGGAGGAGGTGTGGGGGCAAGTGTAGCATTTCCTGCGGTTGCAGGGAAAGGTGCCGGGTGTGGTGGGGTTGGAGGGCAGTGTGGAGCGAACAAGGGAGTCACGGAGAGAGTGGTCTCTCCGGAAAGCAGACAAGGGTGGGCATGGAAAAATGTCTTGGGTGGTGGGGTCAGATTGTAGATGGCGGAAGTGTCGGAGGATGATGCGTTGTATCCGGAGGTTGGTGGGGTGGTGTGAGAGAATGAGGGGGGTCCTCTTTGGGTGGTTGTGGCGGGGGCGGGGTGTGAGAGAATGTGTTGCGGGAAATGCGGGAGACGTGGTCAAGGGCGTTCTCGACTACTGTGGGGGGAAAGTTGTGGTCCTGGAAGAACTTGGACATCTGGGATGTGCGGGAGTGGAATGCCTCATCGTGGGAGCAGATGCAGCGGAGGCAGAGGAATTGGGAATAGGGGATGGAATTTTTGCAGGAGTGTGGGTGGGAGGTGGTGTATTCTAGGTAGCTGTGGGAGTCGGTGAGCTTGAAATGGACATCAGTTACAAGATGGTTGCCTGAGATGGAGACTGAGAGGTCCAGGAAGGTGAGGGATGTGCTGGAGATGGCCCAGGTGAACTGAAGGTTGGGGTGGAAGGTGTTGGTGAAGTGGATGAACTGGTCGAGCTCCTCTGGGGAGCAAGAGGCGGCGCCGATACAGTCATCAATGTAACGGAGGAAGAGGTGGGGTTTGGGGCCTGTGTGGGTGCAGAAGAGGGTCTGTTCCGCGTAACCTACGAAGAAGCAGGCATAGCTGGGGCCCATGCGGGTGCCCATGGCCACCCCCTTTGTCTGTAGGAAGTGGTAGGAATCGAAAGAGAAGTTGTTGAGGGTGAGGACGAGTTCGGCTAGGCGGACGAGGGTGTTGGTGGAGGGGGACTGGTTGGGCCTGCGGGACAGGAAGAAGCAGAGGGCCTTGAGGCCATCTGCATGCGGAATACAGGTGTTTAGGAACTGGACGTCCATGGTGAAAATGAGGTATTGGGGGCCAGGGAATTGGAGGTTCTGGAGGAGGTGGAGGGCGTGGGTGGTGTCATGGACGTAGGTAGGGAGTGCCTGGACCAAAGGGGAGAAAATGGAGTCCAGATAGGTAGAGAGGAGTTCGGTGGGGCAGGAACAGGCTGAGACAATGGGTCGACCAGGGCAAGCAGGTTTGTGGATTTTGGGAAGGAGACAGAAACGGGCCGTGCGGGGTTGGGGAACAATGAGGTTGGAGGCTGTGGGTGGGAGGTCCCCTGAGGTGATGAGGTCATGGATGGTGTTGGAGATGATGGTTTGGTGCTCGGGGGTGGGGTCATGATCGAGGGGGCAGTAGGAGGTGGTGTCGGAGAGTTGGCGTTTAGCCTCAGCGATGTAGAGGTCAGTACGCCATACTACCACTGCGCCACCCTTGTCTGCGGGTTTAATGGTGAGGTTGGGGTTGGAGCGGAGGGAGTGGAGGGCTGACCGTTCTGCGGGGGAGAGGTTGGAGTGGGTGAGAGGGGTGGAGAGGTTGAGGCGCTTAATATCTCGATGGCAGTTGGAGATGAAGAGGTCGAGGGAGGGTAGGAGGCCTGGGAGCCGTGTCCAGGAGGAGGACTTGTGTTGGAAGCGGGCAAACAGTTCAGTGGAGGGAGGGTTAGGTTCCCGGCTGAAGAAGTAAGCGTGGAGGCGAAGGCGGCGGAAAAACCGCTCTATGTCCAACCGTGTCTCACCACCACCATCCCGCCCCACTCTCCCTCGACATCTTCAATTTATGTCTGTTCTTTTTCCTACTTACCACCCTACTAACTTGCATGTCATCCGTGAATTTTGTGCTCATTCCCTCTACAGACAAGTCAAAAGAATTAACAACATACAGCAAGAGCTCCAGCAACAAGCCCAATGGAAAATCCCTGGAAACAGATTTCCATTCACGGAAACATCTCAATATCATCATCCCTTGCTTCATGCCTCAGGGAGCTTTGGATCCAACATGCCACTTTGCATTGGAATCCACGGGCTCTCAATTTCATGGACATGTCTGCCATGAAGGACCATTCTGTTTTATTCACTCACAGGATGGCAATGACAGTATTTAATGCCCATCCCCAGATGCCTCTGAGAAGGTGAGGGTGAGTTGACTTCTCGAACCACTACTATTCATTTGGTAAAGGCACATCCACAATGCAGTCGGTAAGGGAGATCCAAGATTCCAAACCAGCTATGCTGAAAGAACAGCAGTGCATTTCAATGTCCGGATAGTGAGTAACCTGGAGGGGAATTTGTTGGTGGTGTTCCCATGCATCTGTTGTCTTTGTCCTTTCAGGTAGTAGTGACTGTGGATTTGGAAGCTGCTGTCTAAGCAATCCTTGGTGAATTTCTGAGGTGCATCTTGCAGATGGTATACACTGCTGCATCTAAGCATCAGTGACAGAGAGTGAATGTTTGTTGAGGTGGTGCTAATCAAGCAGACTGTTTGCTCCTGGACAGTGTCAAGCTTCTTGAATGATGTTGGAATTGCTCTCATCCAGGACAAATGAGGAGTGTTCCCTCACATTTCTGACATGTGACTTGTAGATAGCAGATAAGTTTTGGGTAGTCAGACATGAGAGATACTCACTGCAGAACTCCGAGCTTCTGAGTTTGTTGTGTAGCCACAACATTCAGATGGCTAGTTCAGTTCAGTTTCTAGTCAATGGTAACTCCAAGGATGGTGACAGTAGGGGATTCAGTGATAGTAATCCACTAATGTCAAGGGGAGACAGTGAGATTCTTTTGTTAGAAATGTTCATTACCTGGTACTTGTGTGGCATGAATGTGAGTTGCCACTTGCCAGGCCAAGCCTGGACATTGTCGAGTTTTTGCTGCTTTTGGAGATGGACTGCATCAGCACCTGAGGAGTCACAAATGGTGCTGAACATTAAGCAAACATTGACAGAAATGTCATTTCTGTTCTTAGGATGGACAGAATATCATTGAAGCAGCAGCTGGAGATGGTTAGACTTAGGACACTAACTTGAGGAACTCCTGCGGAGAAATGCATCTGAGATGGTTGACCTCCAACAACCACAACCATATTTCTTTGTGCTTGGTATGACTCTACCCAATGGAAATTTTCTCTAATCACCAATTCTAGTTTCACTAGGGTCAAACTCTGTTAAATGCATCTTTGATGTCAAGGGCTAGGGCTCTCATCTGACATGAATTCAGTTCAAACATGGACAAATGAGCTAAGACTGTACTGAGGTCAGAAGCTCTGTAGCATTAGCGGAACAAACTGGACATCGGTGTGCAGGGTTTTGCTAAGCAAACGCTGTTTGTAGCATCGTTAATGACACCTACCATCACTTTACTGATGACTGAGAGCAGGTTGATGGGGTAGTAATTGTTTGGGATGGATATTACTTGTGTGTTCAGGAAACACCTGGGAAATTTTCTACATTGTTGGGTAGATGTCAGTGTTATAGTTTTAGTGGAACAGTTGGGCGATTAATGTGTTCAACATGGTGATCAGAAGGCAATTTTCTTGCCCACGTTTGACCTGATGACATTAGACTTTACGGGCTTCACAGTCAATGGCAACTCTACCTCTCCCAATTGTATACCACCACCTCTGACTTGTCAGTGGGACAGGATACAATCAAGGAATGGTGATGTTATTTGGGACATTATTTGCAAGGAATGATTCAGTAAGCATGACTATGGTCAGGTAGTTGCCTGACTAGTCTCCAAGACAGCTCTTCCAACTTGACCGCCACATGTTGGTCAGGAGGACTTTACAGGGTAAACAGGGCTGTGCTTGCTGCTGTCATTTCCAGTGCGTTAGTTGATGCCAGGTGCCCCGTCCAATTTCATTCCTTTCTTTCGGCTTTGTAGCAGTTGACATTGCTGTTTCTGTGGAGTCGCATGAAGGTCAAAACTGGTAATGACATTGAAGCTGACGGATTTTTACGACAATCAACAATGGTCTCTTGGAATTAAAAGTCTTGTTATGACCAAGTTTTTACCGAATTCAAATGCCACAATCTGCCATGGTGGGATTTTAACCTAAGTCCTGAGAACATTACTTGGGTTTTTGGATTAAGAGTCTAGGGCCAACACTACCTGGCCATTGCCTTCCCAAAGGTCAAGATGTACCTTAGAACATAGAACATAGAACAGTACAGCACAGAACAGGCCCTTCAGCCCACAATGTTGTGCCGACCATTGATCCTCATGTATGCACCCTCAAATTTCTGTGACCATATACATGTCCAGCAGTCTCTTAAATGACCCCAATGACCTTGCTTCCACAACTGCTGCTGGCAACGCATTCCATGCTCTCACAACTCTCTGCGTAAAGAACCTGCCTCTGACATCCCCTCTATACTTTCCACCAACCAGCTTAAAACTATGACCCCTCGTACTAGCCATTTCTGCCCTGGGAAATAGTCTCTGGCGATCAACTCTATCTATGCCTCTCATTATCTTGTATACCTCAATTAGGTCCCCTCTCCTCCTCCTTTTCTCCAATGAAAAGAGACCGAGCTCAGTCAACCTCTCTTCATAAGATAAGCCCTCCAGTCCAGGCAGCATCCTGGCAAACCTCCTCAGAACCCTCTCCAAAGCATCCACATCTTTCCTATAATAGGGCGCCCAGAACTGGACGCAGTATTCCAAGTGCGGTCTAACCAAAGTTTTATAGAGCTGCAACAAGATCTCACGACTCTTAAACTCAATCCCCCTGTTAATGAAAGCCAAAACACCATATGCTTTCTTAACAACCCTGTCCACTTGGGTGGCCATTTTAAGGGATCTATGTATCTGCACACCAAGATCCCTCTGTTCCTCCACGCTGCCAAGAATCCTATCCTTAATCCTGTACTCAGCTTTCAAATTCGACCTTCCAAAATGCATCACCTCGCATTTATCCAGGTTGAACTCCATCTGCCACCTCTCAGCCCATCTCTGCATCCTGTCAATGTCCCGCTGCAGCCTACAACAGCCTTCTACACTGTCAACGACACCTCCGACCTTTGTGTCGTCTGCAAACTTGCTGACCCATCCTTCAATTCCCTCGTCCAAGTCATTAATAAAAATTACAAACAGTAGAGGCCCAAGGACAGAGCCCTGTGGAACTCCACTCACCACTGACTTCCAGGCAGAATATTTTCCTTCTACTACCACTCGCTGTCTTCTGTTGGCCAGCCAATTCTGTATCCAAGCAGCTAAGTTCCCCTGTATCCCATTCCTCCTGACCTTCTGAATGAGCCTACCATGGGGAACCTGATCAAATGCCTTACTGAAGTCCATATACACCACATCCACAGCTCGACCCTTATCAACTTTTCTAGTCACATCCTCAAAAAACTCGATAAGGTTTGTAAGGCATGACCTACCCCTCACAAAGCCGTGTTGACTGTATTTGATCAAGCCATGCTCTTCCAGATGGTCATAAATCTTATCCCTCAGAATCCTTTCTAACACCTTGCAGACGACAGACGTGAGACTTACCGGTCTATAATTGCCGGGGATTTCCCTATTTCCTTTCTTGAAGAGAGGAATTACATTTGCCTCTCTCCAGTCCTCAGGTACGACTCCAGTGGAGAGCGAGGATGCAAAGATCTTCGCAAGTGGCGAAGCAATTGCATTTCTCGCTTCCCAAAGCAGCCGAGGACAAATCTGATCCGGGCCTGGCGACTTGTCAATCTTAATGTTTGACAAAATTTTCAGCACATCAGCTTCGTCTATCTCTATCCATTCCAGCATGCACACCTGCTCTTCAAAGGTTTCATTCACTACAAAGTTCATTTCTTTCGTAAAGACAGAAGCAAAAAACTCATTTAGGGCTTCCCCTACCTCCTCAGGCTCCACACACAAGTTCCCTATGCTATCCCTGATCGGCCCTACTCTTTCTTTGACCATTCTCTTATTCCTCACGTAAGTGTAAAATGCCTTTGTGTTTTCCCGGATTCCTTCTGCCAAGCCTTTCTCGTGCCCCCTCCTGGCTCTCCTCAGACCATTTTTGAGCTCCTTCCTTGCCTGCATGTAATCCTCTCTAGCTGAACTTGACCCTAGCTTCCTCCACCTTATGTAAGCTACCTTCTTCCTTTTCACTAGAAGCTCCACCGCTCTCGTCATCCAAGGTTCCTTAATCTTACCCCTTCTTGCCTGTCTCAGAGGGACATATTTACTCATCACTCCCAACAACTGTTCCTTAAACCGTCTCCACATGTCTATAGTTCCCTTACCATGGAACAACTGCTCCCAGTCCATGCTTCCTAACTCATGTCTAATCGCATCATAGTTTCCTCTTCCCCAATTAAATATCCTCCCATTCTGCCTAATCCTCTCCTTCTCCATAGCTATGTAGAATGTGAGGCAGTTATGGTCACTATCACCAAAATGCTCTCCCACCACAAGATCTGATACCTGCCCCGGCTCGTTTCCGAGCACCAAGTCTAGAATGGCCTCTCCCCTCGTCGGCCTGTCAACGTACTGCGTTAGGAAACCCTCCTGAACACACCTTACAAAAACAGCTCCATTCAAATCTTCTGCTCGAACGAGGTTCCAATCAATATTAGGAAAGTTAAAGTCACCCATTACAACAACCCTACTGCGTGCACACTTTTCCAAAATCTGTCGACCTATGCTTTCTTCAATCTCCCTGCTGCTATTGGGGGGCCTGTAGTAAACCCCTAACGAGGTGACTACTCCCTTGCTGTTCCTAATTTCCACCCATACTGACTCAGTAGGCAGATCTTCCTCGACAATGGAAGCTTCTGTAGCTGTGATACCCTCTCTGATTAGTAGTGCTACACCCCCTCCTCTTTTTCCCCCCTCCCTATTCTTTTTAAATGTTCTAAACCCTGGAACATCCAGCAACCATTCCTGCCCATGAGAAACCCATGTCTCTGTCAAAAGCCACACCATATCAAAAGATTTACTCCATCTTCTCACAATCTAAGCACGACAAATAGGAGCAGGAATAGCAGAAACAAGAATTAGAAAACAGTTTGGGATATCGGATAGCAGGCCGATGTAGGAACCTTCTCATGTTCCACTGTCCTTGTCCTGGACCATTGAAAACAATTGCAGCATTATTACTGCAATATCAGAATCAATAATCAGGGAATAAACCAGGGATTGATCCTGAGCTTGTTGTAGGATTGTGTGCCTGGTACTTTAGATTAGCCAGCCATTATCTGGTACAAATACATCAATTGAGTTTATTTTTGAAAATCTCTAATCTTACTTACCACAGGCTTAGTAATGCCAGAAAGAAATTCTTGTAATAATTTGGTTTCTGAGTCGGAATCTGACAATCAAAAAAACACAAGACTACTGGTTAAAAAAGATGTATAATGCAGGGGAAAGTAATAGGACCTCAAAAGTCAGCATTTTATGATAATTCTACATTTGAATTAGACTTAGATTATTTTATAGCTCACAATATTCATATGTACATTGCCATTTTAATAAAGTAGTGACATTTGCTCAACACATCTAATACTTTAATACTTTTAGTCACTTTTATTCAATTTGATTACAATTCCTTTTTTTCTCCCCTCCACAATTTTGACCACTTTTAAACAATTGTTTACACTCTGAGCTATTAATTAGGTCAATTCTGAAGGGGAGTCATCTGGACTCAAAACATTAACTATGTTTCCATCTCCACAGATGCTGTTAGACCGGCTGAGCCCCTTCAGTATTTTCTGCTGGTTTTAAATTTCCAGCATTGGCAACATTTTGCATTAATTGGACCAGGTCTGAATGGGAAATGTTTTTACATACTCTGAAGCTATTAATTAGACCACATTTCCCCTACTACTCCAATGGAGAAATGTTACTACCTTATTAATGGCTTGTATTCTCCACAGTTCCCGCAAATGCATAAACAGCAATCATTCCTGTCAGTTAGTTCTGGGTTTAGCAATTGGAATATATTGTTTACAGTCCATCATCTAGATAAATCACAGTAACACTTGAGACGTCTATACAATTTTCACTCTGTTCACTATCTACTGGAATATAGCATGCACTCATTATTTTTTCCTCATTCATAAAATTAAATACACAGTCCACCAGATCTGTACCAAGCTCTCAAAAGAACTACAACTGACCTACTGTGTGCTGTTTCTAATAACAAGACTGTGCAAATTTAAGGAAATAACTCCTGGCGTAGCAACGTTCTTTCCCAAAGAGGAAACCAGTCTTCAATTGGAATCTTCAAATGAAATACAGATTGCAACTTGAAGAGTCAAGCTGCTGGGCTGGCTGCCTGATCAGTGGAGTCAGGGGGAGTAAGTTGACAACACTGGTCCTACTGTTACAGTAGTCAAAATAAAATTATTCAGCAGAACTTGCCAAAACACTGTAAATATTCTTTTAAATATGATTTATACCAATTCCCTGCTTGTTCATGTGGATTACAGAATTCTGAGAAATATTTATTCTTCATCAAACACTATCAAATTAGTTTAACAGGCTACTTGTCTTATTTACAAGACATGGAACTGTACAAAACTGTCTGCCAAATTTGCGTAAGTAGCTACAAATCAAAAACAATGTATTAGCTGTCACGCAGTTAGAGGATGTGAAAGGTACTGTACGAATACAAGCAGGATACTCAATTTTTTTAATCCATATTGTTATCTAATATCACAATCAGAATGGAATTTTTTAAATTTTTTTTTAGAAAGATAAAGTGCTGTGGAATTAAAAATAAGCAAAATAATACATTTAGGGGTGTCACTCAGTCTATTTCACTATTGACCCACATCATTAGAAATGCTTGTTTTTTTTTCTGGGCAATAACACCTCAATTATTACTGAAACTAATGGGGGGGGGGGGGAAGGAGAGAAATCCTTCCCCCAGAAACGGCTGGAGGTTTATAATGCCACACTTTACCGAAATCCCACCTTGCCAACTACCTCCCAGAGCCTGGCCACCAATCACCACTGACTCTTGTAACAACAATTTTGAACAATAGAGGTCTCTGCAACAACTTTCCAGTCCAGACAGCATTTTACCTCGCATCGCATATATTCCATAGGGTAAACCATTTGATAATACACATCAATTTTACGAAGTTTGGAAGTGATGATTTGCTATTCCTACCCTTGTTAAGAAACAAGACAATTTAGTAAAACTTCTAGTATTTTGTTGAATGGTAAAATAATATTTCATTCTTACTAAACTAGAAATTAGCTAGGTAGTGATTTCCATGGGGTTTATTTTGAAACGACAGCAGAAGAGTCATGGAAACCTCAAGATTTTCATCAATGTTTCTTAAGGAACACGCTCAAAGTTACAATGTATATTCAGACAACGCTCAGCGGAAACACGTCTTTCCAGCTATCCAAGTGCATAAAATCCAAATGGCTTTACATTTGTGCAAATAGTTTGATTTCTCAGGTCTTAAAATTGAAATATCATCATTGCTACGCAAATTGCTCTAAGGCAAGACTCGCATCTCAAAACTGTTAGAATTTTTTGGGTTCAATATACTTAAGGGCCAACATCATACATGCTCAAGTAACTGTTGTGTGGATGTTGCTCCCCCAATTTTCAGTCAAAACGTTATTCACTTTTCATATACATTGCGCATAGGATAACCTCCAAATTTTACAAAAAAAATCCAACTGTTTCTATGTACTGAGCTAACAGGTGTGAAGCTGGATGAACACAGCAGGCGAAGCAGCAGAGGAGCAGGAAAGTTGACGTTTCGGGTCTCGGCCAATCAGTTCCTGTGAGCTGTTTACTCCTAAAGTCATACTTGCCCTGGCGAAAATCTACTTGACAGAATTATACAAGAGCACACTATTAAAAGGTGGCT
The DNA here is from genome assembly GCF_030684315.1 of Stegostoma tigrinum. Classification (NCBI taxonomy): domain Eukaryota; kingdom Metazoa; phylum Chordata; class Chondrichthyes; order Orectolobiformes; family Stegostomatidae; genus Stegostoma; species Stegostoma tigrinum. The sequence goes on from NC_081368.1 coordinate 62,654,732, forward strand.
GTTTAGCTCCTTGCACCTATGTGCACATTTGATTTTAAGACTACCATCTCTCGGATTTGCACTGCCAATCCCACACTTTAATATAGCATTAGTATGAAGGAGGAATGTTGAATACATTATCTAGTTCAAACTCAGCCATTGAAACTGCACAGCAAACAAATAACTATGCAGTAGTTATTGAATTCAAAGTATTAGAGACAAACATTAGAGATTTGGAGGAAAATTTCTACATCACTTAGGCAGATGTTTAAGAAAAAAGTAAACAGACAGAGGAAAGCCTAGCACGTGGGCACAGTTGGATGACAAAGTTGCAAAGCACAGTGGAAACTGCCGAACAAATTCTCAATTCGTTGAGGATTCATCTGACCCTACACCCAGAAACAAGCAGCAAAATGAGTCATTGCAGATTTCAAACTCAGCCCTGGATGATTTATGAAGCTTAAGAGAAATAATTTTATACTATAAAAGAAGATCAATATTTCTCAACAGAGCTCAATGACAGTTATTGCATTTCTGCAGTTTATAATCAAAGACCATCAAAAGAATGGGTAGAGATTGGCCTGCACTGGAAACATGATGAGGTCCCATGAATCTTGAAATGCCAGTCAAAGTGTGAGCAATGTTAGAGGGAAAACATGTTAATGAAGACCAAACCATAACATGGAAAGAATAGATTCACTGATGTGGTGCCATCGATACCCAAAGCGACAAGGATTAAATCAAATGAATAATGCCAAGCCCTTTAGGACTGAGATGAGAAGGAACTTCTTCACTGGCAAACCTACAGAATTCTCTACTGTAGAAGACTTGGGAAACTCAGCCATCAAGTTATTTTGATACAAAAATTAATAGATTTCCAGTCACTAGTGTCATTCAGAGATAGGACAACAGTGCAGGAATATGGTATTGAAGTAGATGATCAGGCAAGATTTAGAATGGTGAAGCAGGCTCAAAAGGGTTGAAAAGTCTACTCTCATTCCTGTGTTTCTAGACCTCATCAATTTTCTTGGTGCTGGAGTTAGATCAAAAGTGACACTGCAAACATTTCCAGTGGTTAAACCAGCCTTGATTAACCGATGAATGACAGAGTGGGACAGCGGGGTGGAGAGAGCGCGCGGGGGGGGTGGAGAGAGCGCGCGGGGGGGGTGGAGAGAGCGCGCGGGGGGGGTGGAGGGGAGCGCGCGGGGGGGTGGAGGGGAGCGCGCGGGGGGGTGGAGGGGAGCGCGCGGGGGGGGTGGTGGGGAGCGCGCGGGGGGGGTGGTGGGGAGCGCGCGGGGGGGGTGGTGGGGAGCGCGCGGGGGGGGTGGTGGGGAGCGCGCGGAGGGGGTGGTGGGGAGCGCGCGGAGGGGGTGGTGGGGAGCGCGCGGAGGGGGTGGTGGGGAGCGCGCGGAGGGGGTGGTGGGGAGCGCGCGGAGGGGGTGGTGGGGAGCGCGCGGAGGGGGTGGTGGGGAGCGCGCGGAGGGGGTGGTGGGGAGCGCGCGGAGGGGGTGGTGGGGAGCGCGCGGAGGGGGTGGTGGGGAGCGCGCGGAGGGGGTGGTGGGGAGCGCGCGGAGGGGGTGGTGGGGAGCGCGCGGAGGGGGTGGTGGGGAGCGCGCGGAGGGGGTGGTGGGGAGCGCGCGGAGGGGGTGGTGGGGAGCGCGCGGAGGGGGTGGTGGGGAGCGCGCGGAGGGGGTGGTGGGGAGCGCGCGGAGGGGGTGGTGGGGAGCGCGCGGAGGGGGTGGTGGGGAGCGCGCGGAGGGGGTGGTGGGGAGCGCGCGGAGGGGGTGGTGGGGAGCGCGCGGAGGGGGTGGTGGGGAGCGCGCGGAGGGGGTGGTGGGGAGCGCGCGGAGGGGGTGGTGGGGAGCGCGCGGAGGGGGTGGTGGGGAGCGCGCGGAGGGGGTGGTGGGGAGCGCGCGGAGGGGGTGGTGGGGAGCGCGCGGAGGGGGTGGTGGGGAGCGCGCGGAGGGGGTGGTGGGGAGCGCGCGGAGGGGGTGGTGGGGAGCGCGCGGAGGGGGTGGTGGGGAGCGCGCGGAGGGGGTGGTGGGGAGCGCGCGGAGGGGGTGGTGGGGAGCGCGCGGAGGGGGTGGTGGGGAGCGCGCGGAGGGGGTGGTGGGGAGCGCGCGGAGGGGGTGGTGGGGAGCGCGCGGAGGGGGTGGTGGGGAGCGCGCGGAGGGGGTGGTGGGGAGCGCGCGGAGGGGGTGGTGGGGAGCGCGCGGAGGGGGTGGTGGGGAGCGCGCGGAGGGGGTGGTGGGGAGCGCGCGGAGGGGGTGGTGGGGAGCGCGCGGAGGGGGTGGTGGGGAGCGCGCGGAGGGGGTGGTGGGGAGCGCGCGGAGGGGGTGGTGGGGAGCGCGCGGAGGGGGTGGTGGGGAGCGCGCGGAGGGGGTGGTGGGGAGCGCGCGGAGGGGGTGGTGGGGAGCGCGCGGAGGGGGTGGTGGGGAGCGCGCGGAGGGGGTGGTGGGGAGCGCGCGGAGGGGGTGGTGGGGAGCGCGCGGAGGGGGTGGTGGGGAGCGCGCGGAGGGGGTGGTGGGGAGCGCGCGGAGGGGGTGGTGGGGAGCGCGCGGAGGGGGTGGTGGGGAGCGCGCGGAGGGGGTGGTGGGGAGCGCGCGGAGCGGGTGGTGGGGAGCGCGCGGAGCGGGTGGTGGGGAGCGCGCGGAGCGGGTGGTGGGGAGCGCGCGGAGCGGGTGGTGGGGAGCGCGCGGAGGGGGTGGTGGGGAGCGCGCGGAGGGGGTGGTGGGGAGCGCGCGGAGGGGGTGGTGGGGAGCGCGCGGAGGGGGTGGTGGGGAGCGCGCGGAGGGGGTGGTGGGGAGCGCGCGGAGGGGGTGGTGGGGAGCGCGCGGAGGGGGTGGTGGGGAGCGCGCGGAGGGGGTGGTGGGGAGCGCGCGGAGGGGGTGGTGGGGAGCGCGCGGAGGGGGTGGTGGGGAGCGCGCGGAGGGGGCACATGCCCAGACAGAGAAAGCAAGGGGAAGAGACAGAGACACAGACAGGGAGTTAGAGAAATGTGGAGGGCGAGAGAAAGGGACCGGCTAAACCAGGAGATAGCTGATGATAAGTCAAGGGAAATAAAGCTCGGTTGGTGCTAATGGAAAGTATGAATAGTTTAAAAACGGATTGGTTGTACAGGGAGAAACCAATAGTCCATCAAATCTGCTCTGACGATGCTACCTTCTGCAGAGCTCCTCTGATCTATTGGCTTATTTCTTCAACTGAAGATACCCCAGAGCTGTGGTTATCAGAACCCTCAGCTGTGAGAGACCCATTTCTGGCACATCTGTTCTCAGCCCTTCACTCCCCTCCCCTCCCTTCCTGTCCTACAACAACAGATCCTGACCCTTGTTTTCCATCCCATCAGCATCCATATCCAAAGCATTATAAGCCACCATTTCCATCAATACCAGACGCCTATTCCTCTCCCTTCCCTTACGAGAATTCTGCAGTGTCTTAACCTTCCAAGGCATCCTGGCCACTCTTCCTCCACTCATGGCACCTCCCTGCACAGCTGACCCATTTTCAACTGTTCACATTTCTCATTACACCTTACTGAAGATGATTCATTCTGCATTCAAAACTTTAATCTGTTTCCCTCTGGCACAAACACTGCCAGACCTGCTGGCTCTCTCCAGCATTCTGAATGCTTCTGTCTTTAATCTTATGAATTATGGTCACTATCACCAAAATGCTCCCCTTCTGACAGAGGAACCTCTTGACTGACTTTGTTTCCTAAAATTCAGTTCACCATTGCTCCCTTTTATACAGCTTTTTACATGCTGGTCAAGAACCAGGGATCGGAGTGTAAGGATAAAAAGTAAGCCATTTAAGATTTAGATGAGAATTTTTTTTTTTTAACTTGCAGGCTGCTGAGCCTGTGGAATTCTCTGCCAGTGGCCAAGACCAAAACATTGAATATTTTCAAGAAGACAGCTATAGTTCTTAGGGGAAATTAAAAAGAAAGTATGGGGAGAAACCAGGAACAAGGTATTAGGCAGAATCATCCACCATGATTATACTGAATGATGTGCCAGGCTTAAAAGGCCAAATGGCATACTCTCGTTTTATTTTCTTTGTTTTTACGAAAAGCAAAATAGTACAAGAGAAAATGAGACAAAATGCTCTTTAATTCCCTTTATGTAGATCAGGAAGTTTAGACAATGTAGAAAGTTTATTCAGAGTAGCTTATCTATATTAGGCTATGCACAAATAGATTCACTTGCTGCTTTGTTTGCTGATCTTACATGGGATGGAAGTAGAATTCTACAATTGACTTAATCAGCATCCTCAGGCTAAAAAGACTGAAAAATAGTCATGGTTCCCATGCTTCTGATTCTAATGAAATAATCCTTCTGGTAAGTTTGTAAGCCAGAACAAAATCAGACTCAGTTGCGATTTGTCAAAGTAATTTGGTGCTGCTCATCAAAATGACTCAATGAAGAACTTGTACGGATGAAGCAATCAGAGCTCCAGAAACAGCCACATCGCTGTGTGGTTATAAAGTCAGGCAAGTGCTTGCCTTCGTGCTACATCAGAATATACCTCTACGATTACAGCTTTACAGGATTGTACAATGCCACAAGGACCAAGTTAATTTCCCAAAAAACAGTCAATCCAAGAAGCATAGGATTGTTTGGAGCTAGTGATCTTACAAGGGTTAAGGAACTAAATGAAGTGGTGCTATGCAGTGGCTCACTGCACCTCATCCAGGAAAGGTAGGATAGACAATAAATGCTGGCTTCACCAATAACACCATCATCACAATGACTTTTAAAAGAAAACAAAATCATAACTCAAGTGCAATTTAGTGGATCAGAATTACAACCAAGAACATCAATCCCAATATGATTTAAAGTAAAGTAAAGTAAAGTAGAGTAATCCAGGAGATAAACAGCTTCCCCTGAAAGAACATTTTATCTTTGACGTAAGTTAATGGGAGTGAAGCCTAACAGAAGTTGGGAATTTTTAAAAGCAGGGAGGTGGCTGTACACATATCCTTCCTCTTTGCGAGATCATACTGGATTTATTTTTTCCAAGGGATGTCTTGTGACTTGAACATTCTCTCTCCTTATTTATAAAGCAAGCCACTGTAGGAATCTTCATCAGTCCCGATTGAATGATACACAAAGGCACTTGCTAAGGTTTTCTCTGCAGTGTAATTGTACCAATGAACAACATGCAGCTTCAACTTTCATAGCTTAGCAATTGAAAATAAAATGTTAATTTAAACATTAGAAACAATTTAAAGTTCTGTCACAAATTATATGTACAGGCACAGAAGACCAATATATGTATAGCTTCATGGACTTCAGTAAGGCATTTGATAAGGTTCCCCATGGTAGGCTCATTCAGAAGGTCAGGAGGAATGGGATACAGGGGAACTTAGCTGCTTGGATACAGAATTGGCTGGCCAACAGAAGACAGCGAGTGGTAGTAGAAGGAAAATATTCTGCCTGGAAATCAGTGGTGAGTGGGGTTCCACAGGGCTCTGTCCTTGGGCCTCTACTGTTTGTAATTTTTATTAACGACTTGGATGAGGGGATTGAAGGATGGGTCAGCAAGTTTGCAGACGACACAAAGGTCGGAGGTGTCGTTGACAGTATAGAGGGCTGTTGTAGGCTGCAGCGGGACATTGACAGGATGCAGAGATGGGCTGAGAGGTGGCAGATGGAGTTCAACCCGGATAAATGCGAGGTGATGTATTTTGGAAGGTCGAATTTGAAAGCTGAGTACAGGATTAAGGATAGGATTCTTGGCAGTGTGGAGGAACAGAGGGATCTTGGTGTGCAGATACATAGATCCCTTAAAATGGTGTTTTGGCTTTCATTTACAGGGGGATTGAGTTTAAGAGTTGTGAGATCTTGTTGCAGCACTTATAAAGCTTTGGTTAGACCGCACTTGGAATACTGCGTCCAGTTCTGGTCGCCGTATTATAGGAAAGATGTAGATGCTTTGGAGAGGGTTCAGAGGAGGTTTACCAGGATGCTGCCTGGACTGGAGGGCTTATCTTATGATCAGAGGTTGACTGAGCTTGGTCTCTTTTCATTGGAGAAAAGGAGGAGGAGAGGGGACCTAATTGAGGTATACAAGATAATGAGAGGCATAGATAGAGTTGATAGCCAGAGACTATTTCCCAGGGCAGAAATGGCTAGCACGAGGGGTCATAGTTTCAAGCTGGTTGGTGGAAAGTATAGAGGGGATGTCAGAGGCGGGTTCTTTACACAGAGAGTTGAGAGCATGGAATGCGTTGCCAGCAGCAGTTGTGGAAGCAAGGTCATTGGGGTCATTTAAGAGACTGCTGGACATGCATATGGTCACAGAAATTTGAGGGTGCATACATGAGGATCAATGGTCGGCACAACATTGTGGGCTGAAGGGCCTGTTCTGTGCTGTCCTGTTCTACGTTCTATGTTCTATATAAAAATACATTCAACTTACATTCCAAACGGCCAAACAGTTTTATTTTAAAATAGCTTTGGTGATGCAATATAAATTCATTGTTACATTTTAGAATGATTTCTAAGTACTATCTTAGAACAGCTCACTGTAAATTGAAGTAATTAAACCTCCAGACGTTCTACAGCATTGTAAGCATTTTGTACCATGAGAACATTGTTAACATAACACTTTCTGAAGTCAAATTGTGCAAAAATAACCATCACAGCACAAGTTCTTACCTCCAGCCTCTGCATCAACTTGTGGGCCACTTCGTACTTTCCCAGTTGGCTTCAGTTTTACCGGTCCTGCTGCAGTCCCTGCAGCACCAGCAGCTTGTCCCTTTCCATATCCATTTTGTACATTTGTAGGTGAAACGGAGTGACTTTTATGTGGAGAAGAAGGGGGGCTGTTAGGTTTATCTTTTTGTCCACCTACTTGTCTCTCTTTAAGTCTTTTTTGCAAACGCTCATGTACTTTAAGAGTCCTTTCATCTCTGTGGTTGAAATTTGACCTTCCGTGTGGCGAGCGTGATTCTATACAAAATAAAGTATAGACAGTAATGAATGTTGCGAACCAACTTCATGTTTTCATGTTTTTGTTGATATTAGACTAAGCTAGCAGTTCTCATCGAAAGCCTTGCTTAACTTATTTTATTTGCATCCTTACTTACTCAATTTCAACCACTTTCAACTATAATAATGGAAAAGCCTAAGGGATGAGTTGTTGCTTGCAGTGCAAAATAAGCCAATTCCATCATACTTCACTGAGTAGCCAATATTGGAATTGGCTACAATGTTTAAGGCCAAATGAAGCATTGTGGAATGTTAAAAAGAAAAAAAAATGGCTAAAAGCTGCACATTGTTATTTCTTCACTCCACAGAGTTTATTTCAGTATTTATCAATGGATTCTATGAGTTTAATCTAACTTTGAACAGACAAATAGATTGTTTAGTCGAGAACAATCATGACTGTTCTTACTTTGTATACTTAACAAATTGTGTCTACACGAGATAAAGCAAACATTGGTGGAATGGTCAGAGATAATGGGAAATGCAGATGCTGGAGAATCCGAGATAACAAAGTGTGAAGTTGCATGAACACAGCAGGCCACCCAAACATCTTAGGAGCACAAAAGCTGACGTTTCAGGCCTAGACCCTTCATCAGAGAGGGAGATGGGAAGAAGGTTCTGAAATAAATAGCCAGAGAGGGGGAGGCGGACCAAAGATGGATAGAGGAGAAGATAGGTAGAGGGGAAGGTATTAGGTGGGGAGGGGAATAGGTCAGTCTGGGGAGGACGGACAGGTCAAGGAAGCAGGATGAGGTTAGTAGGTAGGAAATGGAGGTGCGGCTTGAGGTGGGAGGAGGTGATAGGTGAGAGGAAGAACAGGCTGGGGGGAGGGGACGAGCTGGGCTGGTTTTGGGATGCAGTGCAGGGAGGGGGACGAGCTGGGCTGGTTTTAGGATGCAGTGGGGGAAGGGGAGAATTTGAAGCCTGAGAAGTCCACAATGATACAACTGGGCTGCAGGGTTCCCAAGCGGAATATGAGTTGCTGTTCCTGCAACCTACGGTAGCATCACTATGGCACTGCAGGAAGCCCAGGATGGACATGTCGTCTAAGGAATGGGAGGGGGAGGTAAAATGGTTCGCGATTGGGAGGTGCAGTTGTTCATTGCAAACCAAGCGGAGGTGTTCTGCAAAGCAGTCCCCAAGCCTCCGCTTGGTTTCCCCAATCTAGAGGAAGCCACAATGGGTACAGTGGATGCAGTATACCACATTAGCAGATGTGCAGGTGAACATCTGCTTGATATGGATAGCCATCTTGGGGCCTGGGATGGGGGTGAGGGAGGAGCCTATCCCAATTCCTTAGCCTCTGCCGCATCTGCTCCCAGGATGAGGCATTCCACTCCCGCACAGCCCAGATGTCCGCGTTCTTCAAGGACCGCAACTTCTCCCCCGCAGTGGTCGAGAACGCCCTCGACTGTGTCTCCCTCATGTGGAAGTAGTACTTTTTTTGTTGTAAATAGCTATTAAGAAAACTTACTGATAAACAGTATGTCAAGGCACCTCAACAGAACAACAGCAAAATACAGTGATCACTGCAACACTGTGAATCTGCATTTTCTGTTGGGTTTTATGGATGGTTGAATTAATTAGAATTCACTGACCAATGTGAATGACAATAATCTAACATTTATGAATGATAAGAGTGATGAGAGGGTGCCACATCAGAGAACAGCTCATGGGATAGGGGAAACATTCATAGGCATAAAGAATTTGTTCGCAAACAAGAAACAGAGTAGGCAAAAAAATAACTGTTTTGAAATTGGCAAGATGCAATGCAATGCAATGCAAGGAGGATGTGGAGGCATTATACTATATAAATGGAGAGAAACTGCAACACTCTGCATTGGAGCAATCTGGGTACAGGAGTCAAAATATCAGTATGCAGGCACAATTAGCAATTAGAAAGGAAATTGGAATGCTGATTGAGTGGGAAATTGAATATGTGTAGCGATTTTCTGTTACTATTATATGTAGTGCTGCTGTGACCACATTTAAAGTACTGAGTGCAATTTTAGTCTCCTTATTTAAGGAAAGGACATAGCTGCACGAGTACTCAGGGAAGGTTCATTGCAATGATTCCTGGGGTGACAAGGTTAACTTATGAGGAAAGATTGCAGAGGATGGTCACCTATCCACTGTACTTTACAAGAATATGGGCAACCAAATTGAAATGGAGAAGAGCCTGCTCGGACTGGAGAGCAAGGATGTTGAAAATACATTTCCCCTTGTGGGAGAGGTTAGACTAGGGAATACACGTTAAACGCAAGTGTTGATTCACTCTAAATGGAGATGAGGAGAAATGTTTACTCTCAAGGGCTGAGAGTCTGGGGCATTCTCTTCCCCAGAGAGCGACGAAAAAGGGTCTTTGAGTACTTTTAAATAAGAATTAGATGGATTGTTGACGAAGAAGGAAGTCTAAGGGTATTGGGGGTTGGCAGGAAAGTTAAGTTGTTATCAAACAGCAGAACAGATCTCAGGGGCCAAATGCCTCCTCTAGGTCTCTTGTTTGTAAAGTTAACAAATTTATACATGAAAGGACATAAAATTCAGTAGTGTACAAGGGAGTAGACAAAATACAATTACTTTGTCATAATTTTTTTTAAAGACACAGGACGTTCAGTACAGAAAAAAGCCATTCAGCCCAACTGATGAGGTGTTTATTTTGCAACAGCTTCTCCTCTCATTTCAAATAGCACTTTTTAGATCAACAGTTCATCTTTTCGTTCCATTTTTTCAGTAGTCATCTGGCTTTTTGGTAACATCTTTTGCCTGAACTATGTGATATAGTACTAAATTCCACATTCTAAGCACAGAATAACAGATTCATCATTATTCCCTGTCGGATTTAACAGAACTTGCTGCAATCAGTTTTGGGCTTTCAGATGAATAGAAATATTCTCTTCACATTACCACGTTCAATCCGTGTTTTATTTCACTTAAAATATCAAGACTCCTCTTAGTCTTTCTTTGCTAAAGGAACAAGCTCCAATTTGTTCAATCTTTTTCCAATAGCAGTAATTTCTTAGTTCTAGCATCATCCTTGTGAATTGTGTGCATACTTTCTCCAGTGCTTCTATGTCCTTTCACAAGGATGATGCTAGAACTAAGAAATTACTGCTATTGGAAAAAGATTGAACAAATTGGAGCTTGAGTAATAATGAATAGGGCTGTGTCAGGTTGCACTTGATGTAATGGAGGTCAGAACTATGCATTACATCAACTGCAACCTGACACAGCCCTATTCATTATTACTCATTTATCATGAGTTGTACATCACTTAATTCTTTGTCAACATATTTGGGCTCACTTGTACCACTGGATTACTTTGCTCTTCTATCTTATTCAGTTTATCTTCCACAATGTAAGTGATGTTTCTATTTTCCTAATAAACATTGTGCAACTTCACATTTCTCTGTTAAAGTTCATTTGCCACTTAACTACAGTGAGTACATTTTCTAATAACATCTTGCATTACATTATATTTTCAATGTTCATTACAGTTCGGCATCATCTTTAAATTTTGACGCTGACTTTCTTGAATCCAAGTCAGAATTAGAAATTTACTTATGAGGAACCAGGCATCCCATTCTGATTGTTGTGGAACACTACTTTCTTCCTTCCTCCAATCTGAGTAACTATCCGTCATTGTTTAATTTTTGGTTTTTATTTCAGCCAATTTGCTACATGCTCATCTATTTGTCCCCTTATTCCACTCATCCTAACTTCCATCAAGAGCTGGTACCTTATCCAGGGCCTTTTGAAAATCCAACTTTGATATCTAGGTGACCTTCGCTTTCTCCTCCAGTTATTTCTCAAAGAATTCTAACATGTCAGTTACGCACAACTTAGCTTTGCAGAATCTGCATTTTTAATCATATTTTACATCTTGATGCAATCTTCATCATTGCATCCAGAATAGATTCCAATATTTTAAATTATCAATGATGTTAAGTGAACAAGTTTATAGTTCCCAGGTTTTGTTCAATCTCACTTTTTATATCTAAAAATATTAGCTGTCTACTAGTAACTTTAACTATTTCTGCATCATTTCCTTTAGTATGAATTGACCCACACTATCTTTCCAGCAGTTTTATCCTTTTCTAATTTTGCTAGGTTGTGAATTCTTTTCTCTTGTTATCGTGTCTTAATACCCCTTTTAACTTGCACCCTTTAGTCCACTTCATTCTTTTCTTTCGTAAAATCCGGAAATTAGGTAGTTACTGCTTATTTCTCTTGTTGATCGGTCATTAGCTGAGTGGATCCTTCTCATCCTTTAGTCGATTAACTTTAATTTTCATTTAATTATGAATATATCGTCAATTTAATGCATTCTTTCTTGTATTATTTGATAATTTGATTTTATAACTTCTTTTTGCCTTTCCGATGGCTTCTTATAAACTTGAGCTCTCAAGTTCTTCATATTCTTTAGTACCCAAGTATTTTTCTTTCATCTATTTCTTTAGAAACAAGTTTTTATTTAGTGTTATTCATCTAAAATGTCCCATTAGCTTTCTTGTTTATGCTTCTTTGTTCATTTGAACTACTGACTGACCTTGTATCTCTGTCTTTCTCTCCATTAATCTACTTCCATTACACACACACACACACACACACACAGGTCTTTTCCAATCTGTTATCATTAGCCTTCGACCTACTTATGTCACTCAATTCTAATCTGGAGCCTTAGATCATTACAAAGATGTTTTCCATTCTTGCCCCTCTTCTTCATTCCCTATTGCTCCTTTCACGACAGTTTTCTGCTGGTCTAATTGGGGGTAGTACTGATTATTATAATTCACTATGATTATCATTCAATGCCCACTATTAATCTCATTGATTCACCTGCATAGTTCATCCTCCAACCTCCATTCACCACTCAATTCCCTTTCATTTTTTAGCTCAAACCACATGGATTTGCAACCACTGTAAATGATGGTTACCATTCTTGCCTATTATTATATCTTTAAATCGATGCAGTTACTGTACTTCTCCCACTCAATTCTCTTTCTTTCCTAAATGTAAGTCTTAAATAAGTATTTAGTCTGTTCTCTATGCTACCATATTTTATTTATTGCTACTAAAACCATATTCCCTCTACAAATCATTGCCTCCCTTCCAGTTTATAAGGAGTCTTGAATACTACATACATTTTAGTAGAGATTAAAAGATTAGAGAGCTTTTAAATCATTTCTCAATCTGTTTTTAGTAGCTATTTTGTTTTGTATAGCTTACTCTAATTTTTGTTCAATCATATGACCCTTATTCTGTTAGGTTCCTGCAATTTCTAGCGGTTCCACTTTTCTACTGAACCTTGGTCTCAACTTGATTCAAGATTCAGCATTGCTTCAGATCTTTCCAATTTGATACTACTGCCAGTATCTCAAGAAATCTAATTCTCCTCTCCCTTCTCAGTTCTTTAATTTATGTGACCTTCCCTGTCTATGCCTGAGGTAATCTGCACATTGCTCAAACAATAACCCCAAAATTACAACCTCCAAACTTCTGCTTTTCAGTTTGGTTCCAAACTTCCAAAACCTCCACCAGCCAACTTGTCATGCTCCCGATATTTTTGGTCCAAACATGGAACATAACAGCTGGATACTTACTCCATTTTCCAGATTCTTTGCCAGTTGTTTCAAGCTATCACTTTCTTGAACAACACAAGCAACTACAAATAACTTCATCTAGGTCCCAAGTCACAGAATCCCATATGACCATAAACTTTCTATTCTGTATCTTCGCTCCCTGGACGGTCTCATGTTCCACAGCACCTGGATAAGCATTCCCATCATACTCACTTTCCTCAAATGTAGTGAGCTTTTTGTAGGCTGTAGACAGGAGGAATATCTACTCGATCACATTCGCCTATATGCCCCTGATGTAGTTGAATTAGTTTTTCTTCCCCCCCCCCCACTTCCCATATCTACTTGTTTCCTCTGGTGTGAGGGAGATGGTACCCTGGAGTAAGGTATCTGGGAGATCCTGCCAGGCTGTCCCTCACTTGCCCTCAAGTTCAATATGTCAGAGTCAGAGTGGTTTGTGACAAAGCTGTTTCTTATAGTCTTGGCAGCCTTGTGGTCTAAAAAATTTTCAAATACTATAATCATAACACAGCATTTTAATTAGATCAGTTGATAACTGATTACTTAATTAAATGGTAACTTGTCTAGATTTAGTAATCTAACATTGAAATAAGTACACATTTAATGTTAAATGCTGCTTTAAATGTTAAGCTTTTTTTTAATAAAGTAATTTTTAAATCTAACCACTTTGCTCAATTGCCCTTGACTTTAAATTTGCAGTAATCTCAAAGTCCTTATTAAGTCAAGCCTACACTACCGACAAAACTGAGTAGACTAAATTGGTACTTTTGATTGCCTTAGCTCTGCCACACTTCTGCTGGACTATGCCATCAGATTTTCTACTTTGTTCCCATTATTTTGTTTGCTGCCAGATCTTTCTTTTCCCTGCACCAAATTTCAAATGCTGATCCATCAAGTCATGTCATTTAGCAGATACATCCAAATTCCTGTGTGGCACAGCTCTGAATGTTAACAGAAATCTATCTGAAATACATACTTTAGAAACACTATAGTACTGGACAATCAACAGCCACCCAAAATAGTTAACACTTACAGCTGGTCAACTTTACTTTAAAACGGCAAGTCAGTGGTAAAGAATTGAAGCAAGAAAAACATACTAAATTTCAACTTTATAACAATCAGGACCATTTGCCCACTCCTTATCACATTCTTCCGTATTTTTTGCCACTGCTTAGCAAGTTACCCCAGTTAGTAGATTTTCCCAGTTCTGTGCCACACAAAGTTGAAATTTAATAAGGAAATTTTTTTTTAGTGCTATATCTGTATGTGTGTACCTACCTTGATCTGCAAAAACGTGGGGTGGTGGAGGGTGTTGAGGAATGAACTGTGGAGGGATGTCCCCTGTTCCTGGAGCATAAACTTGATGAGGATGCGGTATTAAAGCAGGGTGATGGTGCATGTAGTGCGGTACATGAGGTGGAGGGGGATGCATTGAGGGATGATTATTAGGATGGAATTCTGTTGAGTGTGGCAACACAACAACTCTTCGAACACCATTTTCTTCTATAACCTGAAAAACAAATTGTTTTCTCCTTTAAAAATTAATCAATTTCAGATTATAGCCTATTTTTCTTATTTGGGGACACAGTTCTGAAGCTGTTTTAATATTAAATTAATCCAGGGAAATCCTGAGTTTATAATAGCATAATTGATATTGCCTCTTTATTCCAGCTGTCCTTTGCATATTTCTCTCTTCATTTATGCCATCTTTATTTTGTCAATTTTCTTACATTTCCTGTCATCTCTTTTGTTATCCATCACTCTTTAAACAGTTTCTCTTGTATTTAAAATATTGTTATTTCTTAATTACACAATTTCTTTTCAGGCCAATGGATACTGCATGCTCATATCTAGGGCTTATTTGAGAGCAAATGCTCATAATTATGATATAGACCTTTTCTTAATTGTTATATTTCAGTTAGCTTGCAAATTATTTCTGCTATCTGAAAAATATCCTCATTACATCATCTTTTTCAAAGTTTCTTAAGACAGCCTCTTACAGGAACACTGTAGGTCTGCTACAATTCATGCAGTTTTGTAGACTTAGTAAACCTTTTTTGTTATTGGAGTATTTCACATTGGACAAGAAAGCATCTAAATATTTTCTTCTCCCAACACTTGGAAATCTTGTACAGTGTAGGACACATGACATGACATACTATCAAGTTTAAGACTGCTGACATAGTGCTTCAGCACAGCACATCTTACAACTATCATAAACCCTCAGTGCTTCAACTTGTAAACAAAACTCGTTGCTGTTCCATGAGGCAAAAACAATATCCTGTTTCTCGTGCATTTCTGCCTTTTTTTTGCAGAGCATAATCGTGTTCAAAATAAATTAGTGGCTCTCCTATTACATTTGGGACTACTTTTAGAACAAAATAAGCCTAATAATCTGGAGGTATACTTATGAGACTAACTGAATAGTGAAACTCCAATCTCCTTCATGACATCTTATCCAGAAGATGCCTGTCATTCCACTTTCACAGACATCTGCTCCTTCACAGCCTATTGCTTCCAAATTTCTAGCCTCTGCTAAATGCCTCTTACTGTTACTTATCCACAATCTGGTTGTAACTGGGAATGCATTTACTCCTCATGATACAAGTGGGAATTATACATATGGTGAAGAAGACATCAAGACTTCAGTATTTCCTGCTTCCTGTAATGAAGCCTCTGCACCTGGAACATAGCAACAGCTTTGGGTAGGAGCCTATACCAGCAGTTTGAAATGATCACAACAGATATTGAACGATCAGGTCCCAGAATCTCTCCAATGCCCAAAGCACTCAGTTGTGATTCATAGGTTGAGAAACATTTGATCTTGATAGATTAGTGTCTACCTAGTAATACAGGCCCAAATATTCCAATATGCTGCTAGGCTTTGGAGCAGCTCAGGCTGCAGTTGCACGCCAGGGAGCATGCAATGGTTTTGGTGGGAATTGCTCAGAAAAATGAAAACTAAGGGGCAATTCTCCTGCTTTTGTAACTCTTCATAAGAACCCCAGATTTTGACTCAGCTATGCATGGTTACCAATGAAAACTAAGAGAAGTAAACACCTGCACAAACTTTTGAGCAAATGTTCAACTGACCTATCCCAATTCACCACAGGCCACCCAAACTATGCATCTCCCAATACCTGTTGAAATCTTACACTAGCTATCAATGTGGCTAATTGTACCACTGGACGTTTAAGTCTCAGAATATGCCTCAACGACTGCTGCAAATGGGGGTATAGTTTCTACAAAGATCTTCTGTGCTGCTGGAATCAAAGATTCCTGGATGGGTTTATAACAGGAGGCCCTAGCAGAATTCATCAAAAGTGATAGGTAATTTTTAAACCAGACCAAAGTCAGAAATAGTGTTTCCAACCCTGATCTGAATATCTGGGTTATATTCATTGCATGTGCTGCTCTACTACAACTTGCATTGCATAGATGTAATTTATTGTTACAGTTTAATGAGAAAGGAGATAAAGAACATTAACATTAATAGTTCCTATCATTAATCTGGATGTAAGTTTGCTCGCTGAGCTGGAAGGTTAGTTTCCAGACGTTTCATCACCATTCTAGGTAACATCAGTGAGCCTCCGACGAGGCGCTTGTGTTATGTCCCGCTTTCTATTTAGCTGGTTAGGCTTCCTTGGGATAGTGATGTCATTTCCTGCGTTCATGAATATCAACTAGCCACAAAATGACACGACCCACTGTCACTCGTATCCTTACATACAGATGAGGAAGGGCACCACTTTGATTGGGAACACACATCCATCCTAGGACAAGCCAAACAGAAACATGCACGAGAATTCCTAGAAGCATGGCATTCCAACCGGAACTCCATCAACAAACACATTGGCTCCAAATCAATCTACCATCCCCTGAGAAAAAGAACAGGAAATGACATCACCAATGCAGGAAATGACATCACCAACCCAAGGAAACCTAACCAGATAAATAGAAAGCGGGACATAACACCAGCGCTTCGTCGGAGGCTCACTGATGATGTTACCTAGAATGGTGATGAAACGTCTGAAAACTAACCTTCCAGCTCAGCGAGCAAACTTACATCCAGAACCTCAACCTGAGCTACAAATCTTCTCAGAACTCGCTCCTAACATTAATGCTTTCTTGGATAAAAATTATAGTGAAACAGCAGTTTGCACATCTTCACGCTGCATCAGCATGTTTCACTTCTGAAGTGCAAGCAACGATGTTCTTCTATGACACTGTCAGAACCTGCCTTCCTCTCACTCTGAATAGTGACACTACGACCTCCACCACATGGACTGCAACGGGTGAATAGGTTGGCTCACTGCTACCATCTTCTCAAGGGCGTGTAAGTTTGGACATTAAACACTGGCCTCACTAGTGACACTTATACACCAGAATACATTGTTTAAACATGGCAGGAATTAATTTGTCCAAGCAAAATAATGAGCGACCAATGAACCCATTCTGATGGTGCTGGATGACAGCTAATGCCAACTAAAACACTGCCATTGATAGACAAAGTGTTCTATGCACTTTTTTTAATGTTCTGGAATGGAGCTTAAACCCGTAATTCAGGCAAGGATAATACCATTGCAGCAAACGGATATGATGGCAGAATTATCATCCCCAACTGAAATATTTAAGTTACCTGAAACTATTCTACAAATGCAAGCAAAAAAGCCAAATTACACTCTAAAGTTTGACAAGGCCGTTATCTGAAATCAAAGGTTTAGTAGCACACTGCAAAAAGCATGGCTGCCAATAGGGTAAGCAGTTGGCACCTGCCAGGCAGGCAATTTCATCACTGCAACTCGGTATGGAACTTTATCAGCCATCGAAAGGGATTTGAATGGAGGAGAGTTGGTACATTGCAAGTTATTTTAAGAATACCATAAACCTTTCCCTGCAGTATACATTTATGATGGAGAAGGATATAATTTTGGGATCAGGTCTAAAAGGACATTGCAACAGTGTAGAAAACAGTAACAGCAACGACACAAATGCAGCCCAAAGAACTCAGAAAAGCAATTTTAAAAATGCGACTAAACTAAAAGCCACATAAATGAGAAACAACACAAGCTGCAATTGATCAACAGCTGTGAATTATGACTTACAAAGAAAGGATACTGCAGAACATCCAATTAAGTTAAATTTCTTTGGATTGCATCAGATTTCTGGATGTTTCCACAATTCCATTTCTTTTCCCTTTGGAGACCCACACTACATAATATTTCATTAGATGGACAAAAGAATATTCTTCCAGCTCCTGAGAAACCTTAACCGAAACCTTAACCTATTTCTGTTCTCATCCCAGTGAACAACTTTTTCTCCCTTGAGGAAATATCTTTGCTCACATAAAGCAAAGAATCATGAGAGCATATCGCAAGATTTCCACAAACACTGTAAATGGTCAGTTCATTTGTAATAGTGGATGGAGAGCACCACAGTTCTCTTAAGAGTGCGGCATGGAATCCTTCAAAATCGTATGACAAAATTCATTTCAATATCTTACCAGAAAGAGAGGACACCTCAGCCAGTGTAGCATTCTGTACCGCACAGGTTTGATCATCTCGGAGTTCAAGTCCACAAGTTGACCTGAACCAGTAATCTTCTGACTCATGAGTGATTGTGAGTACTTGACCAAAATTACAAATGTTACAAGAGAGGAAATAATTCTCTCTCCCCCCGTTCACTAATTTCTTAAATGGAATGTGAGAACCCAAGCAGGCAACTAGCCCTGCAACTGAATATGGCCAATATGATCCACTTGTGCATGCACTGTTGCACTCATGACGTCACACTAGATCTTGATAGCAACAGGTAGCATCCACAGTGTCTTCAAGCAAACTTTTCTGATTTGAAGTAAGCACTGCAGTAATTGCAGGTCCAGTTAAATCAGACATGTAGTGGTTTTCTCTGATCCTGAGATTAAAATGGTTTGGTTTGTTAATTCAAAGTAAAACACGTTGCAATTCCCAAATGTGGTTTAAACTGCTTCATATTTTAAAAGTGTTCTATACAGTCAGGCTGTAAACACCTGGAGACTGAATTCTTTCAGTTAATTATTTTGGCAAAAAAACTGGTCAGAGGGCCTTTATTTTATTTCTCCCTCAAATCATCCCTCAAATTTATTTACAGTTCTTTGGGGTGACTTTATTTATGTTTGGTTGTAATACATGGTGATTCATTGCCAAATACAAATTTACAAGCAAGACAGATACCACTTTGCGCATGGGCTTAGTGCTGCACCTTGCAGTGCTCTTGGCAACAAACATGACCATTCTTTCAACTAAATGTTACACTTAGCTACTTTGCCTAAATAATAACGGCCCATGTGAAGTACTCAGGCTTTGAAATTATAAAGTACTTTGCAAATAGAATTATTTTAGTCAATGACTAAAGTAAGTTAAGCAATTCAGGCTCTGAAATGGATAATGCCTGCATGCCGGAAAGAAAAAGTACATTAACTGCCAAACTGGGCATTACAGCAAATGGGGAAAATAAGCAGAAAGAATACTGCTCTGCTTTAAACCCAACCTATACAACTCAACAGTTCTAAGTCTTAAGTGGTGTGATCATACAAGGAACCATAATATTGCAACCAATACCAGATCAGCTCCTCTTATTGTATTTTCTTTAGGCAAAAGAACATTTCATTGTGGTTTAATTGATAACAATCTTGCTTTGCAACAAATGGATGTGGATTCAAGTCACACTCCAGAATTCAACTCGGAGTTTATTTTGTAGCAAAGGTGTGTTAAGCTAAGGTTTTATCTGTTCTCTCAGATTGAAATACTGTCATAACATCTATTGTGCCAAAGTACAAAAGGAATTATCCTTGTTTAATGGCTAATATTTATCCCCAAGACAACAGATTAGCTGAACATTTGTAATCTTGCTGCTTGTGGGATGTCACTGTGCAAAGTGGTCACTGTTTGGTATTTTTCATTCGGCAACAGTGACAATTTGAAAAGAATGTGTTCAATTGCTGTAAAGTGGTTTAGCCATCCCGAGATTGTGAATGGTGATATTTAATTGCAACTTATAATTTCAGTGAAAACATTTTATGATGTCTTGAGTTCAGGCTCTACTTGAAATAGTGAATTGGAGGCAACAAAAGCTCAATTTCTCAAAATATTTCTTATTTTCCTCCATGAGTTTTACCCTGAACTGTTTGGCTCCTGTTCTGTGTCTTTGTATTGACTGTTCAGTCTCCTCTTTAATATCTATGCAGGCACACTGTGCTCGCATAAGCTCATTTTAAAGCCCCAGGGTGTGGGGCTGAAGGTGTAGTCTGTCAGGCCCAAAACTAAAGTACAGCAAGCAAGGGATGGGGGAATCTGTAGTCATGTTGAGGAGAGGTGTTTGATAAATGTACGTGAGGTTGGGGAGTAACACTTTGTAATTGAGAGCATCCAAACTGGAGCGTACAATGTTAGAAGTAGATGAAGAGACAAACTATAATTAAAGAATTTTTGTGTGGAATATTAGGATGGGCATTTTCATTTTTAATTTGATGAGCCCATTTTGGCCTCCATAACACTTGATGCGTTCAGCGTTGTTTCCTTGAAGTACCCTCTCTGAGGTCAGTAGTCTGTCCTCCACCTCTGGCAGTGTCCCCTCTAACTCTCCTACAGCTCATCAATCAGTTCTCCCTGCAAAAGTGGAAGGCTGAAATTAATACTGTCTACAGCTCCCTCTCCAACCACTATAGCTCTATGAAAAATACCAACTGAAACTAGAACAACTATTTTTCCCGAGGGTAAAAGGAAGAAGTTACCAATTGTAAGTATAAAAGATTACTATGAGGATCCAAATTAACCAAAACCCTTGGGCCTCAGGGCTTAAAGAGTTCTTGCAGTTTTCCAATGGCCACTGAGTAGC
This sequence comes from Stegostoma tigrinum, assembly GCF_030684315.1. Taxonomy (NCBI): domain Eukaryota; kingdom Metazoa; phylum Chordata; class Chondrichthyes; order Orectolobiformes; family Stegostomatidae; genus Stegostoma; species Stegostoma tigrinum. Next base: position 62,675,178 of record NC_081368.1, read on the forward strand.
CTTTGTTCTCCTACATGACTTTCCACTTGTGGTTCCCAGGTAAACAAAACATGATTAAAGAGGTATACATAACTCTTTCATTACTAGGCTACAAGCTAGGCTAAAAATAATAGCCCTCATTCAAAAAGATTTGTCACAAACTGGCACAAACATTTCAATAAAGGCATGATTCAGGTGGAGATAACTTTCTTTCTGAACTAAAATCTTCATTATGACAGTTGTACTAACTTTGAACTTCAAAATTCCAAGTTAGAGAGAAATTCAAAACAACTTGGTCTATTGAGGCCCCGAGTAAAAGAATGCATGTGCTTAAGATGGGAAAGTTTTACCCCAAAACCAAAATCATGCATAATCAATTATTCCACCTCAGCTAAAAAAGACAATGACACTTATAGAATTAGTGAAACCTGAAAATTAGAAACATATAGAGAAGTGCTGGGAAAGACCCAAGACTTCATTTTACGGTCTTTTGCCAAAATCTTGAGTAATTTGTTAAGACAGTGTTTAGAGATCAGACAGATGTGAAAATTGTTGCTTGCTGTGGTTGAGAAAGGATACCATCTGATCAGGATAAATCATGATTTCAAACCTATTGCTTTATACTTCTCTCTGGAACACCCTCTTTAGGCATGTTAATCTGGATAAATCATCTCTTTAAAAGATTCTTCAAAGCCTACTACAACAATGTTGCCTTCAGTTATTTGCTTAATTTTTCAGCAAACATTCAGTCTTAACTTCATCATCTCTAAAGGGCAAGTCATCAAAAAGCACTGCATAAATGCAAGTCAAATGTAAAGACTGAAAACGTACTTTCTTCTACAGAATCAGTTGAACTCGTGAGTCATCATTTTGCTTCCATAATACTGACCTAATTATTAAAGAAGATAACTGTGGGGGTGATTACTTTCAAAGCATATTGCACTTCACATATTACTTCTGTACGTTTTCCTAACCACTTAGAGATCAATATCTGAAGTATTCTCTGTGAAACAAACTGTCGACTGTCAGAAAAGTACATATACGTGGTCTAAACCGAGTAAAGTCAAATAGAATATATACATTCCTGGCAAACAATGTGATGATATCTGTTATACTCCTACTGGAACCATGATTGGTATACTTTTGACATTTCAATTTTATTTTGCAAAGTGTAATTTTGCTTCAAAGGAACATAGAACATTACAGCACAGTACAGGCCCTTCGGCCCTCGATGTTGTGCCGACCTGTCATACTGATCTCAAGCCCATCTAACCTACACTATTCCATGTACGTCCATATGCTTATCCAATGACGACTTAAATGTACCTAAAGTTGGCGAATCTACTACCGTTGCAGGCAAAGCGTTCCATTCCCTTACTACTCTGAGTAAAGAAACTACCTCTGACATCTGTCCTTTATCTTTCACCCCTCAATTTAAAGCTATGCCCCCTCGCGCTCGCCGTCACCATCCTAGGAAAAAGGGTCTCCATATCCACCCTATCTAACCCTCTGATTATTTTATATGTTTCAAAGGAGTTCTTTAACTAGAGTCTTCTGCAAATGTTAAGACAATGCACCACCATGGAACACGTTTTTGGATCAGGACTTCACTCAAAGTTTAACTAGGCCTTTTGACATCAAGGCTTTACATTTTTCCATATAAAAAACATAAAAGAGTGCAAAAGCGTATCCAATCTTAAGCTAATTTAAGTACTCAGAGAAGAAACTGACTTTTGCAAAGCAGGTAACAGGATTCTAATTTCAATCTTTAACTTAAATCTTGTCCCAGAGAGCTTAAAATAGCAGTCATCATTAGGTATTGTGCCCTAAATGCAGGTTGAATACAATACCTGTGAGACGTAACCAGGAGGCACATAAATTGGAGGCATTGAGCCATTTGGCGACATCATGGGAACATGAGCAGGGCCTACAAAGACAAAAATTGAACAATTGAGAAACAAAAGAAAAATTCCAACTGTGGCAAGGCTGACTTATTCCGCATATTATTGAACAGTAAGGCCTAATCCTGATTGTTTTCCACTGGCAGAACGTGTATGGATACAGGTTAAGTGAAGGTAAGTCTATTTTACCAATGATGTGCTGACTCTCTTAACTCTCAGGCCATACAGCCTACTAACTCTTTGATCAAATTCAAACCACAGTCTGAAGCTCAAGGCACCACAACTTTCAGAACTGAAAGAATAAGGAATTAAAATTAGCCAATTAAAAAATGTCATGCTTGATAATGGATTGAATTTTTCACAGACATCTTGGATGTTAATTCAGCAAATGTTTGCATCTTATTCTGTTTAATTCAAGGATCTTGGGTACTTGAACTCGCCAACAGCAAAACTAAGCTAATCTCCAGCCACTGAAGGAAACTGCTATTGCTTGTCTTTGAGATGAAACCGGACTTAGTTCATTTCAATGAGAAATTTCAGGAATCATTTTACAGGATGCTGCAGATGAAGGTGTGTTGGGGGTTGCGGGGGGAAGGAAACAGCCTGTCTCTCCAGAACTCATGCAAAAATTTGACTATTTTGGTTGTGTCTCCTGACAAACTGAAGACCATGATAGCTCGCTTTATTGGTATAATGTCCACTGCGTTTTTAATAACGTCACACCCCACCTTCATGATGCACCACAAATCAAACAGCAACATACCAAACATAACTTAAAATTTACCCCTCATGAAAATGAGCAACTAAGTACAAGACAGCTGTAATTTTGTCAAAAAAAAGATTTAGCCAATAATGGAAAAGTTGTGTTTTCAAATGTATCCCTCTTCTACATCATACTCCGAATCATTTTAATCAGGTGAACTTATTTTCACACTGTTTCAGGCATACAGTAAAAGATGCACTTCGAGACTGTAGATTACATGTTCTTTCAGGAACATTGAAGTAACTTTGGAGAGGGAGATGGTTTAACAGCATTGCTACTGATAATTAGCTATATTTGCTTTTCAAAGAAAAGTTGGTATCCATCATAGACTTTAGGGTGGCAAGGTGGCTCAGTGGTTAGCATTCCTGCCCCACAGCGCCAGGGTCACAGGTTCAATTCCAGGTCTTGGGCAACTGCCTGTATGGACTTTGCACGTTCTCCCAGTGTCTGTGAGAGTTTCCTCTGGGTGCTCGGATTTCATCCCACAGTCCAAAGATGTGTACAGTAGGTGGATTGGCTATGCTAAAATTGCCCATAGTGCCTGGGGATGTTTAGATTGGGTGGGTTAGACATAGGAAATGCATGACTAGGGGAATGGGTCTGGTGGGATGCTCTTCGGAGGGGCAGTGAGGACTTGTTGGGCTGAGTGGCCTATTTCCACACTGTAGAGACTTTATTATTCTATGATCAGGGTTCTCATTACTCCTATTATATAACATCATGATAATAAGCTGGATTGTATGAGATGGTTAGCACAAAGTATTTTCTTTAACTTCCTGAAAATGGGTATTATGATCATACAAATCACTTTCTCTCTCCAAGTTGGGCCTTGCTGGTGAAAATCAGATCTGGCAAATGCAGAAATGCACATGCTAGGATCTAGGAGTTATTTAGACTCTTCCTGCAAGCTACATATCTACCAGACAATGCACATATTTTGTGTGCATTGTGTGCAAACACACATTTTGTGGGCAGCAAGGTGGCTCAGTAATTGGCACCACTGCCCGGGTTCAATTCGTCCTTGGGCAACTGTCTGTGCGGAGTTTACACATTCTCCGTGTCTGTGTGGGTCTCCTCCGCATGCTCCGCTTTCCTCCCACAGTCCAAAGATGAGCAGGCTAGGTGGATTGGCCACACTAAATTGCCCATAACGTTCAGGGATGTGTAGATTAGGGTCTGGGTGGAATGGTCCGAGGGTTGGTGTGGACTTGTTGGGCTGAAGGGCCTGTTTCCACACTGTAGGGGTTCTATGGATTCTATGGAAATGTGGCACACAGTGCCTGCATGAGTTGACGTGAAAGTACCTTTTCTTCAGATTTTTGCATATGGTGTTTAATGTTTGGTCCATTTTGATTTTATGTTGTAACACTATTAACATAGTAAACAAATTGAAACCCTAGACTTTGGTTCCGTCAGTCACTGGGAAACTAGCTGTTTCTTGAAAGTTGCTGTCTCTGTGGGATCACAACAACACAAGCTTTAATTACTATACTTACTTTTTTATAAAAATATGCTCATGACATACTTACCTTGAATACACTGAATGTGACCATCTTCTGTTCTGATTGTGAATGTCTCCCCAGGATTGACTTGCACCAATATAACCTGAAAATCAGCATAACACAACATTTTAAAAGATCAATTTCTATCTTTTCCATTATACATATTCTTCTCTATTGATATCTTCGAATTACACACCACTTAACGTCAACTTTCAAAAATGTTTCAAATTCACAATCTATTACAAAAAAAGATGCCAGAAGTTACAATGTCCATTTTTTTTAATATACGCATGTACTTTAGGTGTACATTAATATCCACTGCCTATACAGTACACAACGTTGCATACTTTAGGGGAATAGTAGCATAGTTCAGTTATGGGAATAGTAATCCAGACAACAATTTTGAGACATGATTTCAAACCACATTACAGCAGTGGAGAATTTAAATTCAGCCAAGTAAATATTTTTGAAATAGAAAGCGCAGATGAGTAAACAACAGCCTTGAAACTCCTGGATTAATGCAAAATCTAATTTGGGTCACTCATCCTTTAGGGACAGATGGAAATCTGCAGTCTATACCCAATCCGACGGATAACAGGCATACACCAACAGCAATGTGATTTACTCAAACTGTCTCACCCACCACAACGTTCTCAAGGACAAATTCAGTAATAGCTACATCGATTGTGTAAAGACTTTTATTATTTTTCTGTGCATTTAATTGTGGACTGAAAGAAAAATCTTTTAAAAACCAAGGACTGCTGTAGAATTGCTGCATATTTTGAAAACAGGAACCTGGCAATCATCATAAGCATTGTGAACACAATTGCTTGTTTCAGCAATGCAAACATGTTATTGCACATGAACTGGAGCCAAGGCATCGTGTACAGGTGGAGCTTCGGCTGGTATAAGTAGCTGAGCGGCTTGTGAGTTAAAGATCGGTCACTGATGATAAAGGCCCTCAGCAAACCAACAACTGTGATTGGTTCTCAGGTTGCTGAAGAACTCAGGGCTACGAACAAAATATAGAGAAACTTTTCACTCTTAACAAGTTCAGGAGCTCTTTCTGTTCTCAGCTGTAAAAGTCTCTTCAAGCCTATAGAAAACCAGTTTTATCTTTGCTTCAACAGTTGCTGCAAGCTGTGGCCTTTAAGTGCTGAGTCAGTGACTTTCTATAAGCAAACCAGCCACCACATGTCTCTTGCAAGCAAGCAGAAGCATCAAGAGAAGGATGACTAAGTAGTAGTATTCTGACCAGCTAAAGAATTATGAGGATCATCTCAGTAACTCCTGTGATCAGAAACCATTGAACTGCTTTTCCCTGTCCACAACACTTATTTATTTTGTAAAACCTCTGCTTGTGTGTGTACATGTGCAATGGCACATGTTATTGGGGGGAGCGGGCGGGAGTCAGAGTTTTAATTAGTAGACTTTTATGCAGATGGTTTGCAATTGTTTTGACTGTAGCAAGTTTTTAAATATTTGTCATAAATAATTCTTGTTTAGTAAAGAAACTTGGTTGGTGTGTTGTCAACTGAATCTGAAAGTCCAGTAAATTAGGGGATCTTTGCACACTTGTTAAAATCTTTAACTTTTCTATCAACTCTGGGAATGGCAGGGTTCTATTTCAAGCACACTGCTCCAGTAAGGCGTGACAAATAAATTAATTTAAAAGCACACAAATGTGGTTTGTAGATGGCCCAGGGAAGTGAATCCAGTTAAGTGTGTCACATTTCCTCCTGCTGGGTTATGTCATTGAGATTTTCCATTTCTTTATTGAAACGTTTACACAAAAGTTAAAATGAAACCTGGAAATTGTGAGGTGAATCCAACTTAGTTACAGGTTTTGTGTCTTACCAATGATTTCTAAATTATCAAAACTATTTTAAAAAAACATTTTTGACATCCACACAATGATGAAGTACATTATAATTAAATAAGTTTAACTGAGGTTCTAAAATGACAGTTTTTCTAAAGCAAAACTGGAGAAAAATGTACAATGTATTAAATGTGGGGAATTGACACACAACAAAGACAGAAAAAAACTCAAACAAAGAAAACAAAAACACTGGGTAGAGAAATAGGTGACCATGTGAATCAATGGATGATGAGGGGAATTAGATTTTCTATCACTAAATTATCTCTCATCCCACAGCACTATGCATAATCTCCAATCAAACCACCAACAATATTACCTCAAGCCAGTTTCTAAATTAAGAGATGCCCATTTTATCCATCAACCATAAATACATCTATATAAAAATGGTATCAATTTGTGCAGATATTTGTATCATCAATAGCTACAGGTGAGGTGACGGAAGACAGGAGGTTGGCTAACATTGTGCTACTATTTAAGAAAGGTGGGAAGGAAAAGCCAGGGAACTATAGACCAATGAGCATGACATCAGTGGTGGTCAAGTTGGGGGAGGGGGTCCTGAGGAACAGGATTTACATGTATTTGGAAAGGCAAGGACTGATTAGGGATAGTCAACATGGTTTTGTGCATGAGAAGTCAGGTCTCACAAAATTGATTAGGTTTTTTGAGGAAGTAACAAAGAGGATTGATGAGGGCAAATTGATGATTGTGATCTATAGGAACTTCACTAAGAAATTCAACAAGGTTCCTTATGGTAGACTGGTTAGACATGGAGTACAGGGAAAACTAGCCATATGGATAAAGAACTGGCTCAAAAGGTAGAAGACAGAGGGTGATGGTGAAGGGTTGCTTTTCAGATTGGAGGGCTTGTGACCAGTGGTGTGCCACAAGGATTGGTGTCAGGTGCACTGCTTTTCATCATTTATATAAATGATTTGGATGTGAACATTGGAGACACAGTTAGCAAGTTTGAACATGACACCAAAACTGGAGGTGTAGTGGACAGCAAAGAAAATTAACTCAGAGTATAACAGGACCTTGATAAATTGGGCCAAGGAGTGGCAGATGCATTTTGGAAAGGCAAATCAAGACAGGTCTTACACACTTAATGGTAAGGTCATGGGGAGATTGCCGAACACTGAGACCTTGAAGTGCTGGTTCATAGTTCCTTCAAAGTGGAGTCCCAGGTAGACAGCATAATGAAGGTGACGTTTCATATGCTTGCCTTTATTGGTCAGTACAGTGATGAAAGGAGTTGGTATATTGCAGCTATACAGGACATTGATTTGGCCACTTTTGGAATAGTGCATGCAATTCTGGTCCCCTTGCTACAGGAAGGATGTTGTGAAACTTGAAAGGGTTCAGAAAAGATTTAAGGATATTGCCGGGTTTGAGCCAAAGGGAGAGGCTGGATAGGCTGGGGCTAACTTCTCTGGAGCATCAGAGGCTGAGGGGTGACCTGATAGAGGTTCATAACATCATGAGGGGCATGGATAGGGTGAACAGACAAGGTAATTTCCCCAGGATAGAGGGAGTCCAAAACGAGAGGGCATAGGTTTAAGTGAGAGGGAAAAGATTTGAAAGGAACCTAACAGGCAACATTTTAATACAGAGGGTACTGCCTGTATGGAAATAAGCTGCCAGAGGAAGTGGTGGAGACTGGTACAATTACAAGATTTAAAAGACTTCTGGATAGGCATTATGAATAGGAAGGTCTTACAGGGATATGGGCCAATTCCGGCTTCATTATTTTAGGATATCTGGTCGACATGGAGGGGTTGGGCCAAAGGTTCTGTTTCCATGCTGTACAGTTCTATGATTCTATAACCACAGAAATAAGATAACTACAAATAGAAAATATAGGCTATTTTAAAATAAAGCTACATTCCTTCCTCCACATTCATTCCAAAATTTACACTTACAATTTAAAATAAAACTACTTCTTGTGGTATCAACTTAAAATGTAGGTTCTGGCAAAGTAAAATAACATTATGCCTTCCCCCAAAAACAAGTACAATAATCAGTGAAGCAATGTGTTTTATGAAACGTTTTGTATTTGTTGACAAGTTACTCCTTGTTCTGACGCAATGTTCTTTTTAAAATACTTTACTGATTGGCATTCAATTCTTGGCTTGCTGTGACATTTTATGAGTGATGTTTTGTATTCAACCTTGTCCCAAACAGGATATACATCCTTCTAACATTCTCACAACGCACTACGGATTCCAATCATGTTAGAAAATCTATTATTTAAAGCAAAGACTATATTATGCAGTATGGTATTACTGAGCAAATTCGTTTAAATTGAAAAAAAACAACTTTTAATATAATTTGTTTCAAGGCATGTATACAGCGCAGCTTTATTGATCAAAGAAGCTCATGCACAACCTGCTACTCTTGGTTGAAAATCCACTACCTACAATAGATTTATTTGGCAGCAACAAACTGGTTTAGCTAAAATTGAGGGGTTAACAGATCTATAATTTTATGATTTCAAGGCTTGTAGCAAAAGTCTGCTGGAAGAATCATAAGCCAGTGTAACAGATGGTCAAGTCATACTGCTATTTCTTAAGAACTGAAATCTTTCATGCTGTGAAGAGAATGAAAAATACCATTTACATTAAAACAGCCAAAACTGGTTTACCATTCTTCCACAGCAGGTGTTGGTTGAATGATAAAATAATGTTCTTTTTATGAAGATTAAAAGCAAACATATTGACGGATGCTTATGTGGACAGAAAACAATTACACCATTGTTAACTCCTTCCCTGCAGATCACCTCCTAGCAAAATTAATCCAGTCAAAACCCAGTTCCAGTCACTGTCACCATGACAACTAGGTCAATAGAAAACCCTGCAAAAATCACACAAATCAGTCTCAATATTAAAGAAATGAGACATTACCCAGGCAATAGCTACACATATGTACATGCACCACACTGAATATGTTTGTGTTGCAAGAGGATTCAACTGCAAAATGCAGTTGATACTTCTGTTCTCCATGACAACTCAGAATAAAATCTCAACCAGGCATAAGCACACATGCCTCAGTGTGGATTTGTTTCCCGCTTCAAGGCTACCATAAAGTCCCTTACCAGTCAGCAAATATTAACATTCATTTGTTATTTATATTGACTAATAACCCTGTCCAGTCTCAAATGCATCGAATTGATCACAAACATTGGAAAGGTTAAAACAGGAATGGAAATTGTCTACTCACCAAGTCTTTACTCTGACGTTTTGATTAAAATGGCTTATCCTCATTAAGTTCTCAAGTAGCACATTAGTATAAACAATTAATTCACAAGCACAAAAAGAGTAAATTGCAGTCTTTGTATCAGAACTTCTGCTGCAAAAGTAACTTATTGATGAGGAACAGATTTAAATATAATTTAAGCATAGCTAGATTCACAAATAAAAAAAAACATGATTTTTGTTCCTGAAATGCTAACAAAAATAATTGGCCTAGAACCACAATGAGACAATCTTCAGCATAGAAGGGCATTGATTTTCAATGTTCGTAGGAAATTCAACAGGCCTTAAACTAATAGAATGGTCTTCTGAATCAAAGTCTAGAGAAACAGCAGGCAAAATATTCAAACACAATTCAGACAAACATTGCAATTAGGGAACATCAATTTTACCATGTACAATCGAAAAGTCTATCAGAGGGGATACTGTTAGTTAATATGTATATTGCAAAGTTCCAAGAGTTCATTTAGCTTCAGCCTCACTTACTTGTTACATGACCACACTGCTACACAATTACATTTACTATGTCTAAAGGTAGTCGAGACAAATGAGTGGCTCAAGTGTGGAAGATAGTAACAGCCTTTTCTTAAAGAAGAACCTAATTCAAGCTGATATTTTAGTCTGCTTTAACATGGCAGCAGTATACAATACAACATGAAAAATTTAAACTTTCTTCAATAATTGTACAGTAGATGGGGGATGGGCGGGTCCAGATGCACGCAAAATAGCTACGAAGAAGTTTGTTACAAAATCAAGATCAATATATGCCAAGCTAGTTTGGGTCCACATGCCCTCCCCTTTGTAACATGCAGGGCCATGGCCTCAAACAGATCTTATCAAAGATACAGAACTGGATATCTTGAGCAAATCAATTTTTCTAGCACTGTTAGACCTGAAGATACCAGCTCACTAGAAATTTCTCTCAAGGAGTAGATACAAATCACAAATCTTGAGCTGCCATTAACCTGCAGAATTCAGAACAGAAGACAGACAAACAAACTATGCCATTTAACATTTGTCAGGAACTGGAAAATCAGAGTATGTCACACAGTATTCAGTGCCTCCGCTCTTCAACTTGGAACAAAACATATCATTTCCTTGAAATTCATAACTTGAATTTCAGTGAAACTTGTGGATTAGCATCCAGTCAAAGTCTAATGGCCAAGTGGTCCTCAATATAACTATCATAAATATTGGACAGCTATAAATTCTGCTTAAGTTAGTCAAGCTCAGCATGTGGAGACACTAAATGCCATAATTCCTTAGAACTTTGGGGAGTAAAGATATTTGCCAGGTTTCTTTCAAGTAAAGTATCGCCCTGATGGCTTCCCATCACTGTTCTGACTCATACGGGAAAAGTATCCAAATGGGCAATTCGGCTGAAGGATTGCAGCAACACTTGTACCTTCTTCAGGAAAGCACGGTACAATGCAAGTTAGCACACCAATGTACACCTTCCACTTTACTACCTTTCACTTACTCAAACCTATGACATTTCTAACCTTTTCCAATTTTTGATCAAAGGTCATTTACCTTTCTTGCTTTAAAGATACTGCCAAACCTGAACATTTCATTTTTAAAAGGTTATCTACAATTAACTGGAAGTCAAACTACAAAATTAAAAGAATATTCAGCATACTGAAATCATAGGCAATGACTTTTTAAAACAAGAATAAAACAGTGAGAATATAATCCAACTGTTGAGGTCAGTGCTGAAGACCTTCAAAAGTAAAATATCTACCTGTCAGATGTTAACCTAAACTTATACATGTTGTATAGGATGTATGCTGCAATAATGAGCTGCTCATTAATTTTCTGTTAAAATTGCTTCTAAACATCAATTGCCACAGATCTAAGCTCTCCCAAAAAAATTATTGCTGTGATATGAAAGCTAATTTTCTGTTAAAAGATGCTGATTAATTGGGATATTCATTTAGCCATTTCATTAAATGCCATTTTATCGACTGTTTTGATTAAGTTAAGCAACAGGAATAATTAGAAAGCAATTTTTTGAGGCTTTATAAACTAATTTTACAGATAGTATTGAATTAAGGCTTGGCATTCAGTGTCTCATTACATGATAAAAAGCAGTGAGGCCGAATTGAAAGATGAATCTTCAATGCATTAAAAATAGTGCTAACTTCATAGGCTAGACATTTACAGTACAGGAGGCCAGTCAGCCCAGCATGCTGGTGTTAGTGAAAGATCTGACTACATTAATCCCATTTCCAGCTTGTCCTATAATTCTGAAGGTTATGGCAATGCAAGTGAATATCTAAACACTGCTCAAATGTTACAAAGGCTTCTGGCTTAACCACCCTTTGGGCTATATGCTCCAGCCTCCCACCACCCTTTGAGGTAAAAAGATTACTAAACTCCCTGCTTAACCTTCCATCTTCCATCTGTGCTAACCCCATTTCCCTGCAGTTGCCCCATATCCTTCTAATTCTTTCCTATCCATGCATTTGTCAAAATGCCTTTTAAATGTCGATAACGTACCAGCTTCAAGCACTCATTCCTTATGCGCACCACCCTCTGTGTAAAAAAAGATTCCCCTCAGGTTCCCAAGTATTCTTACCCCTCTTACCTTAAACTGGTGGCCTCCACTCCTCGATTCCCCAAAACTGGGAAAAAGACTTAATGCATTCACCCTATCCATGCCTCTTATGATCTTGCACACTTCTCTCAGAACCGCGCCCCCCCCCGCCTCCCTTAGTCTCCTATGCCCCAAAGAAAAAGATCCTGGCTTTTCCAACCTCTCCCTATAACTCAGTCCTTTGAGTCCTGGCAACAATCCTTGTAAGTTTCTTCTGTACTCTTTCCAGTTCAATAACATCCCTCCCATGGCAAGATGACCAAAACTGAACAAAATTTTCCAACAAGGGCCTCACCAAGGTCCTGCACAATTGCAACAAAACTTCCCAAGTTCTATATTCAATGCCCGGACTGATGAAGGCCAGAGTGCCAAATGCCTCCTTCACTGCCCTGTCTACCTGTGACTCCACTTTGTTACCTGTGACATGCACTTGAGCTCCAAGATCCTTCTTTTTCACTAAACTCCTTAAGGTCCACGAAACCCCTCCCTTGATTTGACTTTCCAAATGCAATGCCTCACGCTTATCTATATTAAACTCCCTTTGCCATTGTTCAGCCCACTTCCCCAGCTGATTAAGATCTTGCTGCAATTTCTGACAATCTTCTTCATTGAAATCGTCACTATCATGGACAATGTCATCTGCAAACTTACTGATTATGTCTTGTACATTCTCATCCAATTCATTGGAATAGACAACAAACAGCAATGGGCCCAGCACCACTAGTCACAGCCTCCAGTCTGACAAACATCCTTCCACTATTACTCACTGCTTCCTGCCATCAAGCCAATTGTGTATCAATCTGCCCGCTCTCCCTGGATTCCATGCGATCTAACCTTCCAGAGCAGCTTACCACGTAGAACCTTAAAGGCGTTACTGAAATCCATATCAGCTAGGTCTACCATCCTGCCCTCATCAACCTTCCTAGTCACTTCAAAGGACCATCTAACAAATTTGTAAGGCATGATCTCCCATGCAAGAAGCCCTGTTGACCACACCTACTCAAACTCTGTCTTTCCAAATACAGGTATATCTTATCTCTCAGAATCTTCAAGTAATTTACTTACTACAGATGTTAAGCTTACGAGTCTATAATTCCCAGGTTTGTAATAAATAGGAAAATGAACATTCCTATCCACTCTTTGTCTCTAAATCTTATCCACCCCCATCAGGTCCTCCTGTATTTAAAAAGTGGTATTTACAGCTGATCACTTTTCCATATTTTCAGGTTAAGATTTGATTTTACATTGTTTAGATTACAATATTTGTACTGATGAGATTTTTAAAGACTAACAAACCTATAAGACTATACTTATAAAATGTTCAGCTGCTTCAAACCACCAGTCATGTTTATAATTTTGTAGGAAGAGTTGTAAATGTTAAAAAAAATGTATTTATCAAACAAATAATAAAGATCAGTATCAATTTAATGTATCACTGTCAGATAGCACCGATTAGTTAACAGCATCTCACACTCTTCAATTGAAGGTAAGATGTTTAAACAAACATTTAAAATTATAATATTGATCACTGAATATGAACAATGAAAGCTTTGACCAGTGATACTTCCCCAATTGAACAAAATGAAATCCTTCATGGCCAGAATATCTACTACTTTTCCCAAAATTATGGTTAAATTCAGAATATTGTTTTGAAATTTAAATTTCAATGTCATAAACCAATCAACAAGTTATTTATACATAATCATAAAACTGATTTTGTTAACTCAAGAAATAAACTCAACTTTATTGATGTGGTTAAATGAATGGCTGTATTATTCTCAAAATCAGCTTCAAATTCACAAACTGCCAGGCAATCTCAATCTCTTACAGTGCAACCCCTGATTAGTTTAAATCAACCTTTCTAAGCTTCGCTTTCAAACATGCATTGCCATTTCAGCCACTTCTCAACTGGAAACCAAGGCAATGCTATGCCTCAATGTGCTTGCTTCAATCTCACATTTTAGTTATAAACTGTTTAAGAAAAGTAAAATTTCTATTTCTGTAAAATCGATTCTAGATGAACAATCGACCAAACATTCTCAGAATATATAGTCAACACAAGAAGCTTACACAAAGTTCCAACTACGCAATGGTTCAAAGTTCCTTCCGTAAGCCTTTAGGCCAAAAAACATTTAACTTTGACACTTCCCAACTTCTTTCATAGTCCCTTGCCCATCTGCCTTGAAAAAGAGAGTATTACTCTTCTGAGATCACCACCCTTAGCTTCTTGACTTAGCTTCCTGCATTTTCTAACATTCAATAGGCACTTTGGTATGTTTTCTGAATCACCAACATAGAGGTCAAAGTTTTTCAACAACTTTCCCTTTACAATAGAAAACGGCACTTTTTGGATTAAACCCACTTTCAGATTGCTAATTACTTATTCATAAATGCCTTCACCTGGTCAGAATTGGTAATGTCATGTCTCTAGAACACATTTCTCAGGATTTTATCTGCTCCATTAAGCAGTTTGTTTGGAAAAGTAAACGAATTCTTTTCATTATCAATGTACAGGCAAGTTTGGGAATGTCAACCTACCTTTCACTTAAATTTCCTAGATTTTGCTGTCCCCTGAAATACATCAGCTGCAAACATACATTTCCAGTTGCTTACTGCAACTGCTTATTGCTTACAGTTCTTCACACAACATTGCCCATTCACTTAAATGTCTATATATTTTTGTCCTACTTTGAAAGTTGCTAAGTCATTTTTATAGACTACAAATAGTGGAGGCTCTGGCACAATTCTTGTGGCATTCCATTAGTTGTAGCCTGCAAACTAGAAAATAGCCCATTTATCCCCACACTCTGCTTTCAGTCAGTTAACAAATCTTTCATATAGGAACTCTAAGCAACTCTAGCAGCTGTTATCTTACATATTAACTGTTTGTATGGGACCTCATCATAAACAACACTTGGAATTCCAAGCATACTAAAACTTTCCTTACGCTGACCCTACTAGCTACGTCCTCACAAAACTAAATTTGTCAAACATGATCTGTCTTTCATAAAGCCATGTCGACACTGTCTCATCATACTGTGATCTTTTATATGCATTGTTTTAGTTTACTTAATAATAGATTTCATCAATTTTTATTTTCTCATGGAATGAGTGCAACACTGTATAGAACAGTAATTACTGCCTGTCCCTAATTGCTCAGAGGGCATGGAGAGTGAAGAACGCTGCTGTGGTTATGGAGTCATATGCAAGTCATAGGAGGCAAGCATGGTAGATTTCCTTCCCTAAAAGGTCAATGATGAGTCAATCAATATTGGCACAGGGTCACTATTAGACTTGTTTTTATTCCAGACTGGTTTTATTGAATTCAAATTTCACCACCTGTAATGGTAGGATTCAGGCCCATATCCCAAGAAAATTAGCCTGGTGTTATGTAGTATCAAATAAATAATATTACCAACATGACACTGCCTCCCCTAAACTATCAGAACAACAGCTCGAAGCTCCTTGTATACTCTTCTCTTTCTTTTATTGAATAATGGTGCCAGATTTGCTAACTTCCAGTCTGCTAGAGCTATCTTGAATCTAAAGATTTTTGGAAATCACAACTAGTGCATCGGCCTTCTATGCAGTTGCCTTCTTTAAAACTCTATGATATATTCATCTCGATATTGGGTATTTGCTGGCTTTTAGTCAAATATTTTGACTTTTTCACTCATCAGTTTCTTACTTATTTTGCACAATGTGTGTCTTCCACTGCAAACACAAACCATGTCTCCACCGTTTTTTGCTGCAAATTTCTCCTATGCCTACCTCTGTGGGGCCAAAGTTTACTTTAGATATTCTGTTATGATCTCATCATCATATGCCTGTAAAACTTATGAAGGAAGACGGAAGTGCACAAATATATTTGGAGGACATTGATGTCCGGAATGTTGATGCATGACAAAGGCTTGTGACATCAAATCATGAGTGGGCAATGGAAAACCTCAACACCACGGTCTCACGACAAAAACACAGTTTGCCATCAAAAACTGAACTGACATTTTTTGAACAGCCAGAAACATTTTTTTTAAAGCCACAGCTCTCAAGGGGTTAAAACAGTGTTTGAAAAATACACCTGTTGAAGTCAATCGAAAGGTGACTAGAGCAGAAAATTATCCCACAACTCTCCTGTTCATAATGCCTCTTTAAATGTTTGTAGGGGATATTCAACCAGTTTATACATTCTTGGTTTGTTAATTTGAGACTTAAATGTGATTCAAAATCCCATCCCTCATACAAAGCCAGAATGTTTCCTACTTATGATTCTGGCGTATTGTATACAGTTTTTCTTTTGCCTGTGGGAAGGTTCATTTCCAACAGTATTCCACAAGTCAAATATCGGCCTTATCCATAAGCAATACAAGATAACGGACTACAAGATGAATAACTAGCCATGAGGTACACAAAAAGTACTTTCATGACACACTATCTCTACAACTGATGGAAAAGTAGTATTGCCCACCCCATCTGTAGTCATCAGGTTACAACAATGAGCCAATAGAATTTTAAATTAGGATGCACAAGAAGAATTACAATATCTCATGATGTATTAATATGCTTTAAAGTAATAAATTGTCTCAAAATCCTTATGGCTTACTTTAAAACAACAAACTCACAGCCCATAATATAAAACTAAGACGACAGCTTATGGTCCTCTATTTGTCTCCAATGGCTAAACGTAGAAGGAGCACTGAAGATTCCAGACTACCGCACTCCTTGACACAGTAAGATCAAAAGATTCAAACTATCAACAAAAACAAGGTTCAAAGAGATCTGTGTAATCTCCCAGAGTCTGACCTGGTGGAACCAGCCAAATTGAGTCATTAGTCTGCAGAAGTCTTAACAGGACAGCTAAAAACAGATAAACAGTTGATTTGGAGTTTACCTTTATGAACTCTACTGGCATGCATCTAGGAATAACAGTTAAATATAAAGCTTACTCATTTCCCTTTTTTGTAGCATTGGTAAAGATAAAGAATGTATTCACATTTAAAGGCCATATCAACGAGGAATCGTACTTTGAAGAACCAAACATAGCTGGGTTCCAAAAATACATATAAAGCCAGGAAAATAACAGTATAAGACTGGAAAAAAGACAACACCAACTAAAGGTATAAAGATTTTTATGACAAATGTGGATCTTGTGATATTGTACAAACTAATGCTGTCAAAGAAACAGCAGTTGTAGAGGCTGCCATAAGAACAACGTGGATAAAGGCAACCATGAAATGGCGGCCACTCGTACATTTAAAAAGGTATACCCAAGTGGATATCAATAGGAAGGGTTTAGAAGGATATAGGCTAAATGTGGAAAATGGGACTAAGCCAGATTGCAACGGCTGTTTGGCATGGATGAGGTGGGCTGAAGATTCTGCTTCAAAGCTGTGTGAATCTACAATTCTAACTAACAGTTCAGTGCATACATGGAGATGTTGAGGAAACCCAGATCACCTATGATGTCCTTCACATTTAAAGAAAAAGCATGTGATTTTGGTGTATAACAACTATAGTCTGGACACAGTACTCCATGTCCAAAATGACAGAATCTAGGAGACTGTTTTTTTTGTCCTGCTCCAGTGAAATAAAATGCAGACCAATAAACAAGAGAGTTAGCATTCAAAGCAGGAATAAATAATTCTTCAAGGATGATATTCCCAACAATGCAACAGAAACTTGTCCTGTGCACGTGAAAGGTCCAAAAGAAATTTCAAGTCCATTCATGACAAAAGTAGTAAATAATTTGAACAAGACATAGCAAGAACTGCAAATGCTGGAGACAGAGACAACATAGCGTGGAGCTGGAGCAACACAGCAGGCCAGGCAGCAAAGAAGCAGGAACGTTATGTTTCAGGTCAAGACCCTTCTTCAGAAATGGGGAGGGGCAAGGGAGCTGGGAAATAAGAAGAGAGGGGAGGGATGGGGCTGAGGAAAGTAGGTGTGACGCTGATAGATGAGTGCAGATAGGGAGTGGTGCGGAGTTATCAGTAGGATGGGTGGTGTGGATAGGTGGGACAGATGGTGGACAGGTTGTGTCAGATCAAGGAAGGAATGGGAGGGGAGGGTGCGGGCAGTGGGTGTTGGGCATGGGATAAGGGGATTGTAAAACTGTAGGCTCCTGAGGCGGAATATTTGAGGTATTGCTCCTCCAGTTCATGGGTGGTGTCATTGGGGCACTGAAGGAGGCCCAGGATTGACATGTCACCCAGGGAGTGGGAGGGGGAGTTAAAACGGTTGGCAACCGGAAGGTTTTTTCACTTGTGTGCAGACCGCAGGTGCTCTACAAAACGGTCTCCGGGTCTCCGCTTGGTCTCACTGACGTACAGGAGGCCACACCGGGAGCAGTTACCATATTTTCTCAACTCCTTTGTCTATCCAACTGCTCTTCTCTCTCTTTGGGCTCTATTCTTTATTCTATCATTTACTCCCTAACCCTAATCCTAATCCTTCCCATTTTCCGCATATTAACTGAAATCTTCCAGCTACTATCAGTTCTGAGGAAGGGACACCGAACCTGAAACGTTAGCTCTGATATTTTGTTCACAGATGTTGCCAGACCTGCCGAACTTTTCCAGCAACATCTGTTTCTGAGACCGTAATTTGTTATTCAGGTTGACTATGAGAAACCCAGCTGAGAAGCAATTATTCTTAAATGAAGATAATCCATAGAATCATACAATTCCTGCAGTACAGAAGCAGGCCATTTGGCCCACTGGATCCACACAAACCCTCAAAAGAGCATCCCAGCCTGACCCATCCTTGTGCCCCATTCCTGTAACTGCATTTCCTACAGCTAATCCACTTAAGTTGCATACCTTTGGATTGTGGGAGGAAACCAAAGCACCCAGAGGGAACCCATGCAGACACACCGAAAATATGTAAACTCCACACAGACAGCTGCCCAAGGATGAAATCAAACCTGGGTCCCTGGTGCTGTGAGGCAGCAACACTAACCAATATACCACGCCAAATTCTGAAGGAATGAGGGCAGACTACCATCCAAATTCAGTGGTTATAAGGCAAATGGATTGTCAGCCTTTATTTCAAAGGGAAAATAGTGAAGTCTTGTTAAAGCTATACAACACATTCGTCACAGCACAGCTTTTTTTAAAAAAAATATCCATTCACAGGAGGAGGGTGTCACTGGCTAGGCCAGCACTAATTGCCTAACCTTAATTGCTCAGAGGGCACTTAAAAGTCAACCACATAGCTGTGGGCCTGGAGTCACATGTAGGCCAGACCAGGCCAGGATGGCATTTTCCTTTCCGAAAGCATATTATTGAACCAGGTGGTTTTTTTCCAAACAATGAATTCATGGTGTTCATTAGGACCTTAATTCCAGACCTTTTCCTTAAAAATTGAGTTCAAAGTCCACCATCTGAGGAGAGAGAGCTATTGAGGCTAAGTGTTAAGAATACTCAAAACTGAGATAGATTTTCAATCATTATGGGAATCAAGGGATATGGGAAACTGTAAGATGGAATTGAGAATAATCAGATCAGCTATAATATCACTGGATAGTGGAGCATGCTTGATGTTCCAAACTTCTATTCCTATGTCATATGGAGTAAATTACTATCTTAGCTTTGTAATCTAAAAGTGCAACTGATTTTTAAAAGTCTGTCTTTGGAGTCTGAAATAAGATAATGTCACCAAACTTCAAAAAAAACAGAACTTCATGTCTGTCACAAGAGCATATCGCAAACACCTTAATGAAGGCAAACAAAATATTTAGGTGGATGCAAAAAAAAAGTAAAGCAATTATACAAATCGGTTTGAATATCCTACATCCTGTTCAGAACAGATATTCTTGAAGGATATAATAAACAATTAAGTTCAAGTTTAATTATACAATAAACTTTGTTGGCTCCTGCATTACATTTGGATAAAGTGAATCTAAATAAGATTCTCACGCTTTTAGTTTAGCACTCACCTGTTGACCGCTGTCCCCATTGACTAAATGAGGTAGAAGTGGAACATCATTTATTAGAGTTGACTCCAGCGGAGGCTGCTCTGCCATTATCACAGGAATGTTCATTCATTGATAGCAACACGTACTCTCTCCCTGTCAACAAATTACAATAGTTTATATAAACAGTGGGAAAAAAAACTGAACTTTTGACTTTTTTCAAAAAAAAATCACCTGCCAAGTTTAATTGATATCTTGATGTTAAATGCCATAGCAGTCTCCAAGCAAAGGATGTGGCTCTACCAATGTCAGTTTGTTTTGCACTGCCATATGATCCCAACATCTGAGTAAAGATGATAATTTACCTAATCTTAACTCATCCACCCTAAAAGAAGGTCTGGCATTGCTACTTTCATATATGCAAATATAAGTCAAATAGCTTTTGTGTTTTGCCTCAATCCTTCAACCAAAGAACACTTCTGGTATTAATTATTGCGTCAAGTATTTACTGACATTAATTAGAAGTTACATTTGCATTGGGTCCTATGTTTTAATTTGGAGTAATGTTTTGAATTTCTCTGCCAGACTACCTACTAAATACTATAATGCTAGGATCAGTTCAAAGCGAGTTCCCCTTGTTTAAAATAGATAGATCCAACCTTCGCTTTCTCCATAACTCAACACTGAGTTCTTCTGGTCCAACACCATAATTTTTCTCTGAACTGCCTCCAGGCTTGATGTCAAACTATCAGAACCTGAGATCATAGTTTGGCATTGATCTCATTACAAGTACAGTCTAGCCAGAGCGTTCAGCATTCTTTGTACTTACATTCTGTTTAGGTGATTAAAAATAAACTTTGCAGAACAGTAAAGATTAATCTGAAAAGAATTTTTAAACCCAGTAAATTATGACAACAGGAGTTGGAACACAGGTTACTCATTCCCAATTCAATTTCACGAACTATGGGGGGAGAAAAGGCAGCATGGAGGAAATATACTTCTGCATACTCTACTTCCTTTTTAACCTTACCCTTAACTGACATCAGGAACTAAACATTTGCATTTTGTGATTTACCCCATCTTTAACATCAACTCCTACTTAAATATTTAAACTACGCCCCAGTTTTGCATAAATCAATTAGCAAAAAAGTACGTCTGAATTTTAATATTAAGAAATAAATAAGCATATTAATGCTTGTTTATTTCCACTTTTACCCTTGTACATTTACACTTCAGGCAATTATTCAGTTAATTCTATTGAACGATCTTCAAAATCAGTAAAAGCAAGACATCTGAGTATTCATCTATTCTTGCATCAACCTAATTGTGATCTCCACATGCAACTTTAATCTCTCATCCCAGCAGCTGACTAACTTAACTGGAAAGACAACTAAGAGACAAACGGTGGACTTCCCTGATCGATGAAAACAGTCTCACACAAAACAAATGCAAGGCAGTGCATGCATAAAGGATTGAGTAACAGGAGTTGTTACTTCATATCTACCTCAAACCAGCTAAGAAAGAAGCTCAAAAGCAGCTTGAAGGACCAGCTGACCAGTCATTGATCGTAGGCAAAAAGTTTCAACGGGCAGTAGGAAAAGTCATTGGGGCATTATGTTAAAATCAGTTGACATGAACCTGTACAGTAATCTGGTGAGGCAACTATCTGGTGCACTGCAAACACTACTCATCACCAGGGTATGTAAGGGCCAATTCCGGCAAAGGCAGCACAAACAAAATGGAATAAAACTGATCCCTAGTATTGGAAGAAATAAACAATGAACTCTGGCTCTGTATCATCAAAAATACCTAGGGATACAAAAAAATTAAAACAGACTTAAAAATCTTTGATTGGCTTTATCTCAGCTAAGAGCACAAGAATGAGCAGAATTATGAGCAGAATTAGGCCATTCGGCCCATCTACTCTAATGTACTGTTTGATCACCGTTGAAATGTTTCTCAACACACCCCTCCTCCTGCCTTCTCCCCCTAATCTCTGATGCCTTTCCTAATCAAGAACGTGTCTTAAATACACTCAATGACTTGGCCTCCACAGTCTTCTGTAGCAATGAATTCCACAGATTAACCACCCGCTGGCTGATTAAATTTCTCCTTATCTCAATTCCAAAGTGATGTCCTCTCACTATGAAGTTATAGCACTTAAGTCCTGGTCTCCCCTACTACTGGAAAAATCCTCTCCACGTCCAAACTATCCAAGCCTCTCAGTATTAAGTAAGTTTCAGAATCCCCCCATCCTTCTAAATTCCACTGAGCACAGATCCGGAGGTCTTAGCTGCTCTTCATATGACAAGTCCTTCATTCCCAAGATCATTCTGGTGAATCACGCCTGGATCCCCTCCAAGGCCAGCACATCGTTCCTTAGATACATATCCTTAGATTCCTTATAAAACCACTCAAAATATTCCTACTGTGCTCTGTTCAGAGCCTTCTACAGCCTCAGCAGTATTCTAGCCCTCTTGAAATCAATGTTAACACTGCCTTCCTGACTACCAACAGAACCTTAAGAGAATCATGAGTTAGGATTTCCAAATCCAATGGTGCTTCAGATTTCCAAAGTTTTCCCCATTTAGAAAATAATCTAGTTCTCTATTCTTCCTACTAAAGTAGACAACCTCTCACTTTCCCACTCAGAGACAGTAAGAACTGCTGACGCTGGAGTCAGAGATAATAAGAGTGTGGAGCTGGAGGAGTACAGCATCCCAGGAAGCATCAGAGCGGCAGGAAAGTTGACGTTTTGGGTTGACATTTTAAGAATTTTTTCCAAAATTTCTGAAGGGTCCCAACCCAAAACATCAACTTTCCTGCTCCTCTGATGGTGCCTGGCCTGTTGTGTTCTTCCAGCTCCACGCTATGTTATCTCTCACTTTCCCACATTGTATTTCATTTGCCACTTCTTTGCCTACTCTCCTAGCCTGTCCAAGGCCTCTACAGCCTACCAGCTTCCTCAGCACCTGTCCATCCTATCTTTACGTTGCCTGCTAAAAAGAGATGACAGAGGTCATGTACAGCCAACTTGAAAAAGTGAATGGAGCTGCTATTTTTTAACCTTTGCCCTGCCGGTCTCATGTTAGTAAACAGTGTTAATGTCTTCTCCTCAGGAATTCTGACCTGTTAAAGGTAGAATCATTCCGTAGATACATTTCCAGCAGAAACAAGAGATTCTGTCCCAAAGACAGAAACCCAAGTCTTTTCCAAGACTCTCCTCAAAAGGACTGAACAACATTTGTCAGCTTAAGAGTTAGTGGTTTATTTACAGTCCATAGTCTCATTAGCAAGTAAAATTATGCTGCTCTGAACTTGGCTCCATTCTGGCATTCTTGTGGTCTGCTAGAAGATAGCCAGTGATTTACTCTTCACAGTCAGGGTGCATTCAGTAATTAGCTATAGCAGATTCAACTGTCCAACATTTCTTTCACTTTTGGGAAGATGATATATTCTCCTGCAGTATATCCAAGTCACAGAAACAGTAACTGTCACTTCTTGTATAGATCATCGGACCATGAGACCAACATCATGACCGCTGCTGACAGTTGCTATTCTGTGGCAAATATTGTTCTTGAGAGCACTGCAGGTTGATCTTGACTTTGGCAATGTACCAAAACGTTTAAACAGAAGTGATAGTTTTAATACCACGCGTATTAGATGCAACCTTTACATCCATTTCAAAGGAATCATTCATAGAACCACCAAAACAAATCAATTAAGTTGCTTTAAATGTGGATTTGATCTTGCATTCCTGTGATTTGCCTGACCTGCTTCACTATACCCAGACTGAAGAGCAAGCCTTGGTCCCTCATTAGGGATGTGACTTGCTGAGATGACCTCGGAGGAATAGTACAAGGGGATGAATGGAAGAACTGATTGGCATTGGATTTTTCTTTTTGATAAACTGCGGCTAGTCAGCAGTGCAGTGCTTGTAGCTTTCTGGAGTTGTTTTCTCTTCTGCGTAAAAGTGTTGCTGATATTCTGAAGCTGGTGTGCGCTGGACAGGTTGTTACTCATCATGCTTTGAAACAAGAGGGGCTTTCTTCACTGTTGTTCAAACAATTTAGGATCAGCTCTGCAATACGGTGCACTTGCATGTGCTACAAACTGCCTATATGAATCGAAAATCCTGCTCTTTGCAGACAAGCTGTATTTAGACAGCAAGATGATGTATACACACTACATTTGTTTCAACTCAAAATGGGTGCTAGCCATTCTCTGATAATGCCTTGACCAGAGTCACCTTGTCTAATTTAAAATTCAAATCAAGGCATGGCAATGAGTCATCATTTACTGGTGTATTTTCCTGAAGAAGGGTCCTGACAAAATGTTAACTTTCCAGCTCCTCTGATGCTGCCTGGCCTGTGTTCCTCCAGCTCCACACGGTATTATGTCTTCTAACCAGACCACCCGGCAATCAAGCAGCATTTTCCTCTCATATAGGACGTATATTTCTTTTAACTTGAAAATTCTCATGGATTGTCCTGGTGAGCGCAAGTCAAGCAAAATGTGCTCTTTTCCAGCAATATATACTTTATCTATACCAATTTCAGATTACAAGGTCAATCAGATTTCTTTATTCAACAAAATTCTTTTATTAAAACAAATACATGAAGGAGCAACAAGGCTCCAAAAGCTTGTGTTTTCAAATAAACCGGTTCAACTATAACTTGGTGTCATGTGATTGCTGACATTAAAATAGAGACATATTCAACAAAGGTGCATGGTTTGATAGTCTGAAATACAGAAGTACATATCAACCTTCCAAATAACCATATCAGAGAATCATTGAATCCTCACAGTGCAAAGAGGCGATTCAGCCCATCAAGCCTCTGTAGAGTATCCTACCCAGACTCGACCTTCCCCATTTCATTCACTATGATCAATCCACCTAACTTACGCAACTTTGGATTGTGGGAGGAAACCAGAGCACACCGAGGGAACCCACAGAGACACAGGAAGAACTTGCAAACTCTGCACAGATGATCACTGGGGTTTGGAATTGAACCCAGATCCCTGGTGTGGCAAGGCAGCAGTGTTAATCACCAAGCCACCATGTTGCCATTTGCTCATGTGTGTTTTAAAAAGAAAGAAAGAAAGAAAAACTTTGCCTGCAGCGATTAAGATTAGAAAAGCTCAGTTAAATTATAATTCATTTTGAATAAAAGAAAAGCCAGACTGAAATGTTCTAGCTGGCTTTCCATCTGGCATCCTGGTATACTTATATAGACAATGAGGTCTTCCAGGATTTGCTCAGGAGAATAGCTGCGGCAGTTGTTTCATCAGTCTTTCCAAAAAAGTTTCTCAAAAAGAGTTTGTTGGCAAGCTCCATGCAACTAACTTTTCCAAACAGTATCCAAAACCCTAACCAGCCATAAACATTGACATGTCTGGATAGTTCCAGTCCTTGAAGGTTTTGGAGTAGATCTGTAGCTTGAGTTGTGGGTGTTGAGGTTGGTTGGCTCGCCGTGCTGGTTTGTTGTTTCGCAGATGTTTCGTTACTGTGCTTGGTAACATCCTCAGTGCAGCCTCTGATGAAGCGTAGATGTTTTCCCGCCTGGTTTTTAAACTCTGGGGTCTGTTGGATGGATTGCCTCAATTCCAGGTTTCCTCCTTAGTGGAATGTATATGGAGTCGTGTTCAATATGTTTATTAATAGGCTGCTTCGTGAAGTGCCATGCCTCCAGGAACTCTCGTGCTTGTCTCTGCCTAACCTGTCCCAGGATCTTGGTATTGTCCCAGTCGAAGTCGTGGTTCACCTTGCCCATGTGGATTGAGATGAGTGAGTATAGGTCGTGTCTTCTTGTAGACAGTTGTGTTCATGTTCTCTTGTTGTTAGTTTCCTTCCTGTTTGTCCGATGTAGAGTTTCTCGCAGTCTCTGCAGGGGATCTTGTAGATGACATTGGTCTTGTCCATGGTGGGGAGTGGGTCTTTAGTTCAGGTGAGCACTTGTCGTAGGGTTGATGTGGGTTTGTGTGCCACTCTGATACCCAGTGGTCGTAGAAGTCTTGTGGCAAGTTCCAATGAGTTCCTGATGTAGGGTAGTGTGATGAGTGTGTCAGCACGTGTAGAATCTTTCTGATGCTGTTCCTGTACGCACCTCCTGACCTAGTTCTTTGGATATCCATTATCCTTGAACACTTGGAAAAGGCATTCCTCCTCCTCTTGGCATAGTTCCATGTTGCTGCAGTGTGTTGTTGCCCTTTTAAACAGCTTTCGCATGCAGATTCCTTTGTGCGTGCTGGGATGGTTGCTATTGAAGTTCAATGCCTGGTCTGTGTGTGGGGTTTTACAGTGTACTTTCGTTTGCAGTTCCTATTTATCTTGCCCTCCACCATGACATCCAGGAATGGGAGCTGTTTGCTCTTCTCCTCCTGATGAATTTTATTCCGGTGAGGGTGTTGTTTATGAGTTTGTGTATCTCTTCTAATTTGGCCCGTTTAATGATGACAAAGGTGTCGTCTACATAGTGTATCCATAGTTTAGGTTTGTTTTGCGGAAGGGCAGTCCTTTCCAATCTTTGCATCACTGCTCCTGCTGAGTCCGGAGATAGGCGATCACATGGGTGTCCCATGGATTTGCTCGTATGCTTGGCCGTTGAAGGTAAAGTGGGTGGTCAGGCATAGGTCCATTAGTTTAAGCATGCTGTCCTTGGAGTTGGTTTCACTGGGATCATGCTCTTGTTCAAGTGGAGTTGTCATTGTTCCCCTTGTTAGTGGTATGTCTACTGACGTGAATAGAGCGGTGACATCAAACGATATCATGGTTCCAGCCCATAAGAACTCCAACTAGTTACTTAGTTTCATTGTCTGGTCCATTAACTGTTCTTGAAGTGAAGGTTCAAAATTTCATAAGATGTGAGTGTAAAACCAGACAAGCAAGCCTCAAAAGTATGATTTTTGGATGCAGCAACTGACTGAAACAAAAACTGTCTGATGCGTAAATGGCATGCTCACTCACTTTCCTGACTGGGAGCAGGAACAGACAGTTGTCAATATCACCCACTGCTAAAGTTCCCGAAGTGCAAGACACCTTTGAGAACAAATAACAGAGTTAGTGGTCCTCTGGCATCACTGTATGGCCTGTTACATATCTGATGCTGTTGCAAGGTAACTAACTTCATCCAAAAGGGCATTTTGTAGCCATTTCAGTGCTTGTAAAGGTTAATGTGTCGCCATGAAATGGTATTCCACCTTACAATATTGTAGTCAAAGGTGGCAAATATTACATTTTGTCTCCAAGATGAATAATGCAGTGGAGCACATTTTTAAGATATCCATTGATGCGGAGGGTGGGAGTGGAACAGGTGAGAAGAGGGCAAGACAAAAGCTACTTAGAAGCAAACTAATCACAAACTGTTTCACGACCACCAGTTACTTCAGTTTGTGAGCACCTCTGCTCAAGTACCATCCCTAACACCCCAGCACCACCCCCACCCAACAAACTAAACAATCAAACGGTAGTAATGTAAATAGTGGTCTCCTTCAAGAGTATCAAGGTGGAATAACATGTGAGCCCAATCCAGTTTGGGACTGTACCCATAAATGCTGTACTTTTGTATGGTGAAAGCAAATAATAATCTTAATATCCAAGGTTAAGGAGAACATGACATGAAAGACATTCGTCAAAGCTGCAATTCGGATTGGATGTTAAGTGAGCATTTATATGAAGCAAGATTGAATACTAGGCCAAAAATAAAGTTGCTGGAAAAGCTCAGCAGGCCTGGCAGCATCTGTGAAGGAAAAAAGCAGAGTTAATGTTTTGGGCCCGGTGACCCTTCCTCAGAACCGTGAGTACAAGGCTTTTGTATCCATTTGTACCAAGGCTTTCATTACAGCTGTGTTGTCACCTGGAAATGTATAGTCTGAAATGAAAAAAAACTGGCTGGCATGAATCTTCAGTAAAATGTGCAATAATTCAACAAGACATTACAGTAAACATGTGGGCCATGTTCCTGGTAAGTGGAACTACTGGTTGACCCTGATAGTTTCTTCAAATTATCCTATTAATTTTTTCCACTTCCTCAAAGCACTAAGCCTATTCACCCACTGCATGCTGCTCTTTTGGATTTTTCAAAAAAGCCATTGCAACAATTTGGATAGTCTTCAGATCCATTTCATACAGGAGCACCTTTTCACAGGGTGTCAAACAAGGGTTTTAGTGCTGTATCAATCCATCACTAATCCAGAATAAAAACCAAAAGAACTGCAGATGCTGTAAATCAGGAACAAAAACAAACACAAAAACAAAGTTGCTGGAAAAGCCCAGTGGGTCTGGCAGCATCTGTGAAGAAAAAAAATCTCAGAAGGGTCACTGGACCCAGAACAATAACTCTGATTTCTCTCTTCACAGGTGCTATCAGACCTGCTGAGCTTTTACAGCAACTTTGTTCTTGTTCCATCAGTAATCCAGAATTAGTTTCATGCCTCTAAGTTGTGGTAACCACTGGGTATTACACACCTGTTTTGTTATTGCCTGGAAGTGTCTTTTGGACAGTTCAACATAGCCATCAGCCATCAATCTGCTAACAGAAAGAACCAAATATATTTCACGCGCATATATACATGGATACCTACTATATATTGCAGATACGTATGTATGATAAAGCAGTCTAATGTTAAAAGGAACATTTTGGTTCAGTATTTAATTTCAAACATGGCATAGTTTTCTGGAAAAAATGCAATTTAGATCTTTTGTTTAATGCAATATTTCAGAAGGCACGAACACAACTAGCTGTGTAATTCATACCTCACCAGCAAAGAAAGACGGAGGGGGAATACCCCACAAGTAATGCTTTGTTTTAAATAGGTATTCAAATGACTTGGTTCTAAGAACTTGCTTTCAAATGAAACTGCTTAGTTTCATGTATTTCTCGGGTCATCTGCTGATCCAGACAATCTCACCACACAAATACATTTTAAACATCCCACAGGACACTGCATCTAATATTTACATTAACCTTTCACAATGAGCAATATATTCTTCAGCCAATAAAACGTGACCTTCCCGGGTACATTCTAACCGCAAAGACTGGCTCAGTTTTATGTTGTGGGGTGGGGAACAGGGTGCAAGAGACAATCCACAAGTTTCACTTCAGTCTTTCTGATGGATTAAATAGCAAGCATTTGCATTAAATGCAAATTTAAAAAGGTATTCTACAGCCTACATGATGTCTGAACAATGTCATTGAGAAAACAGCACCAGGTGGCACTGGTTAATTATGAGCTTAGTTTTATTACAGTAAGTTCATTTATTATTAGTGAGCACCAACAAATATAGAAACTGAAAACACAGAATCAAGCTTCACATTTTTAAAAAGTCACATGGGCTTATTTTATAGCCAATCAAGTAAATAATGATATAACAAGACAGAGAGCTGGATGAACACAGCAGACCAAGCAGCATCAGACGAGCAGGAAAGCTGACGTTTCAGGTCTAGACCCTTCTTCAGTAAATAATGAAACAGGTCATATTTCACAAAATAAGTAAAGCCTTGCTTAAGACCAGGGCAGATCACAATTTGAATGGCCAGCATTCAAGAAAAATTGTAGGTTTGTTTAATCTTTGAATACCAAATTCATCTGTTAAGATAGTGTTGGAGAAAACCTATTCATTTCATTTTACTACAGTTCACAGAGAAAAAAAAAAGCTGATTCTGCACAATCCGAACTTGGTTCTCAATGGGTTGAAGGCGGCAAACATTTTGCAGTTTTGTTACTAAATTGCGCACTAGTAACAACTTTACAGCCAGAATACATCAACACTGCGAAAGGGAGTGGAAGGAAATGCTGGTTGAAGCAAATCAGCAATGAACTGCTCAACCAAATAAGAAGCAATTAAAAAAGAGTATCAAATGCACACCATGACACCGAATTAATTTTAAACAGGCAAGATACTCTAATCGACAATATCAACTTAAACCAGGCTAAATCTAGCATCCTATTACTTTGATCTCTCAAAAGCAATGACTATTATTTACCCAAGCCCAACAGTTTTGTCTGCCTTAAATACTGCAATGTCAACAAGCCACAAGTACTGTACCTACAAAGACCAAGAGCAAAAGTCTGTTGTTTCATTTATGGAATTAAATAGGGCTTACATTTACTCACTGTAGGACGGAGATGTAGGAAAGAAGTATGCACTATTTGGGATCAGTTTGCACTGTGAAAACAGCATTTTGTACACTTGGCCCATTATGAGAGAAAAACAATCTTGAATCCACGACAGTTAACCAATAAACTCTGATTGAGTTTATGGAGAAATACAAGTATGCATTTAGTTGTCTCCTGTTTCTATTTTAAGTTTCTAAATGAGTACTTTCAATGGGTCTTACATTCAATGAAATTCTTTTTCTCTTAACTAAACAGTTGTTTAAAATAAAAATCCTCCCTTTGCAAGATTGCGATTGAAACAAGTTATTTTTCAGCTAAGCCTACTGTAATGAAAAGATTCATGGTCAATTTAACAGGACCATAGATTGAATACAGGAAGCAGCCACTTCTGCTGACTTGCTGCAAACATAATTTAGCTAAACCCATTCTCCATTATTTCCCTGTACATTGCAAATGATTTTCCTTTGAATGCTTAACCAATTCTCTTCCGAAAGCCAAAATTGAATTTGCTTCCACCACTCTCCCAGGAAATATGTGTCAAACATAATGACTCACCATATTAAAATAAATCATACTTCCCTTTAAGATTTAGGATCAGAAGTAAGGGATTTTCCCAGTGATGGATCTGCTCCATCATTCAATGACATAATGGCTGATAATCCTCAGCTCTACTTGCCTACCTTCTTCCCATAATCCTAGGTTTTTAATCATTAAGGAAATCCATCTCAGCCCTCTGCATAAAAGAATTCCATAGGTTCCTTAGCCTCAGAAAACATTCTTCATCTGTCTATGGCTCTTTACCAAGATTATATCCTCTGGTTCTAGAACCTCCCACAAGAGGAAGCAACCTCTGCATCTACCCATCAAAGCACCCAAAAATCCTGCATAATTCAACAAGGGCGCCACTTAATCTTCTAAACTCCAATGGCTAGACATCCAACCTACTCAGCCTCTGTAAATAAGACAGTCCTTCTATACCTGGAATCAAACTAGTGAACATTCTCGGGGCTGCTTCCAATACCAGTGCATCTTTCCTTAGATAAGGGGGCCAATACTGTTCACAGCATTTTAGTTGTGGTCCAACTAATACCTTATATAGTTTTAGCAAGATTTACCTATTTTCATACTCCATTCCCTTTGCAATAAAGCATAACACTGCATCTGCCTCTATTACTGATGAACTTGTTTCCTAGCTTCTGTGATTTTTGCACTAGAGACGGCATGGAGGCTCAGTGGTTAACACTGTGGCCATATAGTGCAAGGTACCTGGGTTCAATTCCAGCCTTGGGAGACTGTCTGTGTGTATGGAGTTGCATTCTCTCCCTGCACCTTCACACCACCACCTGATGCTCTGGTTTCCTCCAACATTCAAAAGATGTGCAGGTCAAGTGGGCTGGCCTTGCTAAATTACCCCATCGTGTCCAGGGGTGTGTAGGTTAGCTCGATCAGCAATGCTCAGTGTGGGGTTACGGAGATAAGGTGGGTGGCTGAGTCTGGGTGGGAGCTCTTCAGAGGATCAGTGCAGTCTCAAATGGGCCAACTGGCCTTTTTCTGCAATGTAGAGATTCCATGATTAGAACCCCACAAATTCCTGCGCTGTGGTTTGCTGCATTCACTCTCTATTTAAATACTATTTAGCTCTTGTATTCTTCCTGCCAAAGCAAAAATTTTCACATTTTCTCACATTATATTCCATCTGCCAAATTTATTTTGCTTACTTACTTAATGTATTTATATTCCTCTATACACTGCACCAATTTTTCATGCTGGGGAAGAGATTCTGTTTGCTGGTCTCTTTGGCTCATTGACTCTAAATTTATGAAGCCCAGGGTCAGAGGTCCAACACAAAACACAACATCACTCAAACTGTACATTTATTTGGTTTGTGATAGCT